>NC_136911.1:10724827-10898025 GCF_949606895.1 Notothenia rossii | reverse complement strand
TATATAGGTATGGCCCTACAATATATTATTCAAATATAGCATGATAGGTCTCCTAAAAAAAAAAAAAATAAATAAAATGTAATATTTCTTTTTTTTAAATATTTGTTATATGCCAGATTCCTCCACGTACCACTAGCGGGAGCTGGCGTACCACCAGTGGTACGCGTACCACAGGTTGAGAACCACTGTCCTAGTCAACTCAAATAGTGTTTGTTGAGCAATGCTTGGAATCTGTTAATACATAGTTGAATATTATTATCAACATTATTTATATTTTATTCCCATTCTAACATTAAAAACAAACTGTCTATCTACCTCTCTGGCATTCGTAGCATCATAGCTGTCAGCATGAAGATGGGACCAAGCCGTGAAGAGAATGACTTAGCATGGAATGGGACACAGCGTGAATATAGCTACTAGCTGGGTCTAGAAACTCTATGCTGAGGAATAGGAGTGGGTCTATGGGTACATTTTTGTAGGTTGACATTATTGTAAAGATATTTGTTAAAGTAACAATCCATACTTAAATACTAATGTCCTGGGCCCAGGAGTTCAAAACTTTTAATCTCAATCAGATCCGATCCGATTTTGAAATCCCATTTTTTGTGATCCAGGATCAGACAAGTCGGCCAGATTTTGTGCCTGGAGTTCAAAGCAATTCAGGATAGGATCACCCTGGTCCAGATTACGATTGTTCAAGATGACTAGATCCTGAATATCAGTGCTTTAATCCTACCGATCGCCATCTAGTGGACATGAAAAATAATACAAGGAAGACAAGAGACCACATTGCAGAGATATCTAATGTCTAATTATATTTTTTTATTTGAAAGGTGATGACAGATGATGGACTTTTTTTTTGTTGAAGATATTTTTACTTTAATCTAAATTACATTTGTGATTGACAATCTTTGCTGTGATACTTTTATGAGCATAAACATTTATGTCATCAACATTTGGTTGAAAACAAAATAGGCCACCACAAACGTGAGCAAACATGGGAAAAATAAAATGTATTTCCCATGAAGGCTAAAAAGTGTGTATTATTTCAGTTAACAAACTTTGCCATCTTATTTAAATTGAAACATATTTTAAAATAAATGGTACAGTACATTTTGCTCTGGTAATCCACTGGAAATCCACCCCTCTGGTGGGATCAGGGTAATCCAGTTTTTTGGGATCAAACTGATCCCAATCCTGTGTTGTCGGTTTGAACTACCCGTTTTGAAGGTTTGATCCAGATTAAAGCTTTGATTGGATTTCCTGATCTGATCGGATATCAAAGTCATCCTAATCCTGTTTTTTGGTTTTGAACTCCCCAAAATCCAAATCTGATCTGATCAGATAGGGATTAAAAGTTTTGAACTCCTGGGCCCTGCATATCAGGAAAGAGAATGTACCTTTATGTGTCCTGCTGCTTTAAGTTACTCTAATAAGTGGCATTAAACAACTGAATATCATTTATATTAGTTTCAAGAAGAAAAATAAATCTCATGAACAATGAAAACATGAATATAAAGTTAAAGGTTTTCATATTCAAACAACCAAAAAAAACATAAGTGGTTTATACTGTATAACCAATTGCTCAACAAACAGGGCACAGGGTAGGATGACTTGATCAGAGTAGGATATATGATAAAGTAAATAGAGAAGTATACAGAATGAAGTGCACAGAATCAACACACTCTCACTCCCTAAGCGTCCAGGAGCGACGCTTGATCAGGGTCCCGTGGCCTCCAGTTGTGACGCGCCGAGGCTCCTTCAGCTTCATAAACGGACGCAAAGAGCTTTCAACTGATTGCAATGTATTCCCATCGGCGGCGGTATTTGACGCTTAGGGAAGCACCGCATCCATTTATGTCGGCAGCTCTTAAAGGCAATGTGAACTTCCATTCCCATTGGATAACGGAGAATTGTACACACGGAAGTAAGTATTCCCCTTACTGTCGATTGATTTGACAGTGATATCTGCACTACTCATCGACTCAAAAACACCAGATTACCTTTAACTCACCAAAGGCAGATTAAAAACAGATGGCATAATTAAGTCTTCTAGTTCAGGTCAAGTTTAAAAAAAGAAAGATCCTATAATTGTATTTCTTTAGTACTTTCCCCAGAGGATGGACTTTGATCATTTGAATGAACCAATGCTTTTATGGGAGTATCTGGGGAATACGTACACTACTGGACAGTCTCTATGAATAGCAAAATCATTAATGTTTCATCAAACTATTTATAGTTTAGGCATTTCATAAAGGCGGCAGCCTCTACAGTATGTGTTGCTATATACAGCCTGAGATTTCTTTTATTTTTTCTTTTATAAACCTTTTAAATGTAAGTGACATAATGGTTGCAAACATTTAAATGTAAAAGTAAGCAATACACATAATTTGGCAGCATACAATAAAGTCATTTAATATTTTTAGCAATAAGCAGTAGGATTGTCACACTTAAATCATAACTCTTCCAGTAGGACTGTATTTGCTTGACACATGCCTGAATTCTTCCTACTTTTTAAGACTTGAATGATAACATGTGGCTTGCTTCTCTTACAGATTCTTTAAACCTGTCAAGCTTATTTTGGCAAGTCCAAAATTACAGTTTGAGAGCAACAAGTCTGGAAATAGCCACTCTGAAGACTAAACCCTAGAGAGAGGTGCTAACCCGTTTGTTCCTCTACAAGGCCTTTGGAAGAGTTCCAAGTCTTTGACATGTAAGTCTTATCAGTCCTCACCATACATGGAGTGCCCCTTTTCTTGAGAAACTGGGACTAAAGCAATTTAGCACATAACCACCAACACTTTCCATAAATGGTGATGGAAAAACAGACTTTTGAATTTGTGAAAATAAAAACTAACCACATCGTGTCTTCATTCTTGTAAACAGACTGTTTTATTATTTATAAAAAATGTACATAGACCTGTTCTTACTTATGTGGCATTTCTGCCAACACAGAGCTTCAATGAATCCCTTTTGTAAATTTGCTTAAGAGGACCATATCATTGTGCCTGTAGTTTTCATTTGACTCGTTGAAAACAGAGAAATGTAAAATACTCTGAATGAGTTGAGTCTTTAAGCATTGATAACAATTTCAAAAAATACATCAGTTTGGTCACATTGTGGGCCAACTGTATAATTTTACTAAAGTAAACATATGCAAATAATAGTCATAGTTGGTCCTATCATACTGAAAAACAAGTAGGAAAAGCAGTTGAATGAACAAAATACAACTAGGAAATCTTTTTTTTTTTCAAGCAAGATTGGATCTATACAACCTTCCAGGCAGCCAATCATATTTCAGGACACTGCACAGAGCTACAGCAACAAGTACAGGCCACAGATGAGTCTTAATTATGGGGTGCTATTTGGTGACATATGCGCTGTGTCAGAAATGTTTGTTCACTCAGTCACTTCTCCCCAAATACCCAATGGTTTAGTCAATATAAAGCAGCAAATTGACATTTACGACACTTACAAATCATCATAGTTTATCCTCATCATTACATGTTAATAGTTGTACAACCATAATTATTACAACAACAAAAAATGCGATGCATTGCATTCTGGGATGTTAGCATAAAGTACTGACCAAGTTGAAGATAAAACAAAAATAATTGAAGATAAAAACAAAAATAAAAAAAACTGTAAGCCTAGAATAAATTGCTTTTAAGATCACTGTTTGATCATTCAATGTAAAACACACACAGGAGCAATGCAAATATAAGTCTATAATATTGGCTTAATAACAAAACAAATATGATTGGACAAGATATACAGTAACATGTTTCTTACAATGTCTCACAGTGATGGATTACATAACTCCTGGTGCTCCATAAATAATAGGTCATAGAATATTCTTTTTCAACCAGAATGCTGTCATTTCTCATATATTTATTAACTTTAAGGTTGCATGATTACTTTTTGCAAGGTAATCATGTGAAAATTGTGTGTCCTGTTCTTTCATTGTGACTTTTCCAAATGGATTTTTAGGGAGTGTACTGTACTTTTTACATAATTTGAAGATAATAATTTCTCTTGGTCAGATCTGCACTGAAGGAGGGAATAATATCTCACTGGTTGATATGGACCTCTTTTGATGAAGCCAATTGGATCCACAGCCTTCAAGCACAGCATGAGTGTTATCTACTTCTGTCATAGTATACGGTTATATGCAGTTTTAATATGACTCATATTCTGGAATAAATTGATAATTATTCATTAATTAAGGAACACTTCACATACTGAAATTCTACTGCATGGGTTCTGAGTAGAATGCATCATATGATTTGCCCCATTAGCTCACACAGGAGGGCAAAAGGTCCTTTCATCCTTTTTAAAATACACTTTCATCATTATTTTATCATTTTATCATTTATATATTTTGTTTAGGAAATGTGTCTGTGTGTTGTTTGCATTGGAATGAAATGGGAAGAGGGATTAATCCAAAGTATTAACAAAACCTTCAGTAACATTGACTTAAACATAGAGTAAAAGAGGAGGTAGCTATTCATAAAGTTATTTCAAATCCTAGTTGTCCTGCTATTGACACAAAAACAACACAACTTAGTTATAAAAATCTTGGTGCTTACCTGACTTACTTAGAATGAAACCCCACTTTCGTAAGCTGCTTTTCAAACTTGGCAAGAATAAATTAGCCATGTAAGTCTGGTATCACAGTAAGAAACTGTCGGTTGCTAGCGTGCTGACTGTCTTTGATCATGAATTTCATAATCAAGAATTGATGCCCTGCCTATTTCACTTTAACTCAACTAATGAGGTTATTTCTGCCTCCAGTGCAGCTGATATCCACACGCACACTTTGTCATAAAGTAGTCAACAGTCATACACATCTCTGTAAAACAGTGATACAGTAAATTCTCGAAACACCCTGTGTTCAATAGCATCCTCTCCCCTGCTTCTTAGTCATCAGATGTTGGGTCCTTTGCTGTAATGTTCCCTGAGGTTGTAGTTTTGATAACACATGGAAACATCACAAACCCCTGGAAGTCCTGGATTGCCCCGTTTACCAAGAACTCCTGGAGGCCCTGGTTTTCCAGGAATTCCCTCATTTCCTGGATGGCCGATTCCATCAAAGCCACGTGGACCCTGAATTCCTGCAGTGATAAAGAAAGCTAAAAAACGGCTGTAACTGGTACTTCTGCCTCATTTATGGCAAGAGAGCTCCATTAAATGAGGTCATAGTTCTTGCTCTATTAACTAAAAATAGCACATGCTGGATCATAAATTACATCTACTCATGAATTAATAAGCTATTATAGCTTCCAGAGAAATTCAGCACTCACTGTCTGTACACCCCACCTACTGAGCTGTCACTTAGAGATCTCATTGAAAATTAAGTAAAAACAGGATCCACCCACATAATCATTAAAAATGTAACAGAGGAAACAGCCTTGATGCACTTAAGTTAAAAATTCACGGATTGGAAATGCCAAATGTCAGAACACCCTGGTAAAGTTGCGGAAATAACTTAATGGGTGAAGACATTTTAAAGACAAAAAAGAAAAAGGGTTTTTTGCATACCTTGCTGTCCAGGTGGTCCTGGAGGTCCAATGTAACCTTCACCTTTGCCGCCTTTAAGCCCTCTTGGTCCCAGGTCACCTGAGGGAAATAATATATATGCTTTGAAACCTTACATGAAAGCTTTTTAAAAAATGAGCTTTGAGAAACCAAAAGGCTATTATCCCTCTAAAGCAGCTATTTCCAATCCTTGACTGCGGGATTTTATTAAAAAATAACACTACAGCAATTTATTTCACCGACTGATTTATTCAACCCTATTATCCCAAATAATTTTTTGGATTAAAGTTACCTCCATTGTGGACAAAGAAGGTTCGGTTTTACATTGTTATCGGAAAAAGTATTTGTCATAGATTTAAAGAATTGTGAAATCATGGGTGGCTCAAAATTCTCTGCAGGATATAACGTGACTAGAAGAGTCTACAGCCAAGCCCTGGGGAGCTGTAGTAGCCCTAACAGTGCTTTAAACTAAATACGGATATAATGCTCACAATGACAAAGCAATTATGATGATGTTAAGCAGATTACAATGTCCACGATCCCAATTTAGCTTGTTATCATGCTATCATTTGCTAATTAGTTGTACACACAAACTGCAGCTGAGGCTGATAGAACTGTCATTCATTATGCAGGTGATGGTTGTAAACCAAAGTGTTGTAAACATTAAAAGTTCAATCTGATGGCCCTGAATGAACAGTTATGGAGTTCTTATAGTGATTACAATTCATCCTTAGGGAATATCTTTACTAAATTATATTGCAAGGGTACTCTCAATGCAAACTGAAAATCTCCTAATGACTCAAACAAATTAATCATCTAAAACCCTGAATATATTTACCAAATATATACTGTATACAGTACTAGATGTTAATATATTTACAGAAAAAGTATATACAAAATATTGTTGGTTAATACATTTGATTTGCTGGTCAGGAAAAGTCAGGTAAATAGCAAAACAAATAGGATTTTGTCTTCGGACCAAAGTCATGGACTGACAGAAAGACCAATCAGCATTGCCATCCCCAGAGCAGTCAGAATGGAAGAAAAAGCCCCATATCCAGTTTTATTCCCTAGTGTCATTATAGAAGCTCCAATTGCTGGATCCTTCACTTTCCATAATCCATCTTGATAGGGTGTTTTAGTAGACCTTCCAAGGATGGTACATTTTCACCTCTTTCTAACTTCAAAATGCTTCCAATTTGAGATATTTTCAGTAAACCTCTCATCTTCAAGTCCAGCTTTCAGTCGCTTCCCTTGGTGTTTTCAGCCAGGCTGATACCTCTGAAGTGGCTGTTCCCCTGAAGTCACCAGTTTACATGGAACAAAGCAGCGGTGTGGTACAGTTTGGCATCTTTCACGGCTGATTAGCCACTCCCTGTCTTGAAGTGGTTATAAATCAAAGACAGCTCTCTGAGATGTGTTTGTATTCAGTTGTTGTCTTTTGCTCTGCTGACTTTCACTGATGTTCGCTTGTTTAATGATCTTGTTTTATGGGGTACAGTGAACATCAACACATCCAATTTACTAGTCGTTGACACTGTTTAGATTTTAATCGTTGATGAAAGCAGCAGTTCATTTTGTTGTAGCTCTTTTACAAAGTTGTGTTGTGTTCATAGTTTTGGTTTTAATTAGGGTAGAGAAAATGATTAAAATATTTGTGTCACTGTTATAGATAGTGGAACCACTGGGGCATTGAATACAGAAAACATAAACCATGTTGATTTTTCCCTTTATAACATTATGGTTGATATTACCTTTAAGGCCTAAAGGACCGTGCATTCCAGGAGGCCCTGGGTACCCGGGATTTCCACCTCTGCCAGGGTAGCCTTGAGTTCCCATTGAGCCTTTGGGTCCTTGTGCTCC
The DNA here is from genome assembly GCF_949606895.1 of Notothenia rossii. NCBI lineage: Eukaryota > Metazoa > Chordata > Actinopteri > Perciformes > Nototheniidae > Notothenia > Notothenia rossii. Next base: position 10,890,624 of record NC_136911.1, on the reverse strand, counting down.
AGGCTCGCCCGGGGTCCCCTTAACACTCTGGCAGGGTTCACACTTGGCTTGGGGGACCAGGCTCTGGAGCAGTGATGGAAGATGATCTGATTGGCACAGCCAAAATGTGCTGAGTTATCCATTTGGATATCAAATATTTTGTGAAAATTGCTTTCATAGCTGGCCTAAGCACATTCAGAGTATGAATATATCCTACAATGGTGTAATGATTGACATACTCATTTCTGTTTAGTATTCAAAGAAATCATGGAGATTTAGAGATTCTCAGGACTCTGTTAGTTCCGTGCAATCGGTAGTAAATCATGTTTGCTGCAGAGAACTTGAGTGCTTTCCAGTCAGCAAATTATGCTGCCTCCAATCATTGCTCCCATGACCCTGAAATTGGTCAAGGTTGACCATCATAGCGGAAGATCCAATTAGAGCTCAGACAATAAATTGACTAATATGTCACTCGATATTCCTAGCATCACTGCAAACTTTGTAAACTAGCTGTAGAGAGAGCAATAAAGTCAACATGATCATATCTTGTTTATATAATGAAAATTACTTTTTCTACTGTAACTTTGCCGCATTTTTCTTCTTCAGATGAAGGGCTTTATCAAATTCATCTTTCAACATATAGGCAAAGTGAGAGGGTTCAAATATTTGTCTTGCACATATAGCTGCAGCTAAATGCAACTGTCCCCATCAACAAACCAATAACATAATTGGATTACCAGTTATTACAATATTGTATCTATATTACTATGGGTTTCGACCTATTGCATCATTGTTGTGAGGACTTAAGATGCATTGAATTACTGAGGGAAGCGGGTAGGCATGTTAAAATCGAAAGCACCCATAGTTTTGCTTGACTTAGAATGCAACCACTAAATTACTGATTTACAATTACATTCAGATTCTTGTCAAAAAAGTGAAATAACTTAATAAATCCATTATTATGATGGGTTATTTTACATTGTGCAACTTTTTCAAGAGAGAGTTATTACTTAAATGTTTTACCAGATACCTTTTTAACCCTATTATCTTATAATCAGTGTAAATTAAAGAAAGCAATTGTGTGAATTGTGCAACTCTACTCTTAACAGCATTTGATGTGTGCTAGGAGGGAATTTGAGACCCAAGCTTTTATACTGTGGATCTCAGCAAAATGACATAAAAGCAAACAGATACTTACTACGCAGAACATCAGTGCAGAGCTTCAGAAGATGTTCATCTGAGGGAGGCTTGCCCTGTAGCACACAATTACACTTTGATTCAGCCGTATCCACTATGGGAGTGGGAAAACAGGCTCAACCTGTGATTGAATGTGCCTGCAGATCTACAGGATCTTATCAACGCTCCATTATCTGTATTCACAGAGCCCACACACACTGACAGCAATGCTACCATTACTCCCAGAGCTAACTCACCCAATCCATAGAGAAAATGACTGACTGTGTCTTTCTGTCTACTTTTCTTTGCTTTTATTTTGTTTTTTTTCTGCTCAGAGGATACGGTCGGGAGGAGTTTTACTCACAGGTTTCCCTGGATATCCTGGTTGGCCTGGTTGGCCCGGCAACCCGTCCTGTCCAGTAAATCCCCTGGGACCAACAGAACCCATGTGGCCCATGTGGCCCATGTCCCCTTTCTTCCCTTCAGTTCCCCTATGGCCTAAGTCACCCTTGAATCCTGTCTGAAGAAACAAGAGAGATGACACAAGATCAGAAATTAAAAAGAAAAAGGCTGAAATTGGCTTATTTTGTAATAATTACAGTATAATATATTATTCATAATGATCAATAAACAGTAAGTTCAGCCCTGCCGCGGAGCATTGTTCCAACATTGCTTAACTACCATAATAAGGAAGGTGGCGAAATCAAAAGCAAATGTTTAAGGAATGATTGAAACAGTGTGTTAGTTTGCTCCAATATGAGTTGCAACCATTAGCTTGTCCAGCTAAAGCTACTGCAAAGTAATGTTAAGTTTTTTTGATGTTACAGTCTGTGTAACTACGAAGGAGAATATAATTTACAATTTTACATGGAGGGTGATGATGTGTTACAGTTAACACAAATAACAATATTTGTATAACAAGCACATCTACTATGTAGAGTTTTCCAACTGCGTGGAATAGTGGACAGTGGCTATGTCCTGTGTTGCAGTCACATGATGATATGTAGCTTTAGCCTTTGTTAGCACAGTCCCTGTATACCAAATGCATATTAAAAACAAATTTGAAAGGAGTCTCGTTTTAAAACGATTAAGCCTAGAACAATTAAAGGTTAGAAGACAGCAGTTAGCTCAGTTAGCTTATTTCTCTAGAGAATAAACATTTCAGTCGTTATTTCAGAGAAGCTGCCTTCATCTGGTTACAAGCACCCATTGTTTCAAGAAATAAGACATAAAAGTACATCTGCCGACTAATTATTCGAAACAAATGTACCATGCCGAAATGGAAATCTTGACAGGTTTAACAGTAAATATGGGCACTAGGGAGGCTATATCTCCATCAATTGGGATTCTGTAGACAGTACTGTAAGTGTTTGATATTGCAGTTGATGCGCCTTTAGAAAAGAAGCCTTTTGTGATGTATATTTTGCCCGGGGGCCAGATTTCCCAAGGCCTGGAGGTATTGCCTAGTCTTCTATAGCAGCCGTGTAGCCTTGACAGGGCTTTCCACTGTGCTGCAGAATAAGACAGAATGGATTATATCTAATACAGCGAAGTCTAATTCGACAAACCTCTCCTTTCCTTCCCATGGGTCCCACTTCGCCCTGATGGAAGAAAGAAAAGAGAGCAGGAAGGGTGGGGAGGCAAAGAGAAGAGGGGGAAATAGAGAGAGACAGTTAGAAACTTCAGTTTACATATCAAAGGCTGAGTTAGTATGTCAGAAAAGCTACGCTTGCTGCTATGCATTGCTGATGCAGAACCATACTCTTTTCTGTCAAAACCCGTGGCTTACAAAACATTTTAGATTGGTTATTGAAATGCATTCTCCAAAGTTTTTTTTTGTTGCTAAAAAAGGCTCTGGATATGTTCTGCTTTCCTATATAGGCTTCCTGTTTTCCATCCACACGCTCTTCTTTACTGGTAAGTGATTTCAGCCATCTTAATGCTGTAGGGGACAAATAAGCCAGTGTCATATCAGTTCACTGAGTAAGTACACGGTAAACACTTGACTATCATTGGGAATACTTTTAAAAGTAAATTCAATGCCCACAGGACAGATGCACTGCTCTGCCCTTGCATGAAGGCCCAGTCAAACAAACAGGATGCCATTTTTTGTGAACTGAGACATAATGGGACATCAATAACACAAAACTGAAATGAAGCTGAGTGATTGAACAAGGGGAAGGTTCAGCTTCATGCAAATGTTCTCTTATGAACAGGATACAACTGAATTATTCCATACTGAAGCACTACGTTTTTGCTATTGTATTGCAACTGAGCAAAATAACTTTAAAGAAAAAGAGAAAGTTATACAAAAAATGAATACGTCATTTTGTTGGGAGCAGCAGCCTCCCAGTTCCCTATACTATCATTTTAACAAGCTACCAGGACATGAATACTAACAACAATGCAACGCAACTACTGGCAACATCACACAATTACTGGCACTTTTGAACTCAGTATGTAAATGACATGCTAAACATAAACAGTGCAACAGAAGGCTTCAAGCTTTTTGGTGATGAGACGGCCTGCATCTTTTGGTCACATTTAATGACACTGTGAAGTTGAACATACACTTGTTAGGAATAATGGCCATTTTCTCTCCCCATGTGAGTCCAGTGGCCTTATGTTGCATTCAAAACAACGCAGACCTAAAACAAAACTTATTTTAGGAAAGGTATACATGAATGAAACACACCATTAAAATGTAGAAATTCTATTTAGGGCAAATCCATCTACCCTGATTTATTTTGCAGTTCTGATGGCACACAAACAATGGAAGCTCACATTTTAAATGGTAAACCATCAACTAAAAGGCAAACTAAATGATATGTTCTTGTATTTCAAGATATGTTTCCAACATTTAGGTAGAAGTTTAAGATTAACAATCTCTAACAAAACTATCCTCTCTGCACAAAAGTATTTGAAGACGGTGCCACAATCGCCAAAACATTTTGGAGACAGCACTGCTGAGACTTTATTTGTGTGTCCTCCATACAAAGAAACGAGGGGTTACGTATGGTAACCCTTGTTATATAAACACAGGCGGAGCCCTCTCCTGGACTCTATGGGTACTACCTTATCATGCAAGCATTCACCTACTGAGAATTCTATAGACGTAGCCGACCCCGGGGCGGGCCTACCTGAATGCGTGCACAAGCCCTACCGTATATAAGGCGGCCACGCCTCCCATTCCCGTCATCCTACACTTCTCTTCAGCGAGCAGCATAGGACAGACAGGGCCCCTGAGTAGAGGCCTCCGCCTTTGTTTATATAACAAGGGTTATACACAGGCTCCGATGTATACACATGCTGTCGTCCCACAACAACACTGGGTCACGTCCCCCGGGGCCGGGAGCCCGTGGAAAAACATAAGCGCATTACGCCAGGGGAGGGGGTCAGATGCCCACTGACCCAGAGCCCCCCTCCCTCCTCACCAGTCCTGCGTTGCCCCAGCAAGCACAGACGATGAAAAGGAGCCAGACATGTCCAGGAGATAAAACATTATGAAGGGGCCTGGCGTTGACCAAGACGCCGCCGTGCATATGTCCTCCACACTCACGTCATTAAATAAGGCTGTTGACACACTGTTGTGCACGGACCCCCGTGGGGAAGGCTCTCCCTGCCTGTCCGTAGGCATGTGCAATGCCAGGCGTTTCTTGGACAGGGCTTTCCCGATCACCCCGCCCCCAAAGCACACAAACAGCTGTTTAGTGCATCTAAGGGCAGCCGTGCACTCCACATAATACGCTAGTGCACGCACCGGGCTGAGGAGGTGCAATTTAGCCTCCCTCTTCCCACCACGTGGAAGATTAAAGCCCCCCAACTGAATAGCCCTCGACCTGAACGCACTCCTTAGGCTCTTGGGCAAAAAGGAGGGGTTCGGTCTGAGTGTCGCCCCGCTCTGGTCACCCCGGATCACCAAGCAACTCGGGTGCACCGATAGAGCGGTTAACTCGGACACTCTCTTGGCTGACTTTAAGGCAAGTGGCAATGCTGTCTTCCATGACAGTGCTTTCAGGGAGGAGAGCTCCATAGGCTCAAATGGTTCTGAGACCAGAGCCTCGAGGACCAGCGGCAGGTCCCAGTGCGGGGCAGAGGCGTGCACTACTGGGCGCAGCCTCCTGACCCCCCGTAAAAACTGCAACATTAGTGGCTGAGAAATGGCTGACCTGCCGTCAATCCCTCATGGCAGGACGAGATGGCTGCCACACTGTCCACCAGTAACTGTAAGAAGGATAAAATAGAGCCCAACTCACAAGATAGCGGCTCTATTCTCCGCTCCTCACACCATCGCAGGAATCCCAGCCACTTCGGCCTGTAACAGGCTGTGGTGGATCCCGCTCTAGCTGCCTGGATAGACTGAATAACACTATCAGACAATCCACCCTGTCTCAGCCTGTCCCTCTCAGGAGCCAGGCCCAGAGTGGGTAACGCTCCGATTGCACCTGCCTCTTGAGACATCGCCTCCCCGAACTGGGGAACCGCCTAGGGCTGGCCCACCTTCATCTGTGTCATCCCCGAGTACCACGGAGCCCTGACACGACAGGGAGAATGAGACGCAGCGGTGGAAAAAGGGGGGGTTACGCTCAAAGCCATGGAGAACCACAGGGCACAGTGGCTGTTGCGCCGACTGGCGAACAGATCCACCTCTGCTGTCCCGAACCGGGCCCAGATCTGCTTCACCACCTCCGGGTGAAGCGCCCACTCGTCTGGCAGGGGGCCGCCCCTCGACATGAGGTCGGACCCCCCTGTTCTCCGGACCCGGAATGTGGAGGGCTCTCAGAAATAACACCACCTCTGAAGCCCATAACCACAGTTTCTCCGCTGTGGTCAACAAAGCGGTGGAGCGGACTCCGCCCTGCCTGTTGATATATGCCACTGTGGTTCTGTTGTCGCTCCTGACCATTATATGCCTCCCCCGAATTAAGAGTTTGAAATGCTGGAGGACCAACACTACTGCCCATAGCTCTAGGAGGTTGCTGTGCCGTGTTTCTGTTAGAGACCAGCGCCAACCTATAGATCCCTTAAGGCAGGCCTCTCCCCATCCTGTTCTCTGTGAACACTGTGATGTACGAGGTCACCCGTCCCAGTGGAGACCCCCTCCGGAGGAGATCCGGGGACCCCCAGAACCGGAGGTTGCCCTCCACTGACGGAGGGATGGTCACCAGACGTCGTTTGTGTCCCTTGGGATCTAAACGCAGGCTGGAGAACCACCTCTGCAGGCGGTGCATATGCAGTAACCTGAGCGGGACCACAACGTGAGCAGCCGCCATGAGACCCAGAGTCTATATGCCAGTTAAAGCTGTCACTGTTGCCCCCTGTCGCAGCCTGCGACCCGCCCGAACCGGGATGCACGCCTGCTCTCTGACAGGGTGGCGTGCAGCGCGCCTGCATCGAGCACCACTCCCAAATAAAATGCCTGTTGGTGAGGTATGGGGGTGCTCTTTTCCAAATTGATCGCAAAGCCCAACTCGGTTAGGTGTAGGACCAATTGTGCTGTGCAAAACATTGCCTGTTCCCTGGACTTGGCCATGACTATGAGGTCATCCAGGTAAAAGAAAACTCTCATGCCATGGACGTGCAGCGACTGGAGTGCAGTGGCCACACATTTGCTGAACGTGCGTGGGGATAGGGAGTAGTCGAACGGTAACCTGTTGTACTCGTAGGCTACCCCCTGGAAGGCAAAACGCAAATACCTTCTGTGCTTTGGAGAAATGTTGACATGAAAGTAAGCGTCCTTCAGGTCGATGGTTGTGAACCAATCGCCTGGCTGCACCAATGTGGAGATTAAGGCTGCGAAGATCCAGAATGGGCCTGAATTCTCCTGTCTTTCTGGGAACCAGGAAGTATGATAACTCTTTCTTCTTCAAACGTCTTCAGGTCTTCAGGTCTACATCAGTTTGTCACAGTCAGCCATGGTTTTTGTTTACGTTTGGCATTGTGCACCTGGAACGCTTGGAGGTCAGAGGTTGAAAATCACAACTGGGAAAATAACGACCCTCGAGTTGTGTGGAACACAGCGTTATATCTCTTTTTTAGCCCAATTCCCACTCTTGTGCCTTTGGATGCTCTGTCTTACCATTTTCAAGAAGTAAGACTCTTCATTTATCCTTTACTCTGACTGACTGCCAACCAGTCTACACAGCATGTCAGTCTGCTGTAATCCATCCTGTGCCAAAACCTCTAGAAATGTAGTTCTGATTCTGAATTTCCTTCTATAACATTATTTGCATATAATTAGAATGAACTGTCAATCTTGACTTTAAAGTCAACAAGTATGTATGTTAAATCCTAGGAGTTCATAGAAAGTCAAAAAGTTTGCATATTTAAATATTGAGTTCCATTGCAACTGAGCAAACTCAATATGCTGGGATGGTATTGCAGACTAACAGAACATTGGCTTTTTCAATCTGTAATAAACTCCAAGCAACCCTAGTGTACGGGTCATCGCGAAAAATTGAGTTATGTTCTCTGCAATCTGAATGCCACATTACTTCCCAGGAGAAGACAAGCGATGATAAGGAGGTAAACCAGGAAAACAGAACATAGCCTCTGCCGAACTGCAGTGCAGTCATATTTATTATACCCAGTAAGTATTAGGAAGTCAGTCTGAAGACAAAAATATGTCCTATTCTTTTCAGCAGCAACACACTTGTGATTCACCGCTGATGCATTTAGCCTTGAGAGTGTGTCACTTGGAGGCTGGGCTGCTCTCAGCACTGTATTTCTCAATATGCAGCTTAATGTTCACACTCTGTAATTCCTCAATCGTTGTATCCGTCTCAAGTGTCACAGACAGGACAACACAACTTTGTCTCTACAGGATGCAATATTGCTACTGCTGCACACACACACACACACACACACACACACACACACACACACACACACACACACACACACACACACACACACACACACACACACACACACACACACACACACACACACACACACACACACACACACACACACACACTAGCTCCTCTGAATGGATTAATTGTCTTTGCCCTATCTAGGAACGTGAAGATCGATGCCTAAGTAATCGATACTTACCGATCAATTCCTAAATGCTACCCATTTGGTATCGTTCCTATTAAAACATAAATTACAAAGCTTTGTTTGGAAGCCGGAAATTGCAAATCACACATCAATTTATTTGCTTATTACCAATAATTGACGAGGATAGATAGGTTATCTTTGAACAAGAGAGGGAAGATAACAATTAATGCTCTCTATCCAAAGGTAATAAAATCTGCATACCAGCACATAACCTATTTACATGATATAGGCCTTGGTTGTAGCTTAAAAAACTTAAAAGTTGTGATTCTAGGTGAGTCACTGCATCTGACATATGGCAGATGTAAATACAGCCTATCTACCAATTGGATAAAATATAAAAGTCAGCCGAATTAGTGTTGATCCTGCAACGAGACGTATTGTGTGAAAATAAATCTAAGATGTTGTTTAATTGCTGATATATTTATGATCCACGTCACGTTTTCAGTGTTGGCGGCAGTTCTTCCTGTTTGTCTAGAAGTCTTCTGTTAAGTGCTCTATAAATAGAGAACGACAGCAGATATGTAATATTTAATGCAGCCGAACCGTGTATTACAATGCCGTTATGTGATGAATTTCAAAGAGAAAAGCAAGCACACTCGGAATAAAGTATTATTTTATTTTTAAAAAATGTTTTTCGGATTTCACATCGCATAAACACCAAATCCCAACCATCCAAATCACCGAGCTGAGGATCTTGCCTACGTCTGTTTCCGGTATTGTTTTTGACAGATGTATTTTGTTATACACACAGTCCTTCACATTTACATTTTAATTTACATTAAAGTATTTCGTGAGGCCTTCTAAAATGTTTTTAAATATAACTACGGTTCTAGTTGAAGAGTTTGTAAATGAACATGAAGCCAAGTTGTTGCCTGGCAACGCAATCGCACAACGTCACGTCCGTTAATTCCACAACCGCACGCATGGATTAACATCGATTTAATACATTAATGTAGCCGTTGTTTCTGCTAAAAGAGGTGTCGACTAGCTGGGGCAACAAGAAAATCGGTGAAATCGAGTGTGACTATTACAAAATAAATCATTATTATATTAATATTGACAATAACAACCGACCGTCGTGGTACAGCATTTGCTTGGCATTTCTGGGTATTTGGGCCATGTTAACAATACCGTGTGACTGTCATGTTTGAAGGGACGAAATCATGACATCTTCAATGTCTCCCAGCATGGTAAATCGTCACATGTTCACATCTTGCCATGACACCGGGTTGGTTACAGTAGATAATGACACGGGTGGACTAAAGGTCAATGATGTAGCTGCTTCCTTCTCAGGGTCATGGTATTTTTTCATGCTGCCTTATTGTCAGACTGCCATGTTACTGGGAGACTAGATAGAAGAGAGTCTTTGTTAATATAAATGTAAACTTTTTCTTTAATTTTTTGACCATTCAGACTGCATGCTGTGAAAAACAGCTCTCTGAACTTGCTAGCTTGCTAACTATAAGCCACAATTAATACATTTATCACAATCAGATAGCAGCTGTGTTAGCTCAATCGCTAATTGGACATGCCATCCCTTTAGTTTATTAACAAAATGTATCTGTGTGTCAAACGGTCTTAAAACATCTAACCTTCTCTTTAGTGAAGCAGTCTACTCTGCAAAGTAAATTGGCAATTCCTTGATTGAAAAATGTCCCTGTTACCAGTGACAACTGTTGCCAGTCTCTGATATGTGCTTATGCCTTCCTATTGTCAGATATGTTTGCCTGTTTCCGAATGCCTTGAAATTGCTACCTGTAAGTGTAAACTGATTATTGATTTTAAGTTAAACACCTGTAATTCAGCCTTCCCTGTCTGAGCTTCTGTCATCGGGTCCTTTTCACTGTTGCCAAGACTCTAAACCATGACACTATGATCCTCACGGTTGTTCTAAGGATGAATCTAAAGACCGAAGGCGGGCAGTGCCATGAGGGCTCTGAGACTCTGGAACAACTTCCCTAAAGAGATTAGCTCGGCTTAGTCATTTATCTAATTATGTGTCCCTGCTGAAAGTTTACTTTTCAGAAAACAGTACATTTTATTTGATTTTATGATTTTATATTACTCTCTGGAGCTTCCGTGCGGTTTCATACTTTCTTTTTTCTCTTGTCCCTTCTCATTTAGTCAGTTTTAGCCTGTCCTATATTACTCTGTTCTTCTATTTATCTGCACTGTATTCTGTTTCGACTTTTATTGCATTTTTATGTTTTTTTATTTGCTGTCTGACTTTAATCTTGTAAAGCACCCTGTAAAATCACTTTCAGAGAGGTGCTATATTATTATCGATCAAGTTTATGATGATCATTTCTAGTCTGTGATAAAGTCTTTATGGGGACTTGTATCAGGCTATTTATGATATTAAATACAGACTGACTCCACAAAATTAAAACTCAAGTTTTAACCACAAATTCGCTCCTTGTAAGTGAGGGCTGCCAAGAAATTCCCCCTTATCCTTGTGACCTTGTTGGGACATTTGGTTCTCATAAATGTAAACACACACACACACACACACACACACACACACACACACACACACACACACACACACACACACACACACACACACACACACACACACACACACACACACACACACACACACACACACACACACACACACACACACACACACACACACACACACACACAGTCATATTTTGGAGAAAATGTTTTTTTTGCCTAAATCATCTCTTCTTGATGCTGGCCACCTCTGGTAAAATTGCCTAAACCCTTATTGAAAAGAAAGTGCTGTTCCTACCCTGATAGTATAATGGCCTATGTCAAGAGTGTGACTTAGGCAATATATTTTTAAAAGATAATTGCTTAAGTCACATTGTCTTGTGATTTAGGCAATTTGACAAGCTTTACAAAATGGCTGCTTCAAGAAGAAAGAAAAACTAACAGATAAATTAAGTTATTTTCATGGTTCAGGTCTTGTCCCCTGTTTTTAAGTGATGTTTACTATACTATAGGCTAGGCTATAAATGTTGTGTAGTTATTTAGTCTTTTAATTTCACAATTTGTAGCTACTGTAGCTAATGTAGCTACTGTAGCTCCTTGAAGCTTGCACACATTTCCCTCCGGGACAATAAAGACTCATCTAAAAACGAATATAATCTTTCAAAACTAACGGTTACAATTACAGCATAATTATAAATAAGGAAAATTACATTTTGCGTTTGTCTGTTTTAATTCTTAATATTGTCCTTTTTCCACATTACATTTCCATCTTATTAGGAAAGATTAAATGTGTTTTTAACTGAATTTGGCCAAATAATATTCATTAAATAGCTTTAATGTATTAATGTATAGGACCACAGTGCAATTACAAAAATGTTTTTCACAATGATCACACAGTTGTGACCGTACGCCTACTCCTTTTTGGTAGGAGATGCACTTGACTTTTCAGACACCGATCAGGAATCATCCAGTGAAAATGAGACTGTCGTTAAAGAGGTGGAGCTGCATGTACCAGGCCAAGACCTTCCGAGTCAGGTCCATCAAAGGCTAGGCAAGAATCATTCCTGGCTTTCGGAGAATGAAGAATGGAACAGGCTAGCACGTGTGCAGGTGTGCGTCATATGCGCAAAGCATTGTGGGGATTTTAAGACCGCGGAGTCTACACATGTGCAGCCTAGAAATTTCCAGCAACGAATTACGCCGGCCTCGGTAGAATTCCAAGGATCCTGGACATTGGAACAGTCCTTTGGCGGCACTCAATGACGTAGTATCCTTGAAATAGTGGCTCTGGAGCAGCTTTGCTCGACATTGAGAAACACCCTGAATCAGATGGAGCAGACAATAACCTAGTGGCTGACCCAGCCCCATGGTCTTTCACAGTAATGCGGGAAAGAGAAGTGCACTGTTTTGCCTAAGTCACTTACTCAAGAAGTAATAAGGCCTAAGTCAGGTTTCAAATTGCCTAAGTCACAACAACATGTTCGTAAATTGGCCTAAGTCATCTAATCCTCTTATTTTACACAATTGACAGACAGTGTTATTTGTATGTCAATAGTCATATATTGTCATAACCTTTTTGTGTGAAATAATTAATATATATCATATATTCTATATTTGGTTAAGTTTTTTCTGTTTTTTGAAAAACTTTCAAATATGACTCAAATATGAATAGGCCATTAGTTTAAGAAGGTGACGATAGTCCTTGCTGCCATCGAGTGGAAGCAGTAGGGCTCTACACTTACAGGTACTCCAGGAGTCCCTGGTTCTCCATCTCTGCCCGAGTTCCCCTGCAAAGAGATACATCATGATTAACTGAATGTTTGTGTGAGTTTGTTTACATTTGTGCTGGTATGGCTTCATGTGGTGTGTGCGTGTGTGCAAGGGTGAAATTGAATGTGTGCACAAACGAGTGTGTTGATTTAGCTGTGTGTAATACTGTGTGCTGGTCCATGTCTTCATTCTCTGTGTGTGTGTGTGTGTGTGTGTGTGTGTGTGTGTGTGTGTGTGTGTGTGTGTGTGTGTGTGTGTGTGTGTGTGTGTGTGTGTGTGTGTGTGTGTGTGTGTGTGTGTGTGTGTGTGTGTGTGTGTGTGTGTGTGTGTGTGTGTGTGTGTGTGTGTGTGTGTGTGTGTGTGTATCTGTGAGTGGAGAAAGGTCATGATTACCACTAGCAGCCAATAAGACACACCAAGGGAGAGAGGGGATAGGAATTGGCTAGTAGTGACCTTTAACAGACCACTCTTTTTATTTTATGTGTGGCTTTCCAATTGCTTCCTGCAGAACCGTAACACACTTCTTCTCTCCTTCATTTTATACTGAATCAGAGCATTCATCACATGCTTTGATTGTTCAATTTGTGACTGATGCTCTGGTCACAAAGGTAGAAGTAGAACAAGGCGACATAAGGTGCATGCGATGAGATTGAGGCGTTGATATCTGGAATAGGCCCCATCCCGCTGTGACAGTGAAAAACCAGGTGTAACCAATAGATGTTTAATTGAAAACAAAATAACATATATAAACTGAAGCCCATGAAGCTTTTTTGATGTGTTATGCCATTTTTTCTCTATCCAAATGTTACTGCCTAAACGGTGTATTAGGTCACTGAAAACTGTACTTTTTTAAAACTCCTGTAACTTTTGTAAATCAGTGGCCAGATTGGTTTCAGATTGGTTACTGGCTTGTAAAGTCAAAGTGTGCAAAGTTATCTCCATTGTGAGGCATCAATAATGAGACTACATGCTGCGTGCAACAGCAGTTTAAATGCATAGTAACCTTTACAACAGGAGTTTTTACAGGTTTACGCATACATTTACAGTTACCCTTTACTATATTGAGGATAAGAGGGGATAATTGCTAAGGAGGTCACTTACCGCTACGCTATCCAACACTGTTTAAACAACACAGTTGTGGCAACATTGTAGATTTCTCTCTTTTTTAACAGAAGGAGGAAAACCCATCACAAAAACGCCCATGTATGTGTAGACTCACTGTGCTTCAGACATATTCAATGTTTTTGATACAGGACTGAAAAATGAACATGTGCATATGAGTTTTGAGTAGAAGTGTAAAGAAGACATACCTGGCATCCTTTTGTGGCAGTATCTCCTCTCTCCCCCTAAAAATACACTGAACATGAGAATATGTACAACTTACAGTTATATCATTGTTTTGTTTTGAAACTGGCAGTTAGATCCAGAAGATATCATGCTGTTCGAGGAATTAAAGAAGAAAAATAGCATCAGTGTCCTGTTGACAGCATAGAGAAAACAAAACCTAGCATTTGAATCATACTGATCTGGATTAATTTATTGTATTTATGAGCCTTGGTGTTCTTTTTCTGAAGTGTGAAGGACAACCTTTAACACCATTAAAATGAATCATGTCATCTAAGCAAAAAATGAATAATACATAAACAAGTATTATGTTAAGTTGTCGACATTTCGACAGTACAGCGTGTAAATGTACTCCTGACAGCTAAAGCTATAAATCATTTATAAAGTGCATTGATATCTTGCCAATTGTAGACTTCATTAAGTCATTAAACAAAACCAACCAGGTCATTGGTTTTAATTGGTTCATCTACACTCAGTGGCCACTTTATTGGGTACACCTGTACAATCTCATACAAACCACTTCATCTGTTGTGCCATAAAGTTTACTTTTACGATGCTTATAAAATGTTTGTTTTACTCTGTCAATTAAACGGTATATTTAGCATTGAATTGTGTCTCTAACATTCGGCTCCCTTATGTACATAATTTACAATGTAATTTAGTCTAGTACAACAGCTCTGCATACCAGCGACGTGCAGTCAGGGGAGGCAGAGCCTTTTTAAAGTCAAAATCAGCAAATTTGCCGAGCTCCGCTACAATTACGGGTAGCGATGAGAAGTGAGGCAGGGACGAGCTCTGCCTCTCGTAAGCCCACATTAACTTGCTGGAGCACGGGCACTAATTTAGCGCGGGCACTTATTTTGTGAGCGCGCTCAAGCCAGTTACTGTGGGGTGAGGTGAGGCACAGATGAGCTCTGCCTCACCTCAGAATGTGTCACCCCACAGAAACTGGATGGAAAGCGGGCCCTAAGCGCATGCCTGTTACCATCTCACTGTAGGTCACCAATGTAATGTTTGTAGATCCCTTTATTAAATGTATCCTCGCCATCCATAGTCTCTAAATAACTTATTTAACGTATATATGATATTTAGGCTCGCTGGTCTCATCATATAACGGCAATGAAAAAAGCAGAAGGAGAGGCAGCCATAACCTCTGCCGCACTGAAGGGGGCGCACGTGAGCCCACAGGTTCTTGTTGCTACTGTTATTCTACGCAGAGACGAGACGCAAACAACAAACTAGACTTTTGAAACTAGAGGAAGATAAGGAGGACTTTTACAACAAACTAACGGAGATTGTTGTCCAGAAGGAGAGCATGGACTTAATCTTCAAGTCAAGGTTAGACCACAATTGTAATGAAAATGGGATCTTACTAAGAAAGAACAATCCAATATTTAGATTTTGGGTATCCTTTTGTTGAACGGTCTGTTTAAAATGAATCGAAGCATCCGACTAAAATAGCTTTTGAAAATAACCGAATATTTTGATTAAGGTCAAAATATAATATTTGTAAATCTTACTCAGTGCCTCACCAACCATGAACCTCACCGCACGTAACTGCTGCATACTAAAACCGTAGTAATTAATTTTACCCAATCCTGACATTGCTAACAAAACCTCAACATTATAAACCTCGACAAGGAGTTATTTATGGCAGAGCTGTGTCATTAAATACCATGAGATATCCGGTATAGATAATACATTTCACACTGAATAAATGTTATTATATGAATTGACCCTCACCTTGTGACCTTTGAACCCCGGCAGCCCCATGTCACCCGGCAGACCTGGTAAACCCGAGTCCGCTGTTGAGCCCTGGAAAGGTCAAAGATCATCGATTATCTTAAAATCAATGGCTAGCAGTCGTGAGGTTCATATGTCTTGGCATTCCTCAAACTGGCCATTTATTTCAAAATAGATTGAAAACAATTGCCTGTCTTTGTTTCAAAATCCATCAAGGGAGCAAAAAACTTGAGAGTTTTCGAGGTGTGTTTGTTTATGTATAAGAACGTTTTTGATTCTATCCCCTGTGACAACTTCCCTGGTTAAATATGGGTTTTAAAGATGTTTGATTGAAAGATTTTCAAGCTCCTCTTTACAAACGACTCAGTACTCATTTCCTAAAATTAATAAATGCTTGATGATCCACTTTCAAAAGAATGTAGTTTACCTGCAATTCAGTAGCACAAAAGAAAGACTCAGATTCTCACAATGGTTGACATTTATGGGCATAATTGCTTTAAAAACATGTCACTGAACAAACAAAGAATAGCTGTTACTCGTCAGCAAGATCCGAATTTCAGGCTGTTGGGATAAGAACTGTCTAGCAGGTTGAGAGGAAACAGAAGGAGAATGAGGTTGGTTTAAGAGAAAAGGCAAAAGCTGTCACCCTGATCCCTCAGGCAGGAATCAGTAGTGCCCTCACTAATCCGACCGCCATGTTGAATTTTCAAAAGCTCACTGTGGTAGGAACTAACTGGGACGGGGGAATAGAGGTGCATTTATTTTGCATGCTTTTGGCAAGGGGAGGCTAAGGGACAGACAACTGTAGCAGAGACCATATGGGGAGAGTCAAAGAGTAAAACAACGAGGGACACCGCAGGAGAAGGAAACAAAACCTGCTGCTCTCTACATCTGAGCCATTGGTTTGGAGTGATTCCAGAGGGTCTTATGTGACTTTCGAGAGAAAGCAGATGCTTTATGAAGAGGTTCCAGTGCAGTATAGAAGATAAACTTAAGGCCACACCTCAGGTTCTGAATATTTTATCATTTTGGGACAAAATTTGTGGCAATAGACTTGCATTAAATGCACAATTAAATGGCTGAAGAATAATGACATCACAGACATTTAGATACCTGCTTCTGCTATGCAATTCTGTCAACCACATGGTACAACCTCAGGGGGAAATGAGGGCTCAATATGAAGCCCAAAAAAAAGGGGGACATCGTTTGAGGTTGGCAAAAGTGTCAGTTTCCTCTTTAAACTTCATTTCAAGACAGATCAGAAGACTTACACCACTCATCTGCAGCTATGGAGTCAGACCCAGATGTGATTAGCTTTGCATAATGACCAGAGACAGGGGCACAGTTTGGCTTTGTGGAAAGTTCAATTATGAAACCATTGTTTAGTTGTTGAGGTTGCCAGGTTTGGAAACGTCATGCCTGTACAGAGACCATAACCAAAGCATTTGCTCAGAAACTGTATCTGGCAGCCCACCTTACAGCCGAAGGGGCTGCCCAGAAGTGCTCGATGGGCACATACACTGTTGTCCCTCAAGAAATGGTTACAGCACATAACCCAACTCGTAACACAACAAATGTAGTTTTTTTAAAGATTTAACAAATGAGATACAGGTATTTGTTAATCAGTGCTTTTAACAGATGTCTGTAGGTAGATGTTCCACTTAGCAAGCCATTCCCCCCTGCAATGTATGTAATTATCTAATGTGAGAATAAATTAAAAAAGCGATACAGGAGGAGGAAATGATGCAGTGTTGGAAAGCAGTGAAGAAAGAGGTTAAAGGAAACAATTTCATCTGGCCAAAACTCTGTTGCTCCACTCACCTTCTGGCCTGGTGGACCAACAGGACCAATGACACCTGGATCTCCACACTTCCCCTAAATAAACCGCAAAAACACGTAAAAAAAAACCCACACTTGTCTGGAAATTCTTCTGAGGGCATAAGCTTGACAACAATTATTACCAAATATAATACTTAACTACATTTGTAGGACTATTTTTAACCATATAAATCTAAAGACCAGCACACACAGGTCAGTAGAAGCATATCAAAGTGTGGTTTCAGCAAAGCATGGACACAAGGTTTTTGGCAGTGGAATATAAATCACAATGTGTGGTGATCAATCATTATCCTCTCACCTAGTCACATGATTGGTCTAAACCCTTACTAACAGCTGTGGTGCATCACGAGAAAGCTTTCATTTAGAAGAGAAAGTTTCACTGAGCATTAAAATTAAAAGTGTTGATCAGGCAATGATATTGACTTTGCTGCCTTTTACTTTGGTGGAGCCTGGTTGTGTCATGTTGTTGACTAAAATATCGGAGAATTTTGATGTTGATGCAAGAACATTTTTAGAAGAAGTAGAAATTGCATAATGTGAAAATACTGTGTCCTTTCTTTTTCATGTGAGTATAATAACAGAGGTCTCAGTAAAAGTATTAAAGTGTCATGGAATAAAAGTGGCCCTATTCCGATCAATATATTATCATATTTGCATCATCAGCTATTATTACTGACACATTAGCGTGTAAGCTGTCAAAAAAGGAGGAGGATTATATATGTAAAGGCTACTTATATACTGCTGGGTGGATTTACCTTTTTATAATCTCCTTATACAGTACTATAAGTATTTCTGTGACAGTATGTTATTTGATGTGAAGGATACGTTTTGGTGGTTTTATCACAGATTTAAAGTAGTAAATGAAAAGTGCAATTTTGTGTAATGCAGCCAATGTTCAGCAAAAGTCTAATAATCTGGTAACAACAGTTCTTCATTATGATCATGTTGAAGTAGCTATCCAATTTATTACATTCATAATTAAGGGTGTAAAAAAAGGCCACCTTTGTTTGTATTAAAATCCTGATGATGTATAATCTTGTGTCTTTGAATGTGTAGAAAGAGTAAAAAGGGAACTGTGTGTCCGCTTTCTGAGGATAACTAAGGTAAACCAGGAACAAAACAAATACCCAAACCCGTCTGATGTTTCCAGAAGAACAGAAGTTGATGCTATATTTTGCAGCAGCCTGATGTTGGTATGCATGAAACCAGAGTTAATGTAGTGCTGTTGTCCAATGTGTTCCATCTGCAATTATTTGCTACAGATTGAAATCAGCCTGCCGACTTCTGTGGGGATTTATCAGCTGACAGGGAAGTTCTCATCCAGGTGTCAGGATGTGTATATTATTAGAAGTGTTTATTTATGTAGTGTGTATATCTATGTTTGTGTGCTTACTGACTGATTCAATTAGTAGTTTCCATTCTGCTCCTCATTCTCAGCATACTGAAGGCAAAGGGTTCACCTGTATTTGCATGAAACTCCCACCCTTCACTCACTCTCTTCCCATCTTTGTGTCCTGCATGTTGCACTGAGTATACAAAGTCCAGGGGGACAGGAAATGTGCCTTTCTAGGTCATGGAAATATGAAGAAGGCCTCTTGTGCTTTTCAAAACAGGGCACTCCACTTTACATTACATGTTACTTGTTAGAAGCTTTTATCCAAAGCAACTTACATACTCAATACTGTGGGCAATCCCCACAGGAGCAATTTGGGGTGAAGTGTCTTGCCCAGGGACACAACGACATGCTGACTGCAGAGGGGTTTGAACCTGTGACCCCCTGATCCCAACACCAAGGCTCTATCTACTGCACCACACGCCTCCAGATAAAGGTTAGGTTACTTAGCATTTTGGTTCTGTTGCTTTGATTTGGACAATTATGATTATCATTTGTTTCATGCAAATCCCCTAACTTGAAATATTTAAATAGTAAAATCACTAGAGTACCCCTTCAAGCCCCCTTATTAAGCAACCTATTGAAAGTCCTCACTTGCATACATCTTTTAAAAGATGCACTTTGAAGGGGAGAAATACAAAACACCACGACATTTCGAATGAACTGTCCTTGGCAGAATGGAATGAATCACATATTCAGCAAGAACACCTTCAATTTGATTCTAAACAACTTGCCTCCCTCTCAGCAAAATGCAGTTTTCTCTACGGGAACATCAACGGAACAGGGAGGGAGGGTACAGCCGTAGAACAGACTGAGAATAGCCGAGCGGCTTGGGAGAAGCAGGCCATTAGCATAATAACTAATTATAACGTTCAACACACAGACCTTGGGACCATCGTGGCCGCTCTCTCCGGGCGGCCCCTGGGGTCCTTGGATTCCCTGGACGAAGAAAGAATATTGGGGTGAGAGAAGGAGAAGGGGAAGGGTAAGGGGAAGGGGGGGTGACAAGAGAGGGAGGGAATGAGAGGGAGAGAGAGAGAATGAGATGAAAGAGACAGGCACACTGCTTTGGGCTGAATGTGACAGAGTGCGTGACGGCTTAGTCAGGAGGCACTGAGGAAGAAATGAGATGGCTCAGGTCCACTCACACACACACACACACACACACTCACACACACATACACACACACACACACACACACACACACACACTGACACCAACACACACAGACACATACAATCGCATACAAACCTATGCACGCCCATACAAACACACACCAGTTTGCATTTTCAACAAAGCCTTCTGCTATATCAATAGCCCTATATTCCCAGTAGCCTTCTTAAGAGTCACACACACACACACACACACACACACACACACACACACACACACAGACACACAGGCACAAACACGCACACACACACACAAATACATATATACTGATTGACTGCAAGGGCATTTGAGCCTCATTTTAATAAAAAGGCAAACCATAATAAAAAACATGTTTATCATTCCTTTAATATGATAGCACAACAATGTATGTTTGGCGATTCAGGTCATGTTCCTTTGTGGTATTATAAAGCATCCCATTGATTGATATTAAATGTAACTTATTGGATTGCTATGGACTGGAGGTTGTATATTTTGAAGATAATTTAAGAACATGTTGACGTAATTGATGGGATTCACATCTGGGTTGAATCCGATCTATTTAGACCTTGTTCCCATGTTGAGTATTTTTTGGGAGCATTCATCTAGTGTGTGGTAGCCTATTTTTCTTCATAATGATATGATCATTCATGACACAGTTTCACAAATAGGAAATGAACGATTTCAAAGCTTAAGGGTTTGAATGATTCATGTTGACATTTGTATCTCCACATGTTTGCCATTTCAGTTTGTAAGAGGTTAACACAAGCCAATAATAAATATGATAGTGTGCTGCTGAAACAGTGATTGTGACAATATAGAAACATGATACACAATTTCAAGAAACAAGAATCATTCCATTTATTTTTCTATTGATTAATAAGCAGCTAAACCAGCAGTATGCACACTGGAAATGCCACATTTGATTGGTGTTGGCAGGGTCAACTGACAATTAGGTTCACGTTTATGTATAGTTATTATATGTAGTTGCCTGGATACAGCGGGAGGCTTGCTCTACTTCCTCCTGGGTGTGTGTGTGTGTGTGTGTGTGTGTGTGTGTGTGTGTGTGTGTGTGTGTGTGTGTGTGTGTGTGTGTGTGTGTGTGTGTGTGTGTGTGTGTGTGTGTGTGTGTGTGTGTGTGTGTGTGTGTGTGTGTGTGTGTGTGTGTGTGTGTGTGTGTGTGTGTGTGTGTGTGTGTGTCAGATAAGTCAAACCCACTGGAGGCGTTACATCAGAGCTGTGTGCTGTTCTACTGACAGAAATAGAAAGAGGAAGATGAAGACTAATAGATGAAGCTTGTGGTTGAAACAAGGTGCAGCAGGCTACACCAAATTTCAAATATTTATCAACACATAAGTGTGGTAAAGTACAAGCCAAATGCGGATAGATAGAATAGATAGAATTTGGTATAAATCCATTTTAATTGAATAATAGATGATGACAAATAAAGTACATTCAAAATCTAGTTTTTTCAAAAGCCATCTAAAATAGGTTTCCACTTTGGAAATGTGTCTTTTCTTATGTGTTTTAAATTCCATGTGATTCAGTGTTTACTCGATTAACTCTTCCCTCTCTATATCTGTACTGTCTCCCTTTGACCCCAAGGGGGCGGCAGAGCTAAACCACCATGGAGTTCTGTGTATTCACTATGCTCTGCTTTAATTGCATCTGGCCGTGTGTAATCTTGTTTACCAGAGGGGGGTGCCCTGACTGTGTGTTCAGCCGTAAACCAACACACACACTCATCTGACTTAGGTTTCTAAATTAACAGCCACTCACCACCTTAATGGCATTGCTAAGTAAATCAAACGGACTCATACGGTGCCTGGGCAAAATTAATGATCTCATTATGAGCTCACTGCAGAGACAGTAATGTGAATTGTAGTCTGGGAGATAATACTGTATTTTTTCAAAGACACATGGGAAAGATGGTGGGAATGTGCTTTACATTAGTGGATCCCCTTAGGATTCAATTGGTCCAAGTAGGCATGGACTGGAAGTAATAATCCCTTATACAGTATATATAGGATCACTGTATGGGCCCTTCGGACAATGTTAAATGTGTCAATCCTTCACCTTCCAAATGGAGCAAAGGTCAATAACCTTAAATTATTAAACAATTTCTTTGGCAAGGGTATTTTCTACTTGTTTACTCTCCATTTGGGATGCCTTATTATTCCCTATGTACTGCAGTAATTGTCATTGCCAAGTCTATGGCTGCTTGGGACGATACTTAGAGAAATGTGTGTAAATAAAAAGGCCTCAATGTGCTTCCAACAAACTAGGCATTGATCACGTCGAAGGGCATGTTTATACCTAAATGGTCACATGTCAGGTACGTATAAGTATTCTGCCTGGTTCTTGCTTGCATCCTTTAAGTACTTTACAAAGAATTGTGCAAATTGAGGTCATTGCAAACCCTTTCTTACAGTCTTTGTTAGAAGACGTTCGTAGTGTACATTAGATTGCAAATTTGAGGGAAATCATTTTAAGATAGAGGGTTGAAAGAAAATTGCAACCCCTGCCTGATTTTCACAAATTGCCAATTGCTGTGTTAAGTGGGCCTCATTTTCTATTTCAGAAATGTACTGTCCTCATTCAGAAAGAGGGTTTCAGACGCTGCTCGATGACCTGAAGAGCTTTTTGTTTGATGGAGGTACATGCTTTCCCTAAAGTTGTGGAAACTAGCAGCAAGAAGTGACAATAACACCTCCAGCCATAGTCTTTGCTGAAACAATGAGGTATCAATTGTGTGAATCATCTTTATTGAATAATTTCAGCATGTTGAAGACAACTGAAAGAGTGATGAAGTTGTACAAACCATTGTCCCGTTAATTCCTGGTGGCCCTCTTGGCCCAGGCAAGCCTCCTTCTCCCTAAAAAGACATTCAAGAACAGAACACAGAAAATAAAGAACTGATGGAAGTGTATTTTACATTTCCAAGGGTTCTGAAAAGGTCACATTTTACCTGTGGTCCTTTTAGGCCCACTTCACCAGGAGGTCCCTGAACACCCTGTGAACAACAAAGTTATGGTTCACATGGACTTAACATCGAGTTTCATACACAGTTGACAAATGTTATATCATTTATGCAACCTATTTTATTGAAATGCAAAAGTGACAGCACAAAGAAAACATTAGGAGGTCTCTATGGCATTGTGTGCTTACGTCTAAGTCTATTCACTGTTACACCTACCTTGTTCTGAAATGTTCAACCATATAAGATATGACTTTATTGGTCTTCTCATCCATTTCAGTCATAAAATAAGAATAAGAAGTGCATGTGTCACATAGTAATGTCACGGAAGTAAACAAAGGAGTTCAACAATAGGTGTTTCGGTGTGGGAGGTGTGGTCTTGAGTAAACTTTGTGATTTTAGCCTTAGCAGATCATGTACATGCACACAAACCTATATAACACACTACAGAAGAGAAACCCAAAAAAAAGCACAATAGGGCCACTTTGAATGCTAAATAACAAGAGAGTAAGTAGACCTTGAATGGAGATTGCAAAATTAAAACATAAGCTGCCATTCTCTAATTAAAGTAATTTCCGACAGCAGCTGTTAAATCCACTTTACAGTACCTGTCCAACTTCAAATAGCAGACAGACACAGTTAGAGACAAGCTGGTGAACATTTAGCCGCTAAAGAGACAGATATTTCCCTCGGGACTCACTTTTGGACTTGTTGGACATATAATTCTCCATGTTGCTGGAATAACGACTACAAATGACTACCATGTTGTTTTGCATCTGCTATGATGTGTAAATAGGAAACAGTTTGGCTATCAACTTAATGAGGTGATAATATCTCAGTGTTCTAATTGTTGAACTGATATCAATAATCAATTCGTGTAATTGTAAGGTTTTCCATCAAACTCACAATTTCTATGCACATTCCCCTTTTTAAGAAATGTCAGAGGTTACACACTTGTGAAAACAAAAAGGAACTTAGAGCTGTAGAACTAGGCTGGACGACAGATATTACACTATTTGCATTGAAACATAAAGTGTGTTTTTTTTTACTGCAAGATATAATGGATGCAAAGCAGGTTCCATAATATATTAATTCAACTAAATCCCGTTTTGCATTTTTTCTAATTTCTTGTTTTCCTATTCATTTCTTTTCTTTTCAAATTCAAAATCCTACTCAAACAGATTGATGGAATTATCAAATATGTTCATCAATGTAAAAGGAACTATTTTTGTGACTTGACAAGTAGATCTCCACTCTAGGCAATGGTACTGATATAAGTGCATTTAAGTTAATATGAATAGGGGTTACTTAGGCTTTATCCTGACATGTAATGGAATATCAAATAGTAGTTATAATAGTAGTATATCATATAATATATATAATAATAGTTAAAGGCTTTAGAAAAGTGGCTCTGTTTAAGACTCCCTACCTGTCATGCTAATACAAATGGCTCATGCTGGAGGATCAAAGTCCTTTTGATTCAGACTTTGTGAACCTGCACTGATGATTCCACTACAGATAAGCTTCCTGTGTGTGTATGTGTGATAAAATACATTAAGTGTAATCCTCTGGCTTTAAAAAAAAGTCTGATAGATCCGGATATCAGTGGGTTCTGACACGGTGGCTTTACTTCAATGACAACATAGGGGCTTTTTCGTTCTTCCTCTATGAGTCTGCCTGACAGGGTGTCACATTTCAAAGTGAGGAAAGCAAAAAGACTATTCTGAATGAATCCAAATGGTTTGTCAGATAGCAGAGGAAGTTAATGTGGAATTATTATCAGATTCCAGGGTTTATTCACTGCGGTTAAAACTAAACTTATAACACTGATTCAAGTTCTGGGCCATTTTAGGCATCAAGGAGACGGTCTCCAGGTGATATATGAAATATGAGACGCATTCGTTTTTTGGTTGAACGCATTTGCACTGATCAGGGTGATAAGAAATAATTCAAGAACACATTAGAGTAAAGTGGGCCCTGCATCATAACATTCGTCTTACTCATCCATCTCTTGTCAGCATACCCGCAAGTCTTTGGATGGATTTGGATATATGACTCAGAAAAGCAAAAGGTTTGGACGACACGTGAGGCCAGAGAAGTGGAGAGGCAAACCCTTTGGTTTAAACAACAACCACTAATCAGTTCTGGACTGATGTAAAAGTATAAACAGTAATAATAAATGTCATGAAGTCTAAAACAATTCCAAAGATCCCAAACCAAGCTCACAGCATTTAGTGGAATGCATATTACACTTTTTGTATTCAACCCATCAGTTGATATAAAAATGAGCTGTTTTAACTTACAATATGGTTAGCAACTAAGCTAATGTAGCCAGGCATTACATAACGAAGAAAAGCACATGATGTTTGTCGCAATCAGGACTTTATATTAAACTTATTTTTTCAAAGCATAACGTGCAAAACTGTGTGATGAGTCGTCGCTCCTGTCGCGAGTGCGGAGAAACTGTGGCGCGCATACTGTAGTTGCGCTGCATTTGTGCATACACTGTAAGATGAATTGCGCCGCATTTGTGCATAAGATGAGGCACCCTCCGCAAGATGAGGCCCCACGCATGTTCAGCGTGTAGGGACAATAATCATTGTGTGCCAAATTGATCCTTCTTACATTTTCAGATATCTATTCATTTTCACCCAAATTGTTGGTTTGCTCAAAGAAGAGAACATGCTGTGTTAGTTTGTCAAATGTTAACTTTGTCCTGAATTTGTACAAATTACCAATTTCAAACTGTCTTTTCAGTGCTGATCTAGACAATCCAACTAAGTCAACCCCTTTCGATTATCTACTGCACGTTTTTAACTGTACAGCATTTTATTTTAGTGTCTGAATTCTCTGTGTGAAATGTTAAGGCTAAATGGTGCCCTTAAAAACACCCAGATATAATGAATTAAGTGTCTCACTCAAAGGATTGAGTGAAAAAGGAAGTACCTTTTGAACACAGCAACTGCTTTAAATGCTGAGGTGCCTGAGCCTTTAGACTGACATTCCAATAAATACACCTCTTTGACGTCTAATCCAAAATCAGAACATCCATTCAATATCAATGTCCTTGTAAAATGTGACACCTCCAAGCTACAATCCAAAATACCTTGTTTGCTCACTGAAGATTTGTATGATAGAACAAAAACAGATTGAGGTGATCTGGCCAAGACAGGTGCACTGGGACTCTTGTATTTAAATTGCTGCAGTGTTCTTTCCTCAGCTTGGCACACTGAAGGATGAAAAAGCTTATCGCTGTCATTTATTGATGTATCATCTCTGAGCATTAGGGACAAAGAACAGTCCCGGGACATGTTAGCTTTGCACAAAGAGAAGAGGCTTACGGATGCTCAGTTTCTAGAACGTTTTGGATTTGTATATAACTCCTGATCAGCGTTTACCCTGCTAAAGTCCATAGCCAGTACACATAGCCATTATATGTCTCCGGACACCCTTTGACACTTGAAGAAATGAGTTTTAACCAATCAAGCAGAGGCAAACCATCCATAAAATTCTTAGATTTTAACGTTTGTTCCGAAATGTTTAGAATCACTCCATTCAGGGATGCAGTTGTGACCACATACATGTTTGTGTGATACTCAAACACACTGAAACTGACATAAATACAGTTTAATGCAGTGTATGTTACAAGACAATTACATGTTGGACAATGTGGTGAAATAAAAATCGGGCTTTACAGTTTTTGTTTTACAGTGTTCCATGTAAAAATTAGCATGATAGGAAGGGAGGTTTTGGTTTTGAGATGATCTGCACGCTATGTTTGTTGCTACTCTGTCCTTGCTAAGGTCTGCATGGGTGTCAACTGTATTTTGTACAGCGTGGGCAACCTATATCCAGACATACTCAGCGTCTGGATATCAGCACTTAAGGTTGTGTAACTAGCAATGACAGGAAAAACAAGCCCCACAGTGTGTGTGTGGATTTAGTGTGTAAATCGGTATGTGTGCTGTGCTTTACAAAGTGCCTCATTTAAAGTGTGAATGTGTGGTTGTGAAGTGACAGTGGCGAGTGTACCAGTCCAACACGTGCAGACACAAGATGTTAAAGTGCGAACATTAAGTGCATAAACATGGGGTAATATTGAATTGACCTTGACGTTTTAAATGGTTGCACAGCCCTTTTTATATGATGCTGTTTCCAATGTCCTTGCATTGGCCTTCAACAGTTATGATAAACAAATATCATGAGATATTCAGATGGGTATTTGTTTGTTCCATCAAATAAACTAATTTGTTGCCATTTCTGGTATGGGTGGATCCAATGGAAAAAGTCAATGAGAGCTAATAAGAAAGAATGGACTGTAACTTTGTTTGAAAGATAGAACATTCTGCCAAATTAATTAATTTCTTTCAGCATTTAATCAAGCCTGACAGACACAAAGGCTTAGGACAGCTTGGCCCATTCTGTTGAGTGTGTTTTGTGTGTGCGTGTGTGTGGGCAGTGAGTTTACTAGCACACAGCAGTGTGTAAAAGCTGCAATGAATCTGAGCTCTTGTTTACACCCTGATTACTCTTTCCTTCAAATCTTTATGGGACCATTTCAAAAAACAGTCGCTTGTTATATCTACAGAATGCTGAGTTAACCGGAATTGCGTTTTGTAATTAGACTATGCATTTAGAGGCAGCTATAACACTGAGCACTCTGTGAATGTTTCTCCAAAAGATGCATTAATACATTCATCATTGTAATTTGTCCAGTCTTTTGATTGCTGCATATTCATGACAGAGTAGTATTATTCATGAGAGAGTGGTATTGTTTGACAGATATCAATTTTTTACATTGTAACATCACTTCAAGCAGAATTCTATTATACAATCAGAATCAACTCACCACCTCGCCTGGAGCTCCAGCAGCACCACCGTCTCCGCTCTCCCCCTAAGGACACAATGGAAATGTCAGTACCTTTTCACTCTGCAGGTAGTATTGTAAAGAATTATGCAGGATAATGTTAACCTTATACTGTAGTATCCAAGCATTATCACTCAATCCCATACTCATATCACACATATCCCTTCGAAAGATGGCACTGAACAGAGGATACGATGAAAAGAATACAGAATATAATAAGAATAAGAGAAACTAACGGAGAATAACACAGGGTGCACTGCCATGTCATTTCCCATTTCAGCATGTTGCAAGCAAAAACAACGAACATCATTCTGGCTTGAAATAATGAGTTAGTTAGCTAATGGGGCCTTTTTATATTTTGGGGGGATTTTCTTTTTCTGTGTGTTATAGAATATAACATATGATGTGACATTAAACCTTTCGAATCTTGTGTATTTTAATCTTGAATATAGGTTTTTGTGCATGTAAATGGTCTGCTAAGGCATCATTATACATGATTGGTTGAGGGGCGGGACATCTCTAAAAAGTTGACCAATCACAACCAATTAGAGCAGATTTGGTGCGATGTAGAGTCACAAAATACAAACATATACCTGAAATAAGCATAATATTGCCCCTTTTTTTACATTTCTTCATGTAGTGTATTCTGGTGCACGAGTTACACTTTCAATGTGTTATCATTATTCTTATTAATACCAACTTTTTGCATGGCTATATGTGAACTAAAGAGTATTCATATCATAGTTTATGTTGTACACTGTATATAATGTCAGACAATTGTCATTACCTGTAGGCTACTTGCACTTGTACTGTTTACTTTATACATATGCCTGCACTGCCTACTATAACTTCTTCACATGTTAAAATTCTTTATCCTGAATCCATCAAAGTATATTCATTACACACTGTTCTCATTGTGTATATTGAAGCATTACTATCACACGCAGCTCATACGTTTCACTGCTCATTACCAACTGTTCACATAGGCCGGATAGGGGAAAGTGAGGATCCCTTGGCATCACTTAAGTGATAGGCAACATAACTATAGAAAGAGGTCGTGATTAGGGTTAAAATGTGGTTATTTGTATCGTACCCCTTTTTTAATACCACATGACATATGTACATTACTATGCACTTCAATGCTTGTAGCACCTCTATGTTGCTGCTAAACTGCATTTTGTTCTCCTTTGACTTGTGCAATGAGTTGCAATGGGAGAATACATTGTTAATTGTTAATTGACATACGTGCAAAAATATTGTGCAGGAATTAGGTCAATAAAGATCATGCGTCTTCTTATTGTATCATATGTTAGTCACATAGGGAAAGTAATCTATCTGTACTTCTGGCATATACCAGAATGGTTGGATATGGCGTGTCATGAGTTTATCTGCGGCCCTGATACTGACGTACAAACAGCAGGCGAGTCCTGTGGTCAGACATCTTGCAGGGAGGCGGGAGCTTGTTAAATAAAAATGAACAGCAGCAAACAAACACATTTTGAAGCCACAACACAAGTTTTAACCATCCGCAACACACCAAAATCTACTGCTTGGTTAGTCTCAGACCGCTCTATACAGTTTAACTATGTTGGTTGAATGTATTACGACCCAAGTGGTATGTGAACATGTTCCAGAGTGTACCGCGGCAATACACTGACACTGAATGTGGAACAAGCTGTAAATTGTATTTTGGTATCCAAGCCATTCATTTGTTAAATTACATTATATTTTCTACATATATCAAACCTGATATTGTCGTGTCCCAACAAACAGACCAATTCTTATGGCCTTTGTGGCGTTTATTTGATTCATCAATGAAATGTTCTTTCAGTTTGTCTTTCGTTTCAAATTCATCCATGTACTGCGTTAATCATGTTGCATGTTTTGTGTATGTCTTGCTTTTTTTGTATCATATTGGGATCATGTTATAAATAAGAATCTCACTCTAACATCTTTGGATTTGTTGTTTTTTGCACATCAGTAAATGAATCAGAAATAAAAGAAAATAATCTTAGAGTATCCAATGACCTAGTGGTTGAAGCCAACAATTGTTTTCTGTCAGGGAATCAAAACTCACAATGT
Source organism: Notothenia rossii (assembly GCF_949606895.1). Lineage (NCBI taxonomy): Eukaryota > Metazoa > Chordata > Actinopteri > Perciformes > Nototheniidae > Notothenia > Notothenia rossii. The sequence continues at coordinate 10,860,782 of NC_136911.1, read as the reverse complement.
ATCAATCTTTTAATACTTTTTGACCACCTGGCACTCAAGTCCCAAGCCAATTGGTTGTAACTGAAGGCATAACTATTTTATAATGGTTCACAAATATATATTTTCACTTAAAAAAGACCTCAATATTTCCCCAAAAAACTGCTGAACACTATTATTTTTAGCAAATAATACTTTTGTAAACCTTTGTATTAATACACAGTTGATGCTTGAGTAATTCTATTAAGAGTCAAAACTGTGCATGGTAATGAAGGAACATGTCCCCAAGTGTGTCTCACATTGTGTTTTAATTGTTAGTTTTTTGACCAAAAAATGTAGATCTATTTCACAAAGGAATAACATAAATCAGGCCTTGGTTACACACACAATCCTTGTGAGTAGAATACATGTATTGCTGGTTTAAGTATGCACATAGGACTTATTAAGAATAAGGAAAATGTAGAATATCACTGCAATATGCCTAGTACTATTCCGGTCTCTGAGTTTTCGTTATTTGTCATACCCCATTACATAGCTTAGGTGCCTTAAAATCAATATCAATGATAAAGACACGTTTTAAAGATTGTTGAAAAAGAAAACTGAGAAGCAAACAGTGAAAGGTAAATGTAATGTTGGTAAACTTCTAACTACTTTATGTTCTTGATGTTAAACTCAAGGTCCCACACAACAAACAGTGGAACACCAAACTGTCTTTGCGTCTTGATGGACAGATTCCAGCACTGAGGTTGGATAATTGTAGTAAATGTGATTGGACATGATTTTCACAGACTGTGATCTGTCCTTGTTTCAGAAAATAGAGCCCTAGATAATATTATGCTTAAACTTTTTATTCCATGACATGTTTGTGGCTCTCTAAAAAATACTTTACATGATCACATATGGATAAACCATAACACTGTCCCAACATTTGTAGACCTGCTTACAATATAACTAAGGCCGTTCGGTGCCTGGCTGTAATGTATGGTCCTTAAATGTATTTGAATTGGTTATTTAAAATAAATCCTGTGAGTAATTGAAGTTGACTTGGCGTTCACCCCTTAGGACCTACTGTTGTTGAACCTGGTCTTCCTCTTAACCCAGATTCATATGTTCTAACTATAGTCCTGTTTCAGTGCTCTGCACCGTGTCAAGTATGACACCCAAAGATTTAAATTACTTTCTTTCTGTTCAAGCTCTCTGAAGACAGAGATTACAAAGTCCCACCAACATATATTTTAAGTGCAGCGCTCTGTATGTTGGCAGTGAGGAAACAACTGAATTAGCTCTCCACTGCGTCTGTTTTCTTTTGAAGTGTCTCGCCGCACTACGCATATAAACCCATAAGAGCAGCAGACCTCATAATTACACAGCCAAGACGCCCACCACGGCCCAATAAATGACAAGATGACATAAATTCTCTATGCGTAGAACAAGAGAAAATAGACAAGTGCACAGGGACTGGTCCAAGCAGAGAGCTGACTAACCTGCTACTGCCACAGGCTGTTAAAGCTATTGTAAAAGAATGCTTGACGTCTTTTAGTCTAGCTATACTTCAATGAATTTTGATAGAGGATCTCAATGAAAGGTTGATTAAAGACAAAGACAGCTAGCAGAACCATGCAATTAAAAAATAGAGTCTGTGTCTGAGCACATCCTTTTGTAACAAAGGATCACACCGTGTCTTTTGTTCAGTTACTGCCCCAAGTGAGAGTATCCAGTTTAGCTAGTTCAGGCTTCACTTCTGGACACATCCATTTGCAATTTCAAGACACGTCCGATCGGCAAGAGACTCCAGGCAGACCCAGAACAGGCTTACTAGGGATTACTTTACCAATCTGACATGGCAACACCTTAGGATTCCCCTGGAGGAGCTTGATGATGTGGCTTGGGAGTAATGTGTCCCTATTCATACATAGGGATGTTTATAGTACATGTCTGGAGTTTGTATACACGGTATAAAAGCACCAAAATTCCCAGATGTTGCCACACTAAGTAAATCTGTCACGTATCTAAAATCGCACAACAATTTCAACAACTCATGGAAGGTCAAAGCGTTTTGACACAGCAAGTTCCAGAAAGAAAAACACAATCATTCAAGATTAATGAAGTTAAGGCAGAGCACTGAACAAGGCTAACATTAATTGACTGGAAACAGCTGCTTCAATTATGCTCCAGTATTAGTTCCTCAATCATCAGCTACTACCAGATTTTTTGTGACATACAATCATATTCATGCAAGTCTACAACCACTCTAACTATAAGTCTGCTGCAGCTTTCCCAACCACCCTTCAACTCCTCTTATGCCTTCATTTTGGAATAATTTAATTAATTAATCAGTGCACAGAAACAAATCCTCTTACAGGAGTTGGCAGTAGCTTAGTATTAGTGACCTGGGTTGGTAACTTGCTTGTCTGTCTGCGCAGAGTGTGGGCTGGTACCTAGAGAGGTATTTCTTAGACACTGCCAACGTGCCTCCTTCCGCTTCATAATAGCTGCCATGCCCACTGCTCCTTAAATGCAGAGTTTACATTTAAATGTGTGTGCTGTGTGCATGTGTCAATGAATCAAATATTCTATTCAAATTCTCAATACAAAATAAATAGGGGGGCACTTGCTGAGTCCAAAGTATCTTGGCTTGGCAATAGGTGGGTTGCAAGTTCAAAGTATAACAACAAAGCCATTTCATTTTCTAGGCAAATGTCTCAGTTGCCATTTCAATTAAAAGAGAATATCAGCATTCTATGCATCATATATATTTAACCCCCATACTTGTTATACACTGTTCTTTACTTTCTAAAGAAGCTTTAGAAAACCTCCAGCTGCTACATGAGTGTCTCCTTAATGAGTTAAAAATTAGGAAAAATCAGACTTGCAACAAGGTTGATTAATTGTAACCTCAAAATATGTAAATACCCAAGGAAACATGCCTGTTCACTCTACCATTATAAATTGTGTCAGTAAGTGTCAGGGATGCTCCTCATTTGCCTCACTCTGAGCCTTTGAGTGAAACAGCACCTCCATAATCACCATGACTAATCACCTCATTAAAAAACCTAATGAGTGATGGTACAGCTCTTAAATGTCTTCAGTTTGATGCATTGTTTCCGGAAATGGATTTTATTTTGGGCATCCAGGGTTACTAAACTAAAAAGTCTATATCTTTTAGACAGTGTTAGACGGTTAGGGCACATTAAAGTCCTAATGAAAAAACATTCAGTCATCATATTAGTAGTCAAAAATAATGTTGAGTTTTGTATTTATAAAAATTTTTAAAAGGTTGAAAAGTAAAAATGCACCTTCTGACTCAGCCACCTGGAGGGGCATGTTCCTGTGTATGTTGAATTGATGGAAACTTGTAGGCTGAGCCCCAGCATATTTGATTTAGCCGACCTGTTTTGGACAGCCTTACTCTGCTATTAGTGGTACGCAGAATGAGGACCACACAAGCATCTGACCAGACTCAAGTGACATGTGCAGGTACGTTAACATGCTGTTAAATGTGCTGCAGCTGAGCAGCTAAAGAGCTATCTTGCCTGAAAACTAATATTAGCAGTGCATATTTCTGTGCATTCTTTCATGTTTGCAAGTTAGATAAAAAGGAAAGAAAACAAGAAAGTAAAGTGTGTTTTGGCATACATTCTGCAGCTGCTGTTTGGCTCTGATCATTTGAAAAATAATAGAACACAGATAATACTGCTTTTTTTCATGATTTGATTGGCTGTATTGAAATAAGGTGTCCTTCTCATAATTTAATGAATAATTCCAAAACTATGGTTGTCGTTGTAAAACCAATAGGATGTGAAAAATATATGTTTACCTTTAGGTTTTTTTTGTTTTGTTTTTTCTCAAATTATTACAGGAGAGGTCAAATGTGTATATCATCTAGCATTCCTAGCATCTAGCATTCCATCAAACGGACATATTTTCAGTTAATGCATATTAAATAAATGATTCATGCTTCCAACTAAATATGTTTTACCATCACAACTTCATATCTATATCTTGCAAAAGTGAGCATTCAGCTTGTTTACCAAATCAGTATTTGTTTTGCTTCAAACCCATCACCCCCAGGGTGCTGTGTAGATCTAAATTTCATGTGAACAACTGATGATTTGGAGGTCTAACAGTCTTGAGGCTGGAGAAGCTGTAGCTCACATGTGTAGTTGGGAGGTCTCTGAACTTACTACTAAATTACAAGCACATAGTTAAAACCCAAAATGCTTGCATCTGATTTGTATAAAATTCCCATTTTGAACAGTAAAACATCTCGTCTCCTAACAGGTAACAGTTATGCTTCTTGTAATTAAATAGAAAGAATGTGATATATAGTATCTGCATCTCTCACTGACAGGGAAACCTCCAAAGCTGCATTTGAAAATCCATAATTTTGGGTGTAGAAAACTCATAATAAGAGACCTACACATTCCACACATGTATTAGTTGTTAACTTGTTTCACTTGAGTGTGAAACATCAAATCCAAAATGGAAATTGAAAGTTTGGGTAAAGTATCATGCTGAAAAGCGGCACTTGTATTAGCATGTGTGGGAGAGTGTGATTAAAGGCCGTGCAGACAGCCTTAAGCCTTATACAGTATATCCAAGTATAGGCCTCATTAACATTCAATGGAGCTGTCATGGATGGGTGGACAGAAATGATTTGCAGTTGATGGAAGATTCTTCCTCAGGCGGCGACCACACTGCAAGCTAATTTGGTTCAAGGATAACATCTGGATGTTTTTATATTACTTTATGATTGGCTTTTTACTCTCTATAGTAGTTGTGTGAACTGCAATAATGTTGGGCCTACATAGCAGTGTCACATGGCAAATTCTGTTCAGACAATTCGGATTCTCCTTTTGAAATATTCGAAACACCAAAATCTCTGATTAATCAAATCACATTATTTTCAAGTTATGTACTACATATATGTTCCTCTCATGGTGCATGGTGGTCTAAATGTTTCCAAGAATAAACCTTAAGAAAATCAACAAAGTGTGGTGTAATGTAAACGTCTCCTCAAGTCATTAAAATCCACAACTTCCCAGAAAAAATACTAAGAGCAGACCTCAATGATACTCTGTAGCCCTGACTCATTGGTTACATACATCATCATGGAGGACTTTTAATGGAAAAGAAAATCAGAGGTCCCTGATTTTCCCAAAACTCCTGACATGATAGTATTTAGTTATTTTGGATTTATATTTATAAGAGAAAGCCTCTCCGAGGTCCCTGAATTTATGAAAAGTAGATAATTTCTTTAAAATATTAGTTGTAATCTGTGTTGGAAAGTAATTAAGTACATTTAAAGTAGGCCTGTGTACAATGTACTTTACTTGGGTATCTTTACATCATGCTACTTTACACTTTTCTTTTTGTCTGCAAATTATCCACTTTTTACTAAATTACATTTATTTTATGTGTTGAGTTACTAGTTACTTTGAAGATTTAAGTTATAAATACAAAATATAAATCAACAAATACAGATTGAAATGAGATTGGTTAAGCTACCCAGTAGCATACAGTTAAGTCATAAACACCACCTTTACCAATTGCATTGAAGCGATGAACACATAAATGCTTCAATAATTTTTAAAACAAACATTTAAAATATATTTTTGCTTACATGGGCCTTCTTCATAATGAGTACTTCTACTTTTGGCACTTAAAAGTGCATTTTGATGCTAATACTTTTGTACTTTTACTCAAGAACAATTTTGAATGAAGGACTTTTACTTGTATCTGAGTATTTTTACACTGTGATAGTGCTACTTTTAATTGAACTTCCACCTCTAGTTGCAATAAAGAATGACATTACAGTACATTCACCAAATTGTAGAACAAGTAATCATTGTACTAGGCAATTATAACAGAGACAAAGCACTCCTCAATTGACTTTTTCTGGGATGTTACCTAGTCAATACTGACATATCCATGTAAAGCCAGATCGGAGCCAGACAACAGAACAACCTGACAAATAATCACTCACAAACAATGCTGTTGAAGTAGCTAATTGTTCAGGTCACAGTGAGATACATTTGGAGTATTTTCGATCAAAGGGCCACACTCTTTGATCAAGCCTAAAATACTTCTCACTGTGACATCAAAAAGATGTAACTATTTAGCTCAATGATTTTCTGTGCTATAACCAAAATGTGAGGCTCTCAGCTCACCTGTGGTGTACTTATATTCAGAGTGCTCCAAAGTAAATGTCCTTGTCAGTCCTCAACAAATAGAGAAAATGTGAACCCAAAATACTTATTACATACTTATTTGCTTTAGGGATCCAAGCCTGACCAGTTTGGTCAAAGAAGGGGAACAATGATTCATTAGAAACATCTCAAGTAACATGATTTGCAATATGTCATGAAAGAAAAGCATGACATAGTATAAACATGAGTATAAACATCCATTGATTAAAATGTGTTATCCAACATAGTAGGACGTACCTGCTGTGAATCTAAAACTAAATTGGTGTCTATAAAAACACACTAGGACACATAAACACAGCAATCCCTTAACTCTGGCATTTAGACACTTCATTTCATGGATAAAAACCTTCAGTCTAAGTCCAATGCAGGCAAAATCTGCTTTTGAACTGTGACCTTTAAACTGCAACAAGCAATTAGACCTCCTTACAGCAACAGTTGTTGTGTTTGGTAAAAAGCTGACTGTTTCCAGTTAATCATTAAGATGTTCAATGTTCCGTGACGATTCAAGTGGAAATTCTGTCTGTTTGTTGGTATTGTGGCATCTGTGATGCAACCAAGGGCAGCTTAACAATAGATTGTTCCAGGAATGTGTGATAAGTTAACCATCTGGCACATCTAATGTAGTCTAATGTAAGTCCTGTGTATTCAATCTTAACAGAAAGCATTGATATAAGAATATGTTATTGCATCAATGATCAAGAAACACTCAAGATCCCAAACAAGATGTTAACACTGAACCAAATTGTTGGTGGTTAAACTTAAACCACAGACTTATACATACTTATTTTCAGTCAGAGAGCTAATACTTTATAGTATTGTGCAAATACTAGCACAACACCTAAAGGTCCAATGGTAAAACCTGGGAGATAAATATTTAATTCTACAGTGTCATGGTTCTTCTTTTTGAAGAGTTTAAAGCACCACTAATCTATATTTGTTTTACTAAGAAAGTATCCATTTATTTGTCATAGAGACCAATGGTATCTTACAGCTATCTAGATTGTTTAAGCATCTTTCAGCTCATTGTTTTGGTTTTACAGCCCAACAATGTATTGTTTTAGTTCAATCTTATTGTTCTCTTCAGTACTGTTCTTAGCAGTAATATATAAACTATGATAAAGCTGTAGGTTACACCCAACTGCCAAGCAGAAAACAGATAGAGACTAGCTGGCGAACACAGTGGAGAATTTGGCAGCTAGAGAGCACCATACTTTCAGGAGATTAACGACATTAGCAGGGATTGACAGGGCCATGAATGTAATTGCTCAGGGCTGGTGAGCTTTGACTACCATCTCTTCTACGCCGCTGTCTATATGCTCTTTTTAAATATCCTGGGAGGGAGACTTCTTCCCTCAGGTATTAAAGTAGTAAGTATTATGATGTTTATTGTGAGCAGGAATTAGTAAGGGTGTAAAGGTAGATGTCCTGGTTTAGTATTGAAATCAATTGACTTTGATTTATGAAAAACATATTTCCCTTACGTCAGGCAAGGAGTTTTAGCTGTTGTATTATTGTGAGTCCAAAAAAAGTCCATCACACATACAGTATAGAACATGCTGCAGATCTATCTAAATAAAGGTTTTGCATATGTGTTGACTGAAAGGAAACAATATGGTCATCATAAATGTTTTCCTAAAATGTTTTGAGGAAATGCAAAATATTGTAGGATCGGTTGGAACGCACTTGTTAAGCTTTGGTCAGCAGTTGGATGAAGTTTGTGTACTTCAAAGGTAACTCCACAGTTAACAGTTTACTATTTTTCCTAAACACATTTACCACACACCCCAACCCCCAGACATCCACACATGGGCACCAACTGTGTACCGTTCAGCTCTCTGTATACCACCACCCTCCAGTTGGTGCAGAGCACTTCCAGATTCTCGGGGAAAGTAGTTTATTATGATAACATAAGAGTCCCAAATTACTGAGCAGGATAGCTGCAAGGCAAACTGCTAGAACACTCAAAGGAGTTCGGAGAAGACTCAAAATAGCACCCCACACTTGGAGCTGGTGGGCGTGCTCACATTTTCGCAGATGTGTGCATGTGCTCTTTCATTCAGCTACTTGTTTTTTTCAAGTTACCACAAGGGGACATCCCATATACAATAAGAATGTGGGCTGCACTCCAGCAGCAGTAGCGTTAATTTAATTAACTGCCAGAAGTGAAAAGCGTTTTTTAATTTTACTGTATGACTTAACATTGATGCATGTAATCCTCTGTCTAGACCGCAAGCCTGTGTTTCTGTTTTTGAATTGGTGCTGTTTTACGTGTCCTGGGAGATTCCAATATCCCCGGAAATGTTTACGTTTGATTGAGTCACAAAAAATCTAGGACATTATCAAGGCATACATGTGTATTGTGTTTGTTTTTAAAAAGCAGGCTACTTTTGCGCTCATAAATTAATTTCCATATAAAATAAATGACATGAACTGACTCGTGTGTAGGATAACATGCAATCGCAAATCATTTTATTTAAAAAGTTGGATTAGGTCTGCACTCTTAATGTGGCACCACCATGGCTTAAAGAGCCCGTTTTGTGGCTGCAGAAAAATATTTAAGGCCACACAGCATTATAGTAACACAATGAGGCAATGAAGTTACTGCATCCAGGCCTTTCATTCTTTAATTGTCTTGAGGTAGCACATTTAGATTAATGCAGAAAAGTCACATGACAGAACAGTTAAGTTATAAATATATACCCTAAAAAGACTGCATCTTTTAAGGCGAGCCAGTTCACTGGATCTGGTATAGTGCTTGCTGACTCTTATGACTGTGTAGTAAATATGGATCAGACAAGCTTTAAACTTTATTTGCTTGAACTTGATCTGAATGTAATTATTTGAGTGACGTCATCTCAGGCAAAAATATCCCCTTTCTGAAAGTAGATGTTGATGCAGTGGTTGAATGAATAGAAAAAGTGAAAATTGCCTACTTTATAATTATAAAGAGATAAGAGGGAAAAGGAGAAGAGTAACTGATGAGCTCTGAGATCAGTCACTGTTTGAGCTGCTTCACAAGCACACTAACAGCCAATTGTCATAAACACACAGTCAGTGCAATCCTACAGCTAACATGTGTACCGTTGTTTTTCAACGTTCAAGCGATTAAACACACACAGAAAAATTCAGCAGTAAAATTGTTCAGTAGAAATTAAATGTACTTTCTCTCTGAACATATTTTGAGAAATGTGTGCTTCTAGCTTTGTCAGCCAAGCCTTATCACCCAAATGAATTGTGGACTTCACTTATACTCTTGAGGCTAAATGGGAATGAATACTGGACGCAGCATTAGAGTCAGGAAGTGTCCTGTCTGCACACACATTATGAGACGTGTGTGTGTGTGTGTGTGTGTGTGTGTGTGTGTGTGTGTGTGTGTGTGTGTGTGTGTGTGTGTGTGTGTGTGTGTGTGTGTGTGTGTGTGTGTGTGTGTGTGTGTGTGTGTGTTAGTGTGTGTTAGTGTGTGTCTCCCAGGGTCTCTAAAAGCTACAGTCTGCACTGACCTTTGGTCCTGGAGTTCCAACCAGTCCTCCGCTACCTGGTATTCCTGGCTCCCCCTGTTTGGGCAACAAAACACACTCTGAGAGGCAAAGTAAAGCAGAGGCAGCCAAATTCAACACTATCACAGTAATAATCTGTCTAACTTCCGACAGTGCACTCTGACGGGAAGAAGAAATCCCCAACACAAACATACATGCTTATGGATTAGTAACTCTGCATCTGGCTTGATGTTGTTTCATCTGGCATCATTTGTATTATCATGATTTGACACCTCCAATTTCAGGATTTAAGATCCTTTAACTGTCAGTAATGCTTGTTCAATGCATATTGTAGACAATGGTAAATAGAATTGGATCTTACCATTGGTCCAGCTTCTCCTGGAGGTCCCAGCTCACCTTTGTCAGCAGGAAGACCCTGTACACAAATACATCTGCTAATATTTGTTGTTACATTTAATAAGTTCAATTTAATATCCAATACGTTGTTTTGTATATTTATTTTTTCCCTTTTAATCACCAAGGATGCCAAAAGACAGCAATACAAACCTAGAATAATATCAAATGTTAGAATCAATCTGAGCAAGGACATCCACTATGGCAATGCTTAGCATTAAACAAATATATAATAAGTCAGCTTTCTTATGTCCTTGTGTAAATGAGTACTGCCCCTGTCATTGGCATGTTAAATCATAGCATATGGTTCATATTCACACATGTTTTTTAGAATTGTGATTTGTGGCCAACCATGGGATAACCTGAGACGCCTCCTCCTTCAAATCGAAATTGTGCCTTGCGCTACAGCAAAAAAAGTGTCAGTCTATTAGTCTGATTTGGGTTTTTTTGTGGTTTATAAAGTAAGGCGTTCAATATCGGCTTAACTTTTGTTTTAACCATGGTTATATGAAGAGTCTGACCTTGGTTCCTGGAGGTCCGGTTTCTCCTGATAAGCCTGGTTCGCCTCTGTCTCCCTGGGTAGAATCACATTTTGTGAGTACTGACAAGGAGATATGAAAAAGCAATCCCTTTGATACAACTGCTTTTTTAAATACTTACTTTGAGACCTTTTAGACCAGGGTCCCCACTTAGTCCTGCGGGGCCAACTTCACCCTGCCAAGCAAAGTGAACATAGGTAAGAGCATGTCGAGCAAAAATGTCGGCAAAAGTTTGGTGAGGACGTACAAATCATAAAGTTCGAAAAGGTCACAACCAAAAGATCTTGTTGTGATGAGTAGATATTTCAAATTACCAACCCACTGAGTGTGTGTTGTGTATGTTTTGTTTTAACTCCAGGTCCAAGAATAGGAACGCTATCAGACACCTTATTGGTAATAGAGTCAATAAAGTTACAATATATGGACGTCATCAGATCATCGTATAAGTTATAAAGTTCTATGTTATTGAAAATTGTGATACCATGATTAAACTGCAATGTGACTTTTTCTCGCTATGCTGAGCTGTCCGTGTACTGTCATTAGAAGGGAAAAAAGACAGCATTTATTGAAAACATGTACATATTTTCCTGAATGTAGTTGTTTTCATACAGGACCATAGAAATGAAAATCATCATGAACCTGAAGTTTGGAAACTGAGCAAGATGAAAATCAGTCAATACTGGAGTGGACATGACTTTCATTTCATTGATATAAATGTATTCCTCTATTTGGAGTAATAGAAGTTTGGTAAGATCCAAGTGGAAATGCGAACTTGCATGTGATGATTTTAAAGTGTAATGCAATTGATTTTTCTTACCTTCATCCCTGTAAATCCAGAAAGTCCAAGATCCCCATGTTTCCCATCTTTACCCTGGTGACAAAGACAGCATAAGAAGATTTTATAATGTGCAGTGCAAATGAAGGAGACTGGTGACAACATTATCAAGTGGTGAAAAAACAGAAGGTGATGGAAAAAGAATGAGTACTTACAGACTTGCCATCAGCTCCTGGTGGTCCTTCCCTCCCTTTCTCCCCTCTGAAACCCTGTAACATTAAAACACTGCCTCATGACACACAGAATTGTATTATTTTGAAATAAAGAAGAGGCCAAGCCATGTTATAATGAGTCTCTATGGCTGGCAAGGTTTATTTGTCAGTCCACAACTTCAGTCCAGACAAAACATATTTCAACAATATTTTGGATGCATTGCCATGACTGACAGTCACGGTTTCTGGACGATATATCATTTCTCTGATGGTCCCAACATTTCTGAGTTTTGAGTGAAATCTCTCCATTCGATTGGATAGATTGCCATGACATTTTAACAATATGCTGTACTGTAATAATACTTGTTTGCACCATCAAATGTGCCCAATGCTTTGGTCTATGACCAAATATCTGTAAAGCATATGCGTTTCCTCGTTAGCACCACTTGAACTTTGTCTTTACTGCAAATTAGCAAATGTTAGCACGCTAACATGCTAAACTGAAATTGTAAACCTGGTTAATATGTTAACCTATAAATTATAAGCACCGCCAACTATCATTATTATCATTTTGTTACCACACTACGTTTAGAATTTAGCTTAATACAGCTGTCTCTATAGACTTTTGTTTATACAGTAGATTATAACTCAATGTAGCATTTTGCTAAGAGATGTATCTTGAAGCGGCTTCAAGGTAATGATGTTTAAACTGCTAAAGAAGCAACATACAAGTTATAAGTACAATGAATTTTGAACACGTCAGCAACGTATCGTATGTATACGTGTGAGTGCTTCTGTGTGTGCGTTCGTGAATGTTACCATGCGTCCTGGTAGGCCCGCCTGCCCTTTTGGTCCAACTACACAGTTGCAGTCTTCTTCCTCATCTGTAGCTGTTCGATTCAGAGGACACTAAGGAAAGACAGACAGACACAAAAACTGTATTCATTTGTATACAAAACACATTCAAAACTTTCTCATTCCTCAATAAAGCCAACCATAAAGCGGATACCAACCAGTTCGAGGTTTAGGAATATAGAAATGTAATTTTTACATGCAAGTTTTCTTACTGTTTAAATAAGACGACTTTCTTCTAATAGATTAAACTTCAGTCCCAAGAGAAGATTTGATCATTGCTAATCCAATACATTTTATATAATTAATTTTGAATCGTATCAATTCAAACTGTATTTTGAAAGTATGCAGGAAAAAAAGATAAAAAAATGCACCTACCCTTTCATCATCCTGTGAAAAAAAGAGACAAAGATTGTAGTTATCATCTTGGTGGCCTCATGCATGCAGACATGTACATGTTTTATTAAATGTGACCTTTCCAGAGGAGATACACTTTTTAGGTCTTACCACAGAGTAAATCTCACAGGCTGTTTCTCTTTCACTCTGATGGGGATCACAGTACAGACGCAGCTTCTGAATCTCTACCTGAATAAAAAGACAAAAAGACAAAGAAAAGTGGAAATGTGGAACGTTTGGGACAAAGTAATAGATGATTCATGAAATTAGTCAATATGTACCACGATCCCAAAAATAGGAAGACTGAACAATGAAATTGTGATCGCTGAAAGATAAATATAAGAGTAAATTAAATGATATGTTCATTGATTTGATTAACCATTAACCATTAATTAAGCCAGATATTGTATGATAACCTTTTATTACATATTGTGGTTTATTGGGCTGCAATGGTGACAATGGTAATCTCTTTTATGTTAACATTCAAGAACACAGATGATCAAAGCGAGTAAAGAAGAAAGTTAAATATATTTGATTATTTAAAAGAAGGGCGATGATATCACAGTATAAATGAATATCAAGATAAAGATTGCTTTCTGAGGTTTGAAGGGACGCTGGAATATTTAATTATATTTTAATAAAATGTTTAGTTACATTTTATTTAACCCTTGTGGGGTGTTCATATTTTTGTTACTCAGCCAGTGTTCGTGGGTCTGGTGGACCCGCTGCCTTTTTGGGCTTCAATTCAACACAATCAAACTAGTTTATGTTAAAATACTCAACTTCATCCCAATTACAAGCAATATAAACAGCATATATGGTTCATATTTGTCCTTTTACATTTGTTAGATTAATTAATGAATTAAAGTGCTACTTGTTTTTTTGCCTGCTGACCGGCTGGTTCTGTGGCTCTTCTTTTTTTTGTAACTAGCTGATGCTCAATCTCATCCTCTTCTTCAAAGTCACTGTCAGACTCAGAATTCTCAGGAATGTGATCCTCACATTCTGAAACATCTTCCTCTTCCTCTACATCATCATCAAATGGTTCTCTCTCTTCCAAAATCATTTGCAAGGCCCTCTGAGCAGAGAATCGTTTGGCCATCTGGATCAGTTGTGTTAAGGACCCAAACTGGCGACGAAGCTTTATTTATTGTGTCCCGCACCAAAATTGCAGCTGGGATAGAGTGTGAAAAAAATAAAGATTGGTTCCCGCAAGACATAATGCGGGAATGTGAGAGCAGACAGGTGTCGGTGCTTGAATTTATCAACAATGTTGCAACCTTGTGCGGGAAAAGTCTCTCTTTCTCACTCACACACACACACACACACACACACACACACACACACACACACACACACACACACACACACACACACACACACACACACACACACACACACACACACACACACACACACACACACACACACACACACACACACACACACACACACACACACACACACACACACACACACACACACACACACACACACACACAAACATCCTGTTGTGTAGGGGGGTGTACAGTGCGTGGTCATTGAAAATGTGTTCTGATATATGTTCTTCACAGAAAATGCGCCAAGGCCATGAGTGTGAGTTTGAAAAAATTATTTATCATATCATTTTTCTTAAAAATAATGAAAACGGGTCCCACAGATCCGAACACCATACAAGGGTTAAATGTGCTTAATATCACATGTATGCTTTTCTATGATAGTTTTCAATGGGTTTTCCTCCTGATGGAAGAAAATAGTTAGATGTAATTGTCATAACTCTTTTACTATTACTTTTTTTTTATAACTACTGTATTTTTGTAAGGGTTCACCTGAAATTGGTGTCAAATATTTTTCAATAATTTATTTTATTTTCCGCCTCAGTTGTGGTGTTATTACTCACAGGCACAGTGATGTCTGTTCCTCGTCTCTTTGCCACCTGTGTCTTTCCATTGATGTAAATTGGCTCCCCTGGTTCCAGCATAATTTCCTGAATTGGTTGATCGTCAAGGAAACTTGTGACCTGGCTTGGTCTCACCAGAACTTTAAGTTGATGCCACTTTCCGTCATACAGATTCTGAAAGAAGGCACAAAAATGAATACAAAAACACTTTTGTTTTTAGAAGGGGTTTCTCAAATATGAACATGCATTAACTGAGAGTTTTTTCAGGCAATGTGAAAACATTTATTAACTTGTCAAACCTTCTTCCACTCAGCCTTCCATTCTGCTGGCAGGCGTATGTGTATATCTTTCTAATTTGGTCAGTTCCATAAATGCTCTACAAATAGTTTTGACTAGGAAGTTATTAAGAGTAAAAATCTATTTCTTTTTCCATCACAATGTTTCCTAAATGCCCTCACCATCTAGTAGAGAGAGACAGAGCAGCTATTGTTTCATTGGGAGTTAGCCACAACCATCATTTCCAAAAGAGAAATCACAGGCTTCTACCTTGAGCCACATCAAACCACATCAAATCAAACACAAGTTGAACATAAGTACAACCCTGTTCAATGTTCTATACTGAAATCTAGGTGTGCAAGGGTGGAGGGTGTCTTTTGGAAAAAAACAACCTGGCGTGTCCACCAAGATGTACTATTACATTGAGCTGCTATGGAAGCAGACACATGTTCTCCAAGAACTACACATCCACCAACTAGTTTCCACTGGGGACTGTGGTTTAGAGTAGGAAATGTTTTCTTTGAGCCTCTTGTTGGCTTCCACCACATTACATCTTCATATGTGTAGCTGTATTGAGCTGAACAGGGGATGATGCTTAAATAATTGCGAGTTTGGCTCTTCACAAGTCATCCCAGTCACATTCGTTCACAGGCACCAACATAAAGGGAAACCCAAGATTGGAAGAGACAGAGTACACTCTTATAGCACAATGTGTGCTTTCAGGGGCAGGAAAATACCAGTAAATGACATTTATGTTTTTTCCCCTTATTCATATAAAGGATGATATTTTTGTTATTGTGAAGTTATTTTTATTGGGCATTTTTAAGCAACTGCATTAACTGAGTTGATTCTCAATGCAAAAAAGCTTCAATTGATTAAGTTATTTATAAAGTTATAGATTAGCTGAGACATAGTATTCTAACATATGGACAAAATGTTTTGTTTGAGAAAAAGTACAGTAATGTAATTTAGAGATATGCATTTTGTTTTTGACATTTGGCCGAGTCATTTCAATTATAAGGGTTTATAATATTTATAAACATTATGCTATATGCTATAACCAGGCTGAACACATGCAAACCGTTGAGACATTTGTCTTCAACTATATCGGATTTACCAGCTGACAGAAAGAGATATTGCATTTTGACACTTAGTCATCTTGGAAAAGGAGCATTTGTTAGTACTTGGAAGTCAAAGCACAGCCGAAAGTCATTTTGATCTGGTAAAAGCATGAAACTCTATCCCAACCTGAAAGCCGTTTTTAAAGGTGATTCTCTGCCAATTTTCTGTCCGACTGGTGGTGGTGAATGTAACACTTTTGTCATTCCCACTTAGTGTCACTGCAGCCTGGATCTCCTTATCCTTAGACAGCACCCTCCAAAGGTCGAATGTCAGCTTGCTGGAAGACCCCTTTAGACGCAGGGTTACGACAAACACATAGGATGGAGGGAGGCCTTCTGGGAAAATATCCCTAGTGCAAAGAGGAAGTCCAACAATGAAATAGAAATGATAGTGCTTTAAATGAAATTAAAAAAATTATGAAATGTGACAGATGTTTAAGACCCTCATGACTTTAAGACAACAGTGTACCTGGTATTCTCAGTAATGTCTGTGGAGGCAGTAAGGGAATAGGCTGCCTCAGAAATCAGAGAGCCTGGGATCTTCTTGGCCTTCTTCTGAATGTTCATGCCCAGCAGCAGCTCAAAGCCTTTCTCATCCCGAGATGCCACCGGGATTCGAGTTGGACACACAGACTCTAGAAATAAATTAGTACATTATTTATGTAGGTATAGACATGAAAGAAAAAGCGTTTTTGGGACAACTGCATTATTTGGTAGTGTATTGTTTTGTTCCCCTCTGAGAAAAACAATGTCATGTATTTTTTGGTGTTGAATTTAAAACTTAAGCTTAATTTACTGAATTTCATACAACAAAACAATATACTGTATCCAATGTTTGGAGGAAAAACACAAGTGCAGGCTTAGCTTAACAGTAATAATAATGCTGTATAAGAACAGGACATGTTGAATTTATGTTGCAGCCATCTTGTGTTTTTGTAACCAGCAGTGACACAAGAGGATAACAAAAGTATAACAGTTTGATGTCAATAATCTTTCAAGCAACTGAAATGTTGAAATCATTTTGGTTAAAATGATTATTACAGCCAGGTGAATTGGCCCCTTAGGCCATTCGAAAAGTGCAATTTTAAGGCACATATTTTCCACTTTTATGAACTGGGGTTTGCTGCACGGTAGTATTTCAAATATGAAACAGTCTTTGCAACAGGCACAACTAAATGGATGCAGCCCTATTAATATTATAAAGTACACCTGTTTTTTATTGGCTATCACATGCCATAGTGTCAGCAATTACATTCTGCTTTCCATGTTCATTGAGAAATTAAAACTAGTTGACCTAAAGTTTAGAAAATGTATTGTATGCTGGTAATTGAAATCATTTGACAAGGTTTATTGACACATTTTTGTATTGCAAGGAAGGAAAGAGGAGACCCGTGCTATTGTGTTTTTGTATGGTGAGTATAAGAACATTAGTATTCAACCCTTGAAAAACCCTTTGCATCTTAGTCCCATAATCACTCAACTTTCAGTCACCCCTGGTTCAAGAAGTACAATTCTTTTTCAATTAAAATCAAAGGAGAACCATCAACCTTTATGACTGATGTGTGTTTCTAACATTGAGGTCAAGAAATAGTTGAAATGAGAACACAAAATAGGAAAAAACACTTCCCAAATCAGATGTCCTTCAAACTTTGCAACTCGACAGCCAGGAGAATTGAGCAAATGCTGGATAAACATGCCATTAAAAGAGATAAACTACATATCCCAACCTTCACACAACTTCTGCTCCATGTTGTCTCGAATACGGTCTATGGTGGTGTAATCCTCAGCATACAAGACATAGGCAGATGATGGTCGATTGGCAATGGATACCAGCTCCGACGTGGTGATCTCACTGCCAACTCCAACAGCAAATACTGTAACGCCCTCTGCTCGTGCGTCCACACTTGCATCCACCTGAAGAAACACAGGCCACCTGGTGAAAACGAGCCCTCCTTGGTAAACAGGATTTTCATTTTAACCCTTGAAAGACAATTAATGCTGGAAGAACCTACATAAAACCATAATATGATAAACAATGTGGATACACAGAGCCAGAAAGTGTTTACTTGTTGAGGTTATTTGAATGGGGCAGGTGCTGTCAATCTTTTTTTCACACTGTGATTCATCTCAAGCCCCCTTAACTCTGCCACTATGATTTAGGGCCACCCAAAGGCACTTTACTGTTGGTTTCACTCAAGCATGGCAAAGTGACATTTACCACGTCATCCTGAGATTTGCCATCTGTGACCACCACAGCGATGCGGTTCTTGACCTGGCTGGCTCTTTGGGAGGAGGAGAAAACATGGTCCACAGCAAACTTGATAGCCCTGCCAGTCTGCAAGACAGAAAACAGTGAGGACCTGGTGCAGTGAATTAAAAACGACATGAGGAATGATGTTTCTAGCCATTGGCAGCTGCAATACACCAGAGTACAAATTAAATTATATAAAGGCATTCAAGAGCTTTTTTTTAAACCTCAATTGGAATTGTGATCCCTATAAATCTGTGTTGTGGTGTTGCTGTGTGGTCATGTTGCTGCAGATGCACCTGTAGTAACTGAATGTTGGTACATTTGGACCGGCCTAAGTGTGCCTCTCCAAAACCAGCCTGCTCAACTTTATTAGTTTTGTATTTTTGGATGGAATACTGGCAGAAATAAAGAGTTTCACAGAAGCCTACATTTTAAGTCATTCTTCTGCATGTAAGGTGCATAAATTCTATGTCAACACCAAGCAACCAGGTCATGCATAGAACCCAAAGTGTTGGATAATAGAGAATTTACAAATATTCTATACTATATTAATCACATTTATTGTGTTGAGTAATAGCCTAAGCCTTTTTTTTATTAAAAAATGTACTTTTATTTGTTCATAATTAGTTTTTGTGCTTTTTTATTATACAATTGCATTTCTCTTGCTAACACTTAATTGAATGTGTGTTATTAGTGTTATCTTAATTTAACATTTTATAATGCTGCATTTTATTTCATGCCATTACTTTTCATATCAGTGTTTTTTTATCACAACCTGCTCAGTCACCATACAGCAGTCTAACAAGGCTACATGCTACCTAGCCAAATTGCTATCTTGTCCTGCCTCGAAGAGAAGTGCAAGTGTTAGCATTTTAGCATGTTCAGTTGCTCCTTTTGGCTAGAGCCAGCATAGAAAAATACTGTATTTTTGCTTTTCACAAAGTTGTGTGTCTTTCTCCAATGAATATTTGTAGGGGGCTTTTTTTTAGCTGTGCAATGATCAGCAATAAGTACCCCACAGTCTGTTTTCTTTTCATAATACCTGAATGTTAATAAAAGTGCGAGAGTTGTAAAGAGAAAAAATGCTCTCCTGCCTGTGTGTTTCCTCCCAGGTAGGTGATGCCTTGTATGGCCTCGATGAGCTCTGCTCCACCCTGGTGTATCCCCAGAGAAATCTCCAGACGAGGAGTGTCGCTGTACTGGATCACAGCCACCTACAGCAGATATAAAACAAATCCAATCTAGGAGTATTGAAGCTATTGGAATCAGCCAAAAAATGCTGGAATTATATATTTTTATAAAAGCTGTTGACACATAAAAAAGGCGGTGTTCTTGATTTGACAGGGTAACATTTCAGACTATATCAATGGGAATATCAAAATGCAAACTCTATAAGTTTAATTAAAAGATTGCTACTAAATACAATTGGAAATTGCAATATCTTGTTAGCACAAACAATATAATGTGGTTTATATTACCTGCGTGTAGTGGGAACTGATATCAAATTGGCTGGTGATGTTGATAAGCCACTGCTTGGCCGTCTCAAAGTCTGAGGTGCCAACACTCCACGAGCCATCAACAATATAGACAAGGTCATTTACAGCTGTGCTGCAGCCTACACACATAAATACACACATGTGCAGCTATCAAAAACAAATACAAACACATACACTGAAAATCCACATTTCATACTAGTGGTCAGTATCTTCTCCTGCTTTAAGTTTCAGTTATCTTGATATCTTACTAATAAAATGGTCAGTATTGCTAGTTCCTTTTGTTTTCACAATGAACACTTTACCTGCTTGCACATCATCCTCCTCTGCAGCCTCCAGGGGGGTCAGTAGCAATATTGCACTCCATAAAGACCACAGCAACATGGCTCCTTAGAAGAGCGGTCAACCTGGGTCCAGTCCAACCTGGATTAATTAGTGCAGAAAACAACCAAGAATTCAACGACCTAAGAACTTTTCTCTCACTCCCATCAGGCACATGTTTCCAACTGACAGTATGTTTTTAATGAATGGCAAGAATTGTAAGAAATGTGATGGGTCTGTATTTTTAAAACTGATAACGTTTAGCCCCATTAGTGATGAGGCTCTACATGTAGAAAAATTATGGACAGTAGTATCCCTGTTTGTAATGCACATTTTGTCCTCTAGGGGCCAGTATGGAAGCTTCAAATTTGTATTGTATTTCCAACACAGGAATCATTACAGGAACAATTTGAGTAACTCCCAAACCTTACCTGCATTTAAAACCATGATCTTAATGTGGTAATGTAGTTTATTAGAGTTTGCAGAATGTTTCTGATTTGACAAACATTATATTATACTTCCTAGTTTATGCAAACAGTGTGGTTCCATTAAGTATTTCATCAAAAAGGGCCTTGGAAAAGTACTAAACTGGTAGTTTAACAACGAGCTGAAAATTATTATTTTGTTGAAATCTTCAAAGCTGTAGCATTTGTGTTCTCAAAAAACAAAAATTGCTCTTAGCAGTGTCAGTTCACACAGTGCACTAACAAATAATTGTTAAAAAACGTAATTGTACATAAGTATAAAAGTGTGAAATTAGCTAAAACAAGGTTGTATGCTTGTGTAAAGTTACTCTTTGTTATAATAAGGATGTGAGTGATTATTTAAGTAAAAGCATACACAGCTTTTATCACTGTTTACTGTGTGTACAATAGTATTACATGTTACCTGAACTGTTCTATTTAGGATACACCCCTTGAGATGAACCATTTAGTTTTCAAAAGTGTCCTAAAAAATGTGTTTCTACAAATTAGAAGGACTCTTTCAAAAAGCCCATATAATGTCCAGTGAAAAGACTGTGTTGTAATGTTGAGTTGGCACATGCTGTATATGACTGCCTTGTGAAATCACCACATCTCTATGTTCCTCTCCACAGCCTCCACGTATTCTATCCTCCTCCTCTTTCCTGTAAAATGCTTTTGTGAGTTTTCTTGTTGTACCATGCAACATAGTATGTTTTCTGCGGATCTCGTTCATTTTGCGGCGCAAACATGGACCCACCGACCACAAGGCTGGGTCGTAGAAAATAACAACCTGAGCACTATGCTGGGATTGGAAAACAGAAATATGGACATGGCAGAGAGGGTTGCAGTATGCTGGCAGAGGATTTAAAGACAGGGGAAGACTCGGTCAGAGGAGAGAGAGAGAACAGCTACCACAACCTTTCTTAAAGTCTCCTCCCAGATCCCTACCTCTCTTTCACTTTCCATTACCTCTTGGCTGACTTCCTATTACAGAACCATATTACACAAAGGTACTTCCAATCCTGAGGTCAATTGAGTTTGCAGGGTTTTTGGACACCAAAATGATAAATGTAATAAAAAAATACAAGGGAAAAAAAGTATGTGTGAAAAAAAAGCAATATGTTCATTACAGCTTCCTCCTTGTAGAAAACAAGGGAAGATGTGGCTCGGGGGGGAGATGGGCATCTACCAATAGGGTCAGTGGTTTGATCCCCAGACCTGTCCAAAATTCCAAAAGGAAACTTACATACATTTCACTACTGTGAAACTGTAGAATGCATCTCTACAGTTTTAACGTGTATTTTTTAAATGTTATGTAACGTAATAGAATGTATGTAACTGGTACAGGTAATATGTATTGCATTACTGCTAACATGTGAAGAATTTATCTTAAACTAATTAAGTACTCATATTCACCAAATGCCTAGTCAACATGCACATGTGAGTGCTATATGAATTACATATGGGAAAAATGAGCTTATAGTGAGCAAACTTTAAGTGCCCCACAAGGGACAAACACAAACCCATGTTCTTTGCCATTGGATGATTGAATAGTCCACTAATGGGTTTCATGTAAAGTAAATGAGGCTCCTTTGTCATAGCCCTTGATTCAAAGTGAACAAATAGCTAACTGTAATATACATTTTATTCAATCATAAATAAGTTTCACCAAGCCAGAGATGAGATAAGTCATTGCAAAAGAGATTAAATGGGTGTGACATTGACAATGTCTTTGAATTGTATTGTATTAATAAGCTTGCCCTTTAAATTGATCCAGCTAACAGACTGACGTTCTTACTATTGAATACATGTTGTGTTTGCCAAAACAAAAAAGCTCACTGCTGGCTACAAGCCCATTTGTTAATGTCTTCTGCTGTTACCTTCTATTTGGTTTCTATCTAAATGTCTATTTCCCTTGTTGTTGTGTTGCACTGTTGCCTCTCTTGCCCTTTTCTTTTCCTTTCTCTCTCTTGTTAAAGGCCCTTGGCTCACCCCCACAGACATTTTCACTTACTGTGCCTGATAGGTCCCCTCCTGAGGGCCTGTGGGTTTGTTCAGACTATGCTCGGTTAACAACACTGTGAACCTATTGCTTTTGTCATACCTGTTAGGGTGAGAGACCTTACACCTTTATCATTTTTATTGGCTCACCCTTCTTCATCCAGGTCAGAAGTCTAATCAGAAAGAAAAGTGCCATCTGCCAACAGGGTACTTTAGCTGACCTCAGAGAATTTACAGTTTACAGTGGATTTCACAGCCTTTCCTCAGTCCTGACCGCTATAGGATACAATTCAGGACAACAAGAAACATGAGACTTTGTATGGTTAACTGGTCAGTCAAATATGCCATATGTTATTTCAAAAAGGGTATATCATTTGCTTTTTTAAAGACTTAAAGTAAAAAAGAGAGAACATACAAATGATTTAGTTTTAATAAATCAACACATATATGTCACAATAGACATAATGCCACTGGTTTAAAAGTTGTATTCACTGTATTATTTTTTCCTGTTTCAAGGTCCAAGGCACACTTTATTTTTTCAGTATACAGGGGAAAGAAATTGCACTCCTCCAGTATAATGGTGTGTACAAACCCACCACGGTCAATGCTGGCTCACTTACATGGTTTACTTTATTGATTTACTGGCACACCAAAGTGGAACATAGCCATCATTGGTGATAAGTCAAATCTTTTGTGCACACTTGCTTTTCCTTCAAAATGTCTCTTGTGAGGAAGATGTGTTGGAATCTCAAGCAGGCACTACTGTACATGCAAATGTGTAAAGTCAGGTTCTCTTTCGTTAAATTGGCCTTAAAACGATTTGCTTAATGTGCCCACTCAGTAGAAATACAATCACCTCTACCAACCGCACTATAGGAAAATGCTTTCTCTTTTACATTTCATTAGCTTAGGCCAGGCTGTTGGTTTAAATTTGAACTGCACCCAATGTTATTTAAAATAAAAGAGGCACTAGTCTCAATACAAATAACTTGGTTTGATGTTTATTTACATACAAATTATTATGATCTCTAGTGCGAACAATACTGCTACAGGATTAGTTCTTTGGATTTAACACTTTGACATTGTTCATTGTAAATTAACCATATAAATTGCAGATCAAGACATGTTTATATAATTGTAATTTGTAATTGCTTTGGAAGACACTGATGAAATTGTTGAAATACAACTGGTACTATTTCATTAGTATTTGAATGACGTGATCTAGTTGTATCGTCTTCTAGTGCAATTTAATGGCACCTGAACGGAGAATATCCACATAACATGAATTCTTCCAAACCTCACTCTAGATTTGGCAAACCAGAAGTTCAGTGAACCACATCAACCAGCCCTGCCGTCTTTAACATCACAGAACATTCCTTGTACACAGATGTTGCTGGGTTTGCTTCGCCCCTATGGTTGGTTTATTTTAAAAAAGAAGACTGCAGAGAGCAATAATAACACCAGCACATACAAATATACATATATTTATAATAGGGTCTCCTTAGATATGGAAATCTACATTTTCATTGACTTGAAACATACACAAAAACAACCCATTAACTGAATGTTCTTGTCATGTTCATTATCACTGGAAAAAATGTGGATGTGAGATTCTCTGTGGTGATTTTAGGCATTATTCCATAGTGAAAAGAAAAGACCTCAATGACTGAGAAATATGAATAAAAACGCTTTGACATTAGGTGTTATTTCATTAACCTGTTTCTATGTTTTCTAGTTTGTGCATAAAAAGCCCCGAAAAGCTCAAATATGTTTACATTTTGCTGATGGGAAAAAGTTATTGTGACCATTATTTTACCTTGTTCTGACATAATCTAATGCAATGATTAAATGGCACTTGAGTAGAAAGTAAACAGCCAATGTGCTCAGGCCTTCATTTCTGGAGATTTTGTTAGAATTTACTCTACATTTGGATCCAAACTTTCACGTGGGTTTAAATCAACCAAAAACATAGCCACGTGTAGGTCCACCACTTTGTTTGACTGTGGGTTTTGGTCACATAGCCATTTGCGCAGATGTTATGGTGAAAAATCAAGTGAAACATTCACATGTAATGAAGCAACAAATTGTTCTTCAAATGGTATTTTTGTGATCTCACGGATATAGTAAAAATAATAATATGTTAGGGTAAACATTTTATTGTTGTAAAGTTATCTGGTCTCAAATAGGGCTATCAGAAACAATGATATGGTCCTTTGTATCAACACAGTATACCTCAATTAACCACAATAAGTGTTTGAAAAGTGTACATTTTATTGCTATTGAATTGTTATGTACCTTTGAAGAACAACAAGATTGTGTTAATTATTTTCTCTGTTTACATATATTGCTTTTCCAATGGCATGAATAACTCTAATTCAAAGCAAACATAATCATTAAACAAAATACAACTGTCATGGGAAACATCTTGATAGCAGATAATTGGTGACTCCTTCTGAAGACTATAGTTTTGAAAATTCAGCAATAAATGGATCTTTGCATGATGAAGCTATATGCCCCAAACTGAAAATAGCCATATCCTCTGACTATCTTAAGCACTCCGTTGTTTCCAACTCATTCAGAAGTTGAACATACTGTACAGTAATTAGGATGGAAGACCAAGTTATTTTAGACTACAGACTTAACTAACAGCATAACTTTGAAATGCCAAGAGACACACAGGGAGAGACTGCGCTTACTCGCTGACCCATAATCAAAGAGGTTTATGTATGCAGTTATACTATATATTTAGCTTGTAGAAGACAAGCTTTGTCCCGATGGCCAATCACTTGTGGCCAAACCAAACCCATGCCATGGTTACATCAAGTTAGGAAAAATGACTAAAAACAGTAATAATGCATGCGTATTTATCTATATAGCTGTAAAATAAAGGGAACAACAACCAAAGTTAAAAGCAACAACAGGAACAGAGATAAGTTATCTGTATGAACATCACTTTGATTGGGTTAAGCTGAGTCCCTTTACATAACAGTACACATAGTAACAAAAAAAGTAATAATAGGGCCTTACCTTTCTCTTTCAGCTGCTAGGAGGCAATGATGAATTCCACTCTGCTCGGAGAAAGTGAAGAGAGTGAAGTCCTGAAGTGGTAGTGACAGTCCTCCCTCTGGTTGGCAGAGGGAGTGGTGGGAGTGTCAGGACAGACTTTATAAATCATGGCTGTAGCTAGCTTCACGTAGCTTCACCACAAAATGGGACACAACGGAGACCAATGTGGATTGACACACATACACACACACACACACACACACACACACACACACACACACACACACACACACACACACACACACACACACACACACACACACACACACACACACACACACACACACACACACACTAACACATCCAAAGTGTGGAGTGACAGAAGGTTGCAAATTAATTCTTGTTTATGTGTCTAATTTTTGAATCATATGAAATCACTGCTAACATCTGCAATTCATTTTGTATTAAACAGAGTTTTATGACTTAAATATGGTCAACTAATTCTGCAGGACGCTCTTAATTTTTTTGAAACCAGGATCAGTAGCTACTAGTAGTAACTGGAGCACGGCTGTGGTTTAACAGCAAGCATGTTTTTATGGCAGCGGTGCAGGAGTTTAATTAAATAACAGGTTAAAGAAACTCTGTGGTAAGAGATGACATTGCAACTGTACCACATGTTAGACATCTGTGATTCCCTGTAAGGAAGCCCCTACTGATTCAAAAATATCAAAAATGACTTAATACTACAATCAGTATACATGAAAAATAAAACGTTCAGCATTCATTTATTTTGAATCCAAAATAACAAATCTCTGTCTGCAAAGGAAAGAAGCGGCCACAAAATTGACTTCATTGATGGAGTAAACTGTAAAGGGCTTAAGGGATATTGGGGTTATTTTCCAAAAATATGCCATGAAAAGACTCAAACCAAAAATGTATGTGTCTTACTGACAAGTATTGTGTGTTTTTCCAAAGCCTGTTATATCTTTCCTCTGTGCTAGAGCTCCATTGTTCCTGCATGCTGTCAATACCATTAATAACAATATTTCCGTCTCCAGACCTTGAACAATATCTAAGGAGCGAAACATTGTTAGTGCCGTTATTAGAATGCACCTTTGATTCAATCCCACACACACTGTCCTGCTTTTCTAAATATACACTAAAGAACAACATGTGTATTAATCCACCAATGAAAATAGTCCCAACCAACACATGCACTATTTAAGTCTTTTTGAGTATCATTTACTGACAAACTGCAGTGTCCAGCCGTTTTGAATATTACTGGAAGTCTGTATTTGTGACCACATTAATGACAGACTTACACAATGTTAGTTTTGGTGTATCATGAGATTTGATGAAAGTTATAAGAATATAGAGCAACACTTGCCTTTTCCTTTACATGAGCCAGTATGTTTCGCAGGCTGCAGCTTCGGGACATGTTGCTCTGAGCAAGCTTTGAAGAAATGAAAAACATCCTGGCTTGTTACAAATCATCGCTATTAAACTCAGTTATGCATGAACAAATAAATTGTCCTTTTCCTGCATAATAAAGAAATGCGTTGCATAAAAGCCAACACTTCAAAAACCTTTCGTGAAGGAAGTATTCAGACAAAAAATAGCACTACCATACGCAACATTTAAAAAGCCATATTACTAAAACACTAAAACATACTAAAAGTAAACTACCAGCATAAGGTAGCCTACATCAAAAGTTACACCATGACTAGTTATGCAATAAGAGTATAAGATTATTAGTGATGCCTTAATGTGTCTGTAATATTTAACTATTTTAGTTGGTTGAAGTTGAGCTAGTTTGAAACTATTGTCCATACTGTTGAATACTTTATAACAATGCATCATAACAACTGTGAAAATAACTGTATGTCCTCTGAACTTGAAGTATTGAGTAGCATAAAATCGAAATCATCATGTTAAGTTAAAGTACCTCAAATAAGTACAGTTTTCACTACAATCCAGTTGCCTATACTCACTGACATGTGTTCATAAAAGGATAAAGAACTCTGAACTGCTGTTGCCCCCTGTTGGAGCAGCACAGTTAAGTTTGTCTCAGAGAGCCTTATGATCAGGGCTTCCTTTTGCCTCAGTGGTAGTTTAAAGTGTTACTCTTGCCAGGGACTGCCCTGAGCTTTGTAAATAAATAAATAAAAGAAAGAAGGCAAAAACTTAGCAAAGAATTTTGTTTTTCTGAATATGTGCCTTCCCTTCCTAACCAAACCGACCACATCAGGCTGGACAACACGCAGAGAAAGCTGTAATAAGCGAGGAGGAATGTTTTTCATGCAGGAATTCAGCTGAAATGAATAAAAGAAAGCTCTGGATTGGTGCAAATATTAGTTGACAAGAATAGATCAAACATGTATTACTTTGCTTATGAGGAGTGTTTAAAAAGGCTGCCTCTTTTAGCAATTAATAAAAGGAGTTACAGTGTTAGACAGAATCAATAAGCAAAAGACAACTTGTTTTTTCCAGCTTATACTGGTTTATAACAGCTTATTTACTTTCCACGGGATCAGTTCAAGTGTGTTTTTATCTGCACCATGTGCCTTTTCCTCTTTATATCTGACTCAGTATTTTTTGTCGAGCTTCAGGAAATTGTGTTCTTTGCCCAATCAGATCCAGACTACAAGCACTCCAGTAGCCGTTTTCACTCACCTATAAATCTACCCAGAGGACATGAAGCTGTAGTGTCAAGCAGCCACATTTACCCATTCTGCTGTCCTTTTATTTGTAAGGGTTCCATTTTTCCTCTAGAGGGCGGTGTTGGCTCGGTAAATCAATATGTTCGCCCAGTCTTTTTTTACTCTTTTCACTATTAACTTTACAAATACAAGAAGCAAACATATGTATGTGCTGTTTGAATTTCCCTACACTCAAGTCAATATCAAATGACAAGTCCTTCATTACTTCTGGATGAAGACATATATTTGTTTTTTGTTTATTTTTGCCAATCTGCATTCACTAAAAATGTTCACAACATTCAGAACTGTATTCATACAGCCTTCAGAACAAGTCCGCTAACAGCCTTGAGGTGGCAGCAACGTGCTTACGGTACATAGCAGTACTACCGGAAATGAGCATTAGAAGAAGAATGTAACGTTGGAAAAAGCTACAGTACTATCGCCGCGTCAGATGATTAGCGAATAGTAAAAACACTGTTGAAAGACTGACAGTCCACCTCTCTTTTCTGCATTACAAAACGTCGTAAGTCGTCCGTTATGTATATTGGTCCGTTATTTACAGTTTGAAGCCTCTCTCGCTGCGCTGATAATGCTGAAAATGAAGCTACCGATGAAAACGGGCGAGGAAGGAGGCGACGAAACTGCCGAGGACGATTCATTGGATCTATCGGAGCATCAACATATTCCCAGGGCGGTACCTCCTTCTTCGGTGTCCGGCCATCTGGATGATTCGCCCAGACCTAGTGTGTATCCATTCCAGCTGGACAAGGAGACTGTTTTTGAGTGGTTTGGCCTACATCTTAACCCTGCTAAGCGGATCGAGTTCATGTGCGGACTGCTACATATGTGCCAACCCCTGGAGCTCCGCTTTTTGGGATCTTACTTAGAGGATCTTGCAAAAAAAGACTATCATGTTTTAAGAGACTTTGAGTTTCGTGCTAATAGTCCAAGCGACTTAGGAGTTTTAACAGACGTTATAGATCCAGTCGTTAGGTCCAAACTCCTAGTCTGCATTTCCCTCCTTGGGTCTGACAGCAGGGAATGCGCTGGAATACTCTTTCGGATACTGAGCCATGTAGATCCGGCCCTGTTCTACAAAAATTATGACTACTCCCTCCCTTCATTCTCCGACCCTAACCACCACTCGTTCCATCCACCGTGTCAGGACGGGAATATGTACGGGCGGTCAGAGGAGACCTGCGGCTTCTCCACTAATGAACCAGCGGCAGGACCTCTGGAGCAGTTGGCGCTGCTTTTTGCCATGGCCTCTCTCCATCCAGCGTTCCACTTCCACCAACGGGAGATTGTCCGGGACCAGCTTGACAAAATAGAGCTTGCCATAGCGGAGGAGCAGAGACGTCAAAGTCAGCTAAGAATAAACGCCCAGATAACGGTAATTTAAAAAACACTAGCACCGTTAAATGCTAAGCTAGGTGAACAAATACTCAAGTACCATTTGTGTTCTTAAGAAAGATATCTATAGCATGCCAGTCTAAAAGTGTTAATTGATGAATGCACTCGGATACATATTGTCCAAGTGTACCAAGTGCTTCCCTTTCCTACCATGGTCTGTCGTCCAAGACAGGACAGGTCACTCATGCTAAACAGAGTTAGCTAACAAGCTAATGTTGGTCGGTTAATCTGCCAGCAACTGGCTTGCGGCAGGTGGTTTCCACTGTTTGGGGGATATTTCAATGACCCCCATGTTATATATTGCATATTTATTCTGTGATTTAGCTACCGTCCTGTGTGTAAAACCTCTGTGCAGAGAAAGTCATTAACAAGCTTACTTGGAGCCAAGCGTTGCCCTCATTAATGCTACATCCATTAAATGCTAATCTCTGTTCTCGAAGTATTTTATCCATTCACCAGTTTGCAACTCTAGAGTCTAGAATGCTGACGCTGTAACTGCTGGAGTGGGAGTTTGATAAAGTACTGATTCACTTGTGGCTTTTTAACCACGTGCTCTATGACACTGGATGTTGTCATTCCAAACAAATGGTAAAGAAAAGTAATTTATTGGAAAATATGACCTCCATTTCTTAACTCATATGTAACTACTGCTTTCTACAACAGTCCATCTTCTAGATTTAATTGGGGCCTTAAAATGATATTATGTACACCGTATTTGTGGATGAGGCCCCTTGAGTCTGGGTTTAGTTAATAGCATTGATTGTCATTTACAGAAGCCAGAAAATTCGACTAAAATAAGCAATAGAAATGTAAGTTATGTTTGAGCTAAGAGTTGGTTGCTAATTTCCTGAAATGGTTTCTTATGCCAGCCCGAAAACTGTTACTGTTTAGCTCTGGTATTTCTCCCTTAAGCACTTGTCCTATTTTAGTCTCCTCTCGCCAATCTCTTCTTTCCTCTATCAGTCTTAAACCATTGTCCATGGAGGTCCAAAAGCTACCAGGCTCTTATTCCACGTAGTTCCCAACTAATTAACTGCTTCATTCTAGGGCTGCACAATTTGGGGAAATAATCTAATTGCGATTTTTCTGACAGATATTGCGATTGCGATTTGCGATATATATTTTTAAGCGACCCAACAGAAGTTTATTGTAAAATGCGGCCATATCTCCAGCTAGGAAGGTCATATCAACCATCTCTAGCACCCTCGCAGCCCGAGCTACAAGTGAAAGAACTAAACTTACATGAAACTTCCGTTGGGTTGCTTTAAGGTCAAGCTTCAGTTTAAGATTCACCCTGTAATAGATGTAAAACATGTGATGGAGCATTACTAACCGGACTCAGATGGTTTGTTTCACCAAACCATCTAGGAAAGCTCCATTGGAAGCCATTTGGAAAAGGATTTCAAAAAGACTTGACAGGTGATTGGATCAATCTGTCTATCACCTTTTATCATGGGCCACTTCTGATTGGTTAACAATGTCTGGTACATGTGGAGCACAGCACTTCTGATTAGTGTGGATGACTGACACACAAGAAAAAAAAAAGAAGAGGTTTTCGCAGGATTTGCGATTTTATAATTACATAATTTAAAATCGCGATTTCGATTTAAAATCGATTAATCGTTCAGCCCTACTTCATTCCCAGAAATACCTGTTCCTCTCCTCAGGTCGGGGTTATTACTCAGTGGATAGACACATAATAGTTTTGGTCTCAAGTCTTTTAAAACACATATACAAATATCGTCACATAATTAATGTACTGAGAGCCCAGGGATACTCCCAGGAAATTCTCTAACAAAAGTTGTTTTGGCATTTGTGAAATGTATGTGCATTGTGCACATCAACACGGAAAATTAATTTCCCTAATCTGAATTCATGTTAGGAATGCAAAGCTGTTCTGCAGCAGACTCAAGTGTCAGAGCTTCCAACCAGCACAAGTAACAGCACCCTTTAGAGTCAACCTGAATTTAATTTGAACTTGTAGGAGTGTCTTTCCACCTTACGGTGATACATTTCTTCATATGCCAGTTTACATTAGGGATACTTTAACCAACTGGGAAATATTGGTGATCAGTATCTATTGCAGTTGGTCATATTCCTAACAGAAAACACGATTGAAAAGTTGATTTTAAATGTAGCTATTAACTGAAAAAAAAGCTCTCATGCAACACTTTTCCCCTACTTTTGTTTAATGCTGGCCTATCACAGTGACCATACATCTAAACATGCATGTAGTTGGTACAATACTTCAGGTCTGTCTCTGTTCTAGATGAATCCATTAGGTTGACATCATGGTGAGTCATGTGAAGATGAGCTGCCCTTAATAAAATCACATATGCCATTTTTAGTGTGCCGTACTGTTTCTGCACTGTGGCGCTGTCAATGTGGTACAAGATCGAGGGAGGGGAAACAGTGAATTAAAGGATAGTTAGACATTTTTATTTTAGATTACTTGCCTTCTGACTGTAAACAATAATGGTGTAACTCAGCTGTTGTCTTTTTTTTAATAATATATTTTAATGTTGACCTATTTTATCATAGTCCATGTGTAAACCAGGACTACTCTTTGTAAACCGAACATATCACCTGTTGTTTCATCTTTGTCGTGAATAAACTAACCTAACAGGAGCTTCTTGATTGAAATGTCACATAATTATACTTAAACATAACATTGTATAACTCTGGAAAACAAATAACTGGTTCATCTTGGTGGTTGTTTTTTATGCAATCTAAATATGCAGCCTTAGAGATGCATTTATAACTAGTCATGCTGTAACTGAAGGTTAAAATGGTAACAAACCAGTAAGAGCCAGATACTAACTCAGTGTATTTCTGTCTCCAGGAGCTGACGAGTCAGAAGACGGATTACCTGCCTTCCCCAGCGCTGGGTTTGGGGGATTGTACTGCAGCCCATCCTCCCTGCCAGAGCCGTCGCTCCAGCCGCTGGGCAACACAAAGAGAAGGTGATAATAATCATTTGATAAAGCAGTAATGTAATGGGAACACATACCTGCCAAACGCTGAGGTTACTTCAATGAAGCCGCAAATTCTGTTACGCTAGCCTGAATTTTTACATTACATTCATTTCGTTTTTTTAGTATTTTCTCTTTATTTGTCCCTGTAATGATTTGTATGAATTTCTTCTATAGCAGCAATTGCTATATAAATGATACAGCCCCTTCACCTTTTCAGTATTTTTTAAATCGCGCAAGAGGTAAATTGTCGGGGCGCCTAGAAAGTACTGATGGAGCTGTAGTAAATGATAACTGTAGAGGTCTATTGTGTTTGTAAAGTCGATATTTTTGAAGGCCTAATAGCTACATTACTCCAACGTAGTGCTCTCCTAGTGAACTTGCCGGATTCAGTGATTGATAATGGTTTGTTCCTCCTCTCTGTTTTGCAGCAGTGCATATAGAGGGAATTGTGCTCAGGGGCATCACTCGCACCAGAATAGACAAGGAATACAACTTTGAGGTAAGTAACAACACTGCATACACACACCGCACTGCTTCAGGTTAATACGTCTGGTGGAATTGTTTTAGTGTTGTACTGTATTAACCATGTAATCTTACGTTTGCATCAAGACTGTGACACTCATTCATGTGTGCTCTCAGTTCATTGAGGCCAACACCATTTTCCACATTTACCTCACAATGAATATGCTTGTTATGCTGGTTTTTGCTATCCGAAAGTGGTCTGCTACTCTTTTCCTCTGGCATCCTATGGTGCCGAGTGCCAGAAAGTAAGGTCATTTTGGGCAAATCTCTAGTAATTTCTCTCGCAATTGCCCCTTGCATCAAACTAATCACAAACTCTTAATCTCTAGCGAGGCAGCTCATCGCTGCTAATGAGCCTGTTCATTCAAGAATGAATGCCATCCAAATGCAGATTCACATGAACTCATGGGAGTATTTATTGCTCAAATAAAGGAAAAATAAATCATTATGACAGATGGAGAGTCTATCCTGTTGGCCTGACTGAGCTGCGGCAGTCAAGCCAACAGCACTCACAACAGAGAGCGTCCTCCTCACACCATCTGTTTGTGCTGGACGGACACACAATGATACACATGTATTCATAATGTACCAGAGGCCTTAATAAAGCATGTGTCTTTTCATCATGTAGTATAATAACTGTATAGATAATCTATAGATAATAATACGGTTCCGTGGTGCTATAGGGATCGTCTTGTCAAGCTTTTTTAATACCGATTCTAATTACCAACTTAATTCAAGGCCAATCTGACACTTACCATTTCTTATACATAAACATTAACACAATCCATAGGCAAAACCATTCCAGTTTCAATAGCAAATGGTATTCCTTAGCATATCTTTGTTATAAATACAGCCTGCCTCATCTCACTCATCTTTATTATGAATGAATCTGGTTTTAATGGATAGACACTAATGCATTCCTACAGTTGTTGCATATATTGAGTCATAGTGGCATCATTTGTGTGATACATTATTGATTAACATGCTTTTTGTAGAAAACCAGAATAGAAAGTCCCAAATAAATGAGAATATTTCTGGGAAAGTACAGGTTTATATCTCAATCATCGCATAACAGCACATTAGGAATGGGTGTAACTATTGCTCTATCGATGTGATTATAGAGGGAGATTAGGACACATGTTTGTGTAGACTTGGGTTGGGAGTCGACCTGCTCTGGATTTTTTCCCTTAGCACTTTTTTTGTTTTGTTTGTGTTTTAAAATTAGAGTCATTTTGGTTTGGGTGTTGTATGTCGGTTGTCTTACATTTCCGTTTATGCATGACCCTTAAAATAGATCCCTTAAATCAATATGGTGTAACACTGTCTGTTTGTACTTCGGTGTGTGTACTCGGCTGTACTGTGTAGTGCTAGCATGCATAGCCCTGTTTCCTTTGCAGTGTTGTGATAGAGAGTGTCCTCTGATGTGTTCCAGGTGAAGTGGTCAGACTCTTCTTCTAGTAGTGTGACCAAAACCCATCTGGAACTGGAGAATTTCCTTCTTAAGGTATCCATTTTTGTCATTTTTCACAAATTCAGTACCCTACGACCTTTATGCCAAACAGAGAAGAGTAAATACATTTATTTTTCAACAGAACACACTTAGTTATACTTCGGGTATATTCAGGGTTTATGCTGCTTATGATGTTACATAAGCAGTTCCAAGATAGTTATATATATATATATATATATATATAGAATAAATATTAAATTAATATATCTATAAATACATAATGTAAATGTTATCAATAAAGAAATTAAACAAAAGTAACCCAACTCATCAGAACTTGTATCATACAGATAACAGTTTATTTAATATAAATTAAACTTACTGTTTTTATGACATTGTTGTAATTTGTATTTAATGTCAACTTTATCAAATAATGTCACTTTTCACTTACAAACATTGTATAGGATTTATGTCACTTTTTAAGATGTCACGTTTGATTTAGTATTATTTTTAATGTCATAATTGTCTTTTCTTTAGATACATTTCAGATATGATGATGTCATTTTCTTTCCATGCTGCCTTCACTGTAACTTGTAGCCCAACACACACTCCTTGTTTATCCTGCATTGTTTTCTCCCAGCAGCTCCCTAAGGATCAGAGTACTGAGTCTTTTGAGAAAAGCATCCTGAGACTTCTGAGCCAGGGGGAGCGGAACGCGAGCAGAGAGGTGGAGAACAACCTCAGGTACATTAAACCCAGATATAAACTCCATTTGTCAAATAAGGGGGGAATTGCTGCGACTTCTGAAAATATATACATTTGCCGTTAGTGTTTTTCAGATGACTAACCTGATGAAATGTGAGGCATATTTATTTTTGAATTGTGAATAAGGCAATGCAGTTTGAAAAAATGTATTTGCATTTCTCTATTGCTTTACTTTAGTGAGGTTCATAATAGCTCACTTGTTGAAGAACACCATGTGCAAGTCCAGAGACTTCACACGCACACACGCGCACACACACACGCACACACGCACACACACGCACACATACTGAACTAGTGGACAAACACGTTTGTGTCCATCAGTTTCATTTTCTGTGAAGTGGCTCAGTGGAAAGTGAAACTTATCAGCAGGAACTCAAGCCTTTCATCAGTAGCCCAGCCCTCCACCCCTCTTTTTCCACGGGAAGCTTTTTGCTTTATTCATTTAAATACCGTAATGCTGGCAGTACAAGACACTTCTACATGTGCGCAACTTTATTTTCATAAGCACTTATTTGTCATTTCAGGTATGTCTTTTGGATTGAGCAAAGCCAGACAAAACTCAAACTCTGAAAATATGTATTTGTCATCTTCTTATGTTTTAAAAAATATATGTTTTTATTTTATCCTCAAATGGGCCTTAAGTCTCAGATAGTGACATTTCTTTCAGTAGCAAGGAGATGCATGTTTAAAGGAAACACATAAAACATTTTTGATAATGCTACATAAGTGGGTGTAGGATTTGAGTATACCTTTGCTCAGCTGCTTGTAGATGTTTTGCTGCATCATGTTAAATGTCTCCTGAGAAAAACCTAACGATAGGTGTCTCTTCCCCTGTGCCTGCCTTCAGGGAAAAGTTCCTGTCCGCGCCTCCAGTCTTCAGACAGACCAGGAAGGTGTGCAGCTTCTTCAACTGTGACTCCAGTTACTCTACAAAACCGAGCTGCTGCAGATGTGAGTATGAGACGAATGCCTTCTGTTACCGTTCTCATGGTTATTTATTAGAAAGTCATAGGTAGATTTAGTTTGCAGATAAAAAGACAAGAGATCCATCCTGACACACATTCTGAAAACAATATGGACACACCTCTAATGAAAGTACACCCTGCTCAGTCACATCTAAAAACATTTCAAAAACAATAGTACAAACATGGGCATTCGAGGTTAATAAATACATAGGCTAACGCTTGACACTTTGAGACAACTAACCTCCGGTACGAAGGAAGAACAATGATGAGTGCGGGATCACGACTCCATTTTGGTCCTTGGCACGTTTTGAGATTTAGTATTTTCACTGCCGATAGTACCTAGTTAATATAGGCGGGATTCTTAGCTGATAAGGATGTGCGTGAAACTGCACTTTTAACTGCATTCCAGACCAAGCTGACCAAAGCATGATTTTGATATTTGACATTTTTTAAATAACAACTTAGTCAGTAGTTTGCCTTGTTTTAAATTGCTTTAATATTCAGTACACGTTGCTTGGAACTTCCACAGGAAGTACCTGGTATATTCCTCTAGTTTTTACAATGGAAAACCAAGAGAGAGCAAGTTAAGTCGTGGCAGTAGAAAAATGGGCTTAAGAAAACAGCTCTCCTTCTTAACATTGTGCTTTTTGCAGCAGATTTAAACAGTTCTGAGTCTTCTGTAGATGTCTCACTAACCTGACCTCCTCACAAGGATACCATGTTAACTCATATGATCCTCAATTTAATTTTTGTTTCTTTCAGTTGAATAAATATAAACACATTTTAGAATTGCCAACAAGGACATTACTTTAGTATTATGCCTCTTATTACAATCAAATATATGAAACAAAGGCACGGAACGGTTTTGGGGTTTCTGTATTTTTTATTTATTTCTGCAATATTATTAAATCATCTTGCATCCATTGTATCTTAACAGTTCTTAGTTTGTGCCCAGGCACTTTTTCCTGTTGGAAACCTGTTACTGAGTTCAACTAAAGCAAAGTCATTTTTGTAATGCTACATGTATTTGATTTTCATATTTTTACCAATGTATCTTTGTATTCATAGGTAACTGCCAGTTGGGTAAGGCCTACCAAGGAGACTGTTCTGATGCCTCCAGTCAGGAGGAAGGTGGGAGCAACTTGTTTTATTTCTTTATTTAAATATTTCAGTCATTTCCCACAGTGATGTTTTCAGACAAATGTTTATTTTTTGCGGAGAGTTGAAGCGGGCTGCAGAGATTAGCAAAGAGGACAAAAGAAATGTATAGGAGCATGTATAATCAGTGACATACAAAGGAACAGCCCAATAACCAGGGCTGCAATCGGGGCTATGGCTACACAGTAAACATGAAAAGCTAACTAGCGTTTATTTTTGGAGCTCATTTGGGAAGGCTGGTTCAAATCCTCATGTTTCATGGCTATATTTGCCCGATCACGTGCTGGAGTTCAGCTCAGCAACAGTAACCACAGACCTGACCTGCCTCATACTGCAATTATTAGTGTTAGATCATTGTGTGTGTGTGTGTGTGTGTGTGTGTGTGTGTGTGTGTGTGTGTGTGTGTGTGTGTGTGTGTGTGTGTGTGTGTGTGTGTGTGTGTGTGTGTGTGTGTGTGTGTGTGTGTGTGTGTGTGTGTGTGTGTGTGTGTGTGTGTGTGTGTGTGTGTGTGTGTGTGTGTGTGTGTGTGTGTGTGTGTGTGTGTGTGTGTGTGTGTGTGTGTGTGTGTGTGTGTGTGTGTGTGTGTGTGTGTGTGTGTGTGTGTGTGTGTGTGTGTGTGTGTGTGTGTGTGTGTGTGTGTGTGTGTGTGTGTGTGTGTGTAACAAGCACTTTCATTTAACCTTAACGCAATTGTGTAATAGAGAAACAAACACATTTGAAATGTACATTTAAAAAGAAATGTGCTCTGGCAGAAGCTATAACAGTAAATCGATACCACGCTGATGGGAAAAGACGGTTTCAGGAGTTTTTGCCTACTAATAGTAATGTCCTATCAGAAATAAAAGGAATACGTTTGAAAAGGACTTCTGTGACTTAATTAGAAAGTGTAAATATTTTTCCTTACCAATCACAGGCATTTCTTTTTTTAGTAAATGTGAAATATGTAGCATTGACCACAAGTATGGTATGGTATGACTTGACTATGTAAAGGTTTGATTGGGTTCTCTTTTTACAAGAGCTAATGATTCTCATATGACTTATCATTTTCTATGTCCTCAAGCATCAGTTAATATATTCTATATCTTTAATTTTGTCATTGTTAAAAAACGTGATTCACAATTGTTTCTTTTGATTTTCCTCTCAGATCTAGAACTGTATGCTCAGGGACACAAGAAAAAGAACGGGGCCAAAAGTCCATGTCCAGGGTAAGTAGACTGTGGTCTGATCTTTGCCTCTCAATTATTTACATTTTTTTTATGAAAGTACATTAGCACTTTAGTAAATAATAATATAACTTATCTATATTATCCTATAGTAAACAGTAGCTAATAATGCATAGAGGTTTAATTATAATACCAACAGGACTCGTTAAATATAGTTTGATAGAAAAAGTATGACGACATATAAATGACATGGTTAGGAAAAATCAGCTATTGCATAACATCATGTTTAGACCACCTGAATGTTTTCATGATCAGAAACACACAAAGGGAAACACTCGTATCTCTCTCTAGTGGCCGGGGCCCTCAAGGGGATGTTTGGAGGGGGGGCCACGCTGCAGAGATCAATGGTCCATCAGAG
The DNA here is from genome assembly GCF_949606895.1 of Notothenia rossii. Taxonomy (NCBI): domain Eukaryota; kingdom Metazoa; phylum Chordata; class Actinopteri; order Perciformes; family Nototheniidae; genus Notothenia; species Notothenia rossii. Next base: position 10,821,575 of record NC_136911.1, on the reverse strand, counting down.
AGGAGGAAGAGCTGTACACTGAGGAGCAGCCAGGAGGCCGACCAGGTGAGGGGTTGAGGGCTGAACAGGGCTCCTTTTCTTTATCTGCAGGTCATCTATTTTTAGTTATAATTTCCAGTATATTAACAACAATAAGCGAAAAAAAAAAAGTCATTTTATAATGCATTAGTTATATAAAACTAATGTGTTTTAACACATTTGTGTGAGAAATTGTTCAAAACTTTAGAAAACATTTCATTATGTGATGTTTGTAGGTCTGTTGGGTTAAAGGTGTTGTTTTGTTCTCATGTCTCAGCAGTGGGGGTGTTGGTCTAATGATTAACTGCACTGTAAAGCTCAGCAGCACAGTTCAAAGTTATGGACATTTCCTCGAACGCTAGTTAATCATTACGGGACGTAGTTGCATGAAGGCCTACAGGAACTCAGCCATTCCTTAGTACGACTGAGAGAGAAGAGTGTGTTTGGGTCGATATGTCACACACTGCCAAGTGAATGGGAGTACTCACTGCTAATTTTACTGATTTAGGTCAAGGCAACAATTTTGCATGACTGCAAGAGAGGCAATATTTGTATCAATATAATGTACCTTACATGGAGTAGTAAATGTAAAGGTCACCTATCATGCAAAATCCACGTTGTCATGTATTTTATACATACACACGTGTCCCCTCTGTGTAAAGAGATTCTGAAAGTTTCAGAAAAAAAGATTCTTTCTCTTTTTGTCCTGATCCATTTATATAAAAACCTGTCTGAAAATGAGCTGATCAGATGTTGGCCACTTTATGATGTCATAACGTTTTTTAAGCTTGTGTAACCATCAGCCAATCAACAACCAAGGTAACACCCCCCACCTTATCACCTGAATCTCCTCCTAGAGCAGGGGTTCCCAAAGTGGCGGTCGCGAGACCCCGAGTGTGGGTCGCGAGATGATTACAAAATAAAAATTGAAAAATAAATGTATAACAATTTTTTTTTAATTGTTATTAATAATAACGTCTGCATAGACATTTTTCAGGGGCGGACTAGCCATCGGTATAATTTCCCCGCAGCGAGGCTGCCCCCAATTGACAATCCACTAGCGCAGTGTTTCTCAAACATTTTCATACCAAGGACCACTTAACCAATACAGGGTGTCCGTGGGGTCTTCAAAATTATTAAAAGTTGATAAATCAAATTAGCAAAAATTAAGGCTATTCAAAAGTATTAAACGGCATTTTCCAAGGTATTAAGAAGGTCTACAGCAACAACAACATGAAACACCCTTTAATTGACTGAAACGACATGTCGGGAAACCCCCTCAAGGCGGCCCCATGCATAGCGCGCCGTAAAATGCTGCTTCTAATTTTAAGTTTCGTTGCCTTGCTCCGCTCTGTGGGGGGGGTGGAGAGTCTGTCGATGGGGATCAAAGCTGTCCGGTCCCACATGCTAAGTGCTAGCCAGAAAGCCGCGGCGTTTAAGTCCCGACTCTCCCGATGGCCAATCCGTGCCTCCCCTGACTGCACGTCGCTGACACACACCGCTGCAGTGCAGACTCTCTGAACGGAGGAGCCGCGAAGGAGCAGCGGAGTCCGGGCGATGCTGCTCCTCCAAGGAAGAAACACATGTTCACTAAGCAGAACTATATCCGGTCAAATAGATCTGCTATTTTAAAGTAAAGTCAACACATATCAACCCTAAATATAGTCAATATTAAGAACGAGAAAAGTATTAACATCTACAGTTGCAAGAAAAAGCACGTGAACCCTTTGGAATTACCTGGATTTCTGCATAAGTTGGTCTTAAAATGGAGGAAGCCACTGCTGTCCAGAAAAAACATTGCTGCCCGTTTGAAGTTTGCAAAAGAGCACCTGGATGTTCCACAGCACTACTGGCAAAATACTCTGTGGACAGATGAAACCAAAGTTGAGTTGTTTGGAAGGAACACACAACGCTATGTGTGGAGAAAAAAAGGCACAGCACACCAACATCAAAACCTCATCCCAACTGTGAAGTATGGTGGAGGGAGCATCATGGTTTGGGGCTGCTTTGCTGCCTCAGGACCTGGGGCCTCATGTATAACGCTGTGCGTAGGATTGACGTGGGAAGGTTAAACGTAGTAGAAATCCGAAAAATAGGTCCATAAATTTGCAGCCACTTTCCGATTCACCAAATATTGCGTACCGGCGAGGAAAGTGCGTATGGCACTTCCTACGCAGGTTTCCCTTTTATAAATCACAACCGACTCGAAATGCAGCGCAGCTTTTTGCGGGCTTCACGTAACGCCCATATTTGCCTATAAATAGTCAAAGAAACGCCCTTTCATTCATTCATTTTGACTGACTGCATGGAGAAGATCGCAGGAAATGACGACAGAACAGCTAAAAAAGACATCTCACACCGTGTCAGATTTTGGTTATTTTGGGGAGGTCGAGATAAATCATATTGTTTGGTGGATGCAGTTTGAACCAGAGTAGCAGCATGGAGGTCGGATCGTCACCAAAATAAATAAATAAGTAAGTGGTCCGAAAAAGGTTAATGACAAAAAAAATACACATAACCTTCCTCAGGCAGTGTGTTTGTACCGGAGACAGGAGACCCCCCCCCCCCCCCCTTGATGAGAAACTGTAAGAAATGATCGGGGAATCCCTCCGGAGTGGAGTCATGACGACTGGATCTGAATGTTTTTGTATTTGGTGGTTTGTGTCCCAGCTGTCGATCAGCTGTGCGCAGCGTCTCCACTGCAGCCTGTGCATCTCAACCACCCCCCCCCCCTCCGCAGCAACTCTATATCCACCAGTTAAAGGAAATACAACTAATGTGTTGCGTTATATCAGCTGTACAATTTATCACATATGGTGCTCTTAGTTTTACCATAACTCCTGTGTTTTACGAGCGACTTATCAAGTCTTGGCAAACGGCACAAAACACGGTTAAACATGTATTAAACATATATAAAACCATGCTCGTATCTACAACCTATAGAAATGCAAAACGGCTTCAGTTTAGACGTAATTCTGTCCTCCTGCTTAACGCATCATTTATGAGAAAACATTTCATAACATTAACACAACATATTCGAGGTGGTTTTAAATAACATATCCGTATTTATTTATTTCTCCAAGTTATGTTTTTGTGTGCACTGAGGAGTCTCAAACAGGCGTTTGTTAAATAATTTTAAGATTGGCTTTAATCAATGTTTGAAAATGAATTCTTCATATACACTGAACAAAAATATAAATGCAACACTTTTGTTTTTGCTCCCATATTTCATGATGCTGATTAGACAGCATGATTATTGCACAGGTGTCATAATCATGCTGTCTAATCAGCATCTTGATATGCCACACCTGTGAGGTGGGATGGATTATCTCGGCAAAGGAGAAGTGCTCACTATCACAGATTTTTTCAGATTTGTGAACAATATTTGAGAGAAATGGTTATTTTGTGTATATAGAAAATGTTCTAGATCTTTGAGTTCATCTCATGAAAAATGGGAGCAAAAACAAAAGTGTTGCGTTTATATTTTTGTTCAGTGTAGAAACAAATTGGCAGGGCGCACTTCTCACGCGCACAAACTAAAAAAATCCACGCGCTCCACGCTCACATTATGCTGGGCCCACGTGCCTTAGCACCGCTGCTATGACTCCATCCTAGGGGAAACACTGGTGTGCCTTAGGCTGGCCACAATAAAAGGCCACTCTGAAACATGCATTTTTGCTTTATTGGGGGGGTCTGGGGGGGTCCGAAAACCAGTCAGTATCTGGTGTGAGGATTAGGGTTAGGGTAATGTTGTGAATCGAGTGGCCCTAACCCTAACCCTAACCCTGTTCATCGTCCATAACATACGCCTGCCTATACCATAACCCCACCACTACCATGGGCCACTCGATTCACAACATTACCCTAACCCTAACCCTTACCCTAACCCTAACCCTAATCCTAATCCTAACCCTCACACCAGATACTGACTGGTTTTCGGTTTTCTTGCAACTGTACACTCGGTTTTTGTAAACATCTGACCAATGTGCGAGGGTGATGACGTCAGAGCATCGTCCTATGTGCCTGGCCAATTTAACCCCTGGGTATTTGTGAGGGAGCTCCTATATGGCATTACCCCGCGGAAGCTCACCGAAGTTTCATATATTTCATAGTTCAAAGTTTTGTCAATTGTTTTGTTTATTGGTCAAATACTGGTTTCTAATGGTTTCTGAGGAGTTTTACTGGAATGAAAGAGCACAGAGTACAGAAGCAACAAAGCAGCATACTGCATTAAACCTGACCTTCACAGAGAGGTTGAAGTTCATGTGGAGAGGAGGCTTCAATAGCCTGTCTGCACTCTGTTTAGTTTTGCTATCTTACAATCAATATATTAAATGTCAGGTAAAGTGTGTCGCCAATGTAACCGGTTAGAACTCAAAGTTGCGATGAGGTCTTAAAATGTATGGAAAGGGTCTTAAAAAAGGTCTTAAAACGTCTTACATTTGACTTCAGGATTCCTGCATATACCCTGCAATAAAAAAACACTCACAGACCATCTAACTCCACAAATATCCAAAAACAATAGGCCTGCTTACCCATTCCAACAGTACATAACAGCCTAATAATGACAGCTTAACCTTCTCTACATCGCCTCGTTCACACCATAAATCAACAATACAACTACAGATTATATAAGCATTTAGTTCAAATGCGATTTAAAATGCTCTCGGGCTTTACACCTCTTGAAATGTAGACTACATTTATTACGGAGTTTATGTCCGAGCCAACAGACTCACAGATCTTTGGCTACTGAGAGATATGCAAAATACACCGCATGTAGTACGACACAAACCTCCGCTGTGGATTTTCAAAACAAAATACAGTAAAGCTATGGTCGCAGGCCCAAGTTTAACTCTGAGGCCTGCATGGTCTGTCTACAAAATAAAAGAACGTTTATGCAGCCTCTGATCATCAGCAGACTTCATGCAATGCTTCATCGGATGCATATATATGATAATAATCTCTATCTCACTCCTACACATCTAAATCTACTTTCAGCATGGATAAATGTTCATAAAATACATCCATTGTTTGTTCTATGCTTATTGAAATCCTAAAAGACACATCGTTTTTCTAGAACAGATCACAAATTGCCTGAAAATGGTACAAACAAGTCGCCACTGTTATTTTGGAGGTCGCGGGCTGAAAAGTTTGTGTTCTTTGTGTTCATTGTTTTTTTTTTAACCAAATATCTCTCAGATGCCCCTTTCACACCAACGCGTTTCCAGGGCCGGTTCGGAGCTAGAGCCTGATAAGCACCGGTTTTTCAGCACCAGTCGGGCTCTGGGTGGTGTGAACAAAACGGGAGCTGAAAAGAAAAACCGGTTCCGAACCAGAAGAGCTACAACGGGAACCGCGTTGATGTGAAAGGGGCAACTGAGGCGTTGGGAGTGGCTCCTTATTTTCATCTAAAGTAAAAGACAGAGAATCAGCACTTTTGAAACAGGGCTGAAACAGAGGGGATTATGGCATGCTACAATGCATGATCTGTTTGGTATTTGGAGCCAAACACTTCAGAGACATGTTTTGTATATAACTGAGACCTATAATGAAGTAATGAAAAACAGTATAATAGGGGACCTTTTAAGGTTTCAATAATCAGGGCCGGCCCTGACCAAATTGCTGCCCTATGCAAGACTTTAGCTGCTGCAGTGCTGGGCCGTGCTGAGGGGGAGAAGGTGTTTGCAGGTGGCCCAAGATATTTTAAAAGTACATCTGAAGAGAGAAGAGAAGTATGTGACCATCAAGAGATGTATTATAGTTCCTTGACCTAAGTCATATTATAGAAATCAGATTACAGGTGAAGCTCACAATATCATATATTGCCTCCATACCATGTACAATTGTTGCATTTATCTCTGCAAAAGGAGCCCCGACCAAGTATTGAGTACGTACATAAATGAACAAACTTTTCAGAAGGTCGAAATATCTGTATTATAAATCCTGTTTTGATTCACCTTATCTAATATTATACTATTTTGAGATACAGGATTAGTGATTTTCATGATCTTTAAGCTGTAATCATTACAATTAAAACAAAAAAGGCTTGAAATATTTCACTTTATGTATCTAGAATGTTTCATTTTTTGAAATAAATTACAGAAAAAAAGTTCTATGATATTGTACTTTTTTTAGATGCACCTGTAGATTCAGCTTTAACATCTAACCAGGTGGCAAAGAAGCAGTTCAGTGCAGTGTAACATAGCATATTAAAGATAAAGGCTAAGGTGTGCAGTATTTACAGTAATTACGAGCATTTTAACACTGATGTAAACTTCACACTATTGAACATACTTTAGACAGCATAAACTGTAACGCATTAAAATAAAGGCCTACAACTATAAATAATGAATGGGATGTAAAAGCATTTGAATGACTAGCCTATTACTACAAGCAGGGCAAACATATACTCCTTTGTCCGCTGCCTATGCCAAGGGCCGGCCCTGTCAATAATAAATGTTTATTGTAAAAAGAGTGTAGTGTTAATAGTTCGACCTTGAAAGAAAGTCATCGTTGTCTTTATATTTTTGAAAAATGTAACACAGCATCTTCCCTTTGTTTAACTATAGATTTAGTTCATTGATAGGGTCTCTTTAATGGCATGATTTCTGGGTTTGGCCATATCAGGATAATTGTACGTAGAAAACAAACTTCATAAAGAAAATTCAATAATTGTGTCAAGAATTACCCGCTTCCTGGGTGTATTATCTGTTGTAAATGTAATGTTGTGTTAAGGTTGCAGTGTAAACTTGTGAAGCTGTTCTGACTCAATGTTCTGACTCACAGCACCAGGACAGTGAGAATAGAAGCCACCCAGTGACGAAAGCAAAGACCAGAGGCCTGCCCGTGGACAGGTAGGCCAGACAAGTTTTAAAAACAGTTATGGGAGCTCTGCAGGTATCAGCTGCTTCGTAAAAAACAAAAAATGTATGTTAAATAATAGCCATTAATGGATTTTTTTAAGGTTGCAGTCCCATGTCTTTGTAGATGGTAAGGATCAAGTCTGTGTTCTGTATGGAAATGAGTGTGTTGTGTCAATGCTGCTACATTTGTAGTTTTTTGTTACTGTGTTTCTCTGTTGACATTGCTCTTTACCCTGTCCCATCTCTCGTCTTTTTAGGGATAAGCTGAAGGGAAAGGGTGCTACCTTTGTAGCCAACGGTAGATTGGCACCAGCTCAGAGGAAAGGTGAGTGTGCATGGCTGTTTAATGCCTATAATAGAAAGTACATGTTAAGGATGCATCTCTCAAAAATAAATAATCTGCATTATGTTCAAAAATGTAAAGCAGGATTAGTTAACAAGATGATAAAAATGAACAAACAATTATAAACCTTAAGACCTGCCTCTTACAACAACCTGTAATGTGAAATGATCAAGACAATTATGTTCACAATAACAATGCCATAGTACTAACCTAAAACTCTATATAAGGCAAGGACAGTTTATTATTATTCAAAGTGCTTTACAAAAATGAAAGACATTCAGAAGATGGCATTTAAAAACAGTTAAAAAGCAAAGATAATAAAATAAACATTAAAAGAAAAAATACATGAATAAAAGTTACAGTTCAGTTTAAGATATGAATAATATATCAATTAAAAGCAGCGTCAAAAAGAAAAGTCTTCAGCCTGGATTTAAAAGTAGTCAGAGTTGCAGCGGACCTGCAGGTTTCTGGTAGTTTGTTCCAGATATTTGGAGCATAATGACTAAACGCTGATTCTCCATGTTTAGTTCTGATTCTGGGGACAGAAAGCTGACCTGTCCCTGAAGACCTGAGAGATCTGGATGGTTCATAATTTAGCAGTAGGTCAGAAATGTATTTTGGGCCTAAACCATTCAAAGCTTTATAAACCAGCTGCAGTATTTTCAAATCAATTATTTGACACACAGGAAGCCAGTTTTAAAGACTTCAGAACAGGAGTGATGTGATCCACCTTCTTAGTGTTAGTGAGGACTCGAGCAGCAGCGTTCTGAATCAGCTGAAGCTTTTTAATATATATTTTAGTGAGACCTGTAAAGACACCATTACAGTAGTTGAGTCTACTGAAGATAAAAGCATGGCCAAGTTTTTCCAAATCCTGCTGTGACATCAGTCTTTTAATCCTAGATATATTCTTTAGGTGATAGTAGGCTGATTTAGTAACTGTTTTAATGTGAGTGTTGAAACTCAGGTCAGAGTCCATGACTACACCTAGATTTCTGGCTTTATCTGTTGTTTTGAACATTGCAGACTGAAGCTCTGCGCTAACTTTTATACGTTCTGCCTTGGCTCCAAAAAACATTACCTCAGTTTTATCTTTGTTTAATTGGAGAAAGTTCTGACACATCCAGTCATTGATTTTTTCAATGCACTTACTCAGTATTTGAATTGGAGCATAGTCTCCTGGTGAAATTGTTACGTAAATGTGTGTGTCATCCGCATAGCTATGGTAACTTATTTTGTTGTTTTTCATTATCTGAGCCAGTGGTAGCATGTAGACGTTAAAGAGAAGAGACCCCAAGATGGAGCCTTGAGGAACCCCACATGTCATATTTGTCAACTCAGATGTGTATTTACCTATAGAAACAAAGTTGTTTATGTCCTTTTAGTAGGATTCAAACCAATTTAGAACTGTTGCCGAAAGTCCCACCCAGTTTTCTAGTCGGTCTAGTAATATGTTGTGGTCAACAGTGTCAAACGTAGCACTGAGATTTAATAATACTAACACTGAAGTTTTTCCACTGTCTGTGTTTAAGTGGATGTCATTGAAGACCTTTACAAGAGCAGTCTCAGTGCTGTGGTTTGGACGAAAGCCTGACTGGAACACATCCAAACAGTTATTTAAATGCAAGAAATTACTCAACTGTTGAAAAACAACTTTTTCAATGATTTTACCTAAAAATGGGAGGTTTGATATGGACCTGTAATTGTTCATTCATCACTACTATATGGAGTAGATCTGAGGCCATGCAATGAAAAACATTTTTGAAAAATCCTGTTATATCCTGGTATCCTGGTATAATATCAAGGCAGCAGCAGGAGGAGGATTTCAGAAGTTGAATAATGTCCTCTAGGCTTTTATTATTAATCTGATGGAATTGTGTCATGGTGTTTGAATTGATATTAGGTGGACTCAGGGACAACACATTTGCTATACCTGATACAGAGGCACTGACTGCTTGTCTGATTTTCTGAATTTTGTCAGTGAAGAAGGAGGAAAATTAATTGCAGGCCCTCATGGATAGCAATTCAGAAGCTACTGACACTGGGGGGTTTGTTAGTCTGTCGACGGTAGCAAACAAGGCACATGCGTTGTTTTTGTTTTTGGTAATGATGTCAGAGAAGAAAGACCGTCGTGCAATTTTCAATTCCAAATTATAAAGGCCAAGTCTCTCTTTATAGATTTCAAAGTGAACCTGGAGATTTGTTTTTCGCCACCTACGTTCAGCTTTTCGCCACTCTCTTTTTTCTGCTCTCACGGTCATGGCCTTTCTCCATGGAGATATTTTCTTCCCAGTCACTTCCTAGTTTATCTTAGTTGGAGCAATGGCATCTATAACATTTTTAATTTTTGAATTAAAGTGATCTACTAACTCAGTTACTGAGATGTTAGCAGGGACAAGTGTGGAAGAAAAATTCAAGTAAACATTTCCCTAGTATTTTCAGTTAAATATCGCTTTATGGTTACCTATTTTTGAACATTTTTGTGAACAGAAATAGAGCTCTCAAAGAAAACACAGGAATGATCAGAGAGTGCAACATCAGTCACCACAACCTTAGAGATATTCAGACCCTTTGAGATAATTAAGTCCAGAGTGTGCCCCTTATTGTGCGTGGGCTCCGTCACATCCGTATACATGTTGATTTGCGTATCAAATATAACACATTTGCACAATAATACCTAAATATAACATTGTTTTAACATTATTTTAACATATCCAAAGGGTGTAAGGGACATTTCTTCCATATTTTACAAGAATCATGTCTGTTGGATATTTTAAGAAACTGGCTAATAAACATTGGCACTAAACTCACCCGTGCTTAAAATAGTGTCAGACCCCATTCCACACAGCTCCATACTGTTTTAAACCACAGGGCTTGCACAACAGTAGCCTCTCTACACAGTAGGCACTACACATATACCGGTGCATTCATTTACCCAAGTGAAGACATTTCTGCAGTTTAACACACAGATGTTGTTTCAGATGGAGGTTCTGGTCCAGATACATCATCAGAAAGCTACAGCTCTCCATCCAGCCCTCAACGCCGAGGACCAGAGAGCCTGGATAGTGAGGATGACAACAACAAAGGTAAAACACACACACACACACACACACACACACACACACACGCACGCGCGGTACACTTGAGCAATTTTATATTTTATAATTTTACCATTTTCAACCAAAATGTGCGAACGTGTGGGTTTTTACACACAGTTAGACACACAAAACACGTACGGATGCTCTCACATTCCCAGTAGACGGGTCCTTTTTTTGCGCCGACAAGAACTGTAAGCAGGGTAAGAAAAGAGGCAACTAAGACGGTTATTTATTTTTTTGAATTTTTCCCCCAAAAAAGTTGGTGATTAGAACAAAGACGGTTGTAATACGTTTTTTTGTTTTGTTCCTGTTGAATTTTGAATTGTGTGATTTACAACGACCAGCGAGGTACTGTAGGGTCGTATATTAATTGTGTGTTAAATTATAATATTGTCAAAATACCTGTTGCGTGTCCACCCGGGTGTCATGCTTCCATCAGTGCTCAATGGTGATGAAGTAAAAAAAAAAAAAGCTCCAGAGTCTTTTGTCTTGGGAATAATTCAAAATTGTAACCACAGTTAACACGTAAAACAATGGCGGGAAATGGGCTTAATTGTCCAAGGTATTTTGGTGTGACATGAACCTGCTAACCTGATTTTGTTTCTCTTTTAGATACAGACAGCCACTCTGATGACTCTAGCAAAGGGCCGGGCCCTGACATGTTCTTCGCCCTCCAGACTGATCCCTCTGTGGTTGGGGATCTCTCCTCTGTCCAGCCTCTGTCTTCCAATAACCACCAGGCCCAGACAGGGCCCCTCTGCCCAGAGACCAGTACAGAGATCCCCCCTTTCTCCTTCATGCGTTCTCTGCCCTTTGTGATCTCTAATGGAGCTGCTGACTCAGCACTTCCACTGGCCCCTCCTCCTCCCAGCCAAAGCATAGTCCCCGATGTGATGTCCTCGTCTGGGACCGTGATGATGCCCCTAGTGCCTCCAGCTCTTCTAGGCCCTGGGATTGTAGGAGACCCAGAGAAGAGGGACATGCTCCCAACCTTTGGGATAGCCCCGATTGGCCTCCACCCTCCTTCAGCAGGTCTTGCTGTGCAACCTCTGGTCCAGAGGTTCAAAAAAACTATGTCTCAGAGTCACGGTGCCACGGATGGAGCTACAGGGAGTGGTCCTAGTGCCCCACCTGCTTCACACCAGGCTCCTATAAGAGCCATCAGAGTTATGTCTCCTGGCCCGACATCCTTTGCCTCGTCTCTGCAGCAGCCTCTCCCCTGCCAAGACCCGGCCAGTGTCAGCCCAGGCCTGTCCTCCACCCTGACACACGTGGAGACTTCACATGCCAAGCTCCCCGGCTTAACCTTACCATCTGGCCTGCCTTCTCCCTACACCCTGCCCCCTGTCCCCACCTCTGCCATGCCTACTGCAGCCCCTGGAATAGCTCCATCCTCTGGACAGGTACAAGCAGCTGTCCCTCAAGCTGTGCCCACCCACACCCCTGGGCCCGCTCTGAGCCCCAGCCCAGCGCTGACTCACAGCACAGCACACAGCGACTGTACCTCCTACAGCAACAACAGTGCTTCCTGTGGGAGTGCCTCTGTTACCCCTGGAAACCCCATTACTCTTCAGCAAACCCAACAGCTACACTTGCCCCCGCAGCAACTAACCCCACCTCAACAACAGCAGCAACAGCAGCACCAGCAGCACCAACAACAACAGCACCACCAACAACAACAACAGCAGCACCAACAACAGCAACAGCACCAACAACAACAACAGCAGCAACAACAACAGCAGCAGCAACAACAACAACAGCAGCAGCAACAACAACAACAACAGCAACAGCAACAACAACAGCAGCAGCAACAGCAACAACAGCATGCAATAGGCTGTGGGACCTGTGGTTGTCACAACAACTGCGGTAGCAGAGGCAGCCTCAGTAACAACAACAGTGTCACTATGCCCCCTGGTTGCCAAGCACCCTTATTCTTCCCCCACCAGATGGCGGGAACACGACAGGTGTTCAGCGTCCCATCGCCTGTCTTTCAGCTCACAAGCCTGTGCAGCAACAGTTACCTCACCCAGGCCCAGTCCCCACACCAAGCCAATGGTGCCACCCCCCTGCCCCCCTTCTTCCCCACCGCCCCACCACCCGCACACCCGTCCCCATATGGTCCCATGCACACTCACTCCCACAGCCATGCAGACGTGCCATCACACATGCTTGGCACCACTGCAGCTGCAAACTACAACCTCCAACAGCAGATGGCGCCAGCGGCATCTTTCTTTCAACGCTTATACCAGCACGTGTACCCAAATCCCCTGGGGATGCTGCCTGCTGCAGCACTGGGCGGAGGTGGAGTCAATAAGAAAAGCGGCAGTGTGTCCTGCTATAACTGTGGTGTGAGTGGCCACTATGCTCAGGACTGCAACCAGCCCTCCATAGACTCCACACAGCAAGGTAGTGCAGCTACACGGAACAGGGAGAAACAGAGAACCCCTTAGTTTTCTTCCCCAGAAACCCCAGCACTACAACATGACTAAATTAGGGCTCATCCTCATAAAGTATATTTTCAGCTGATTCATTTCAGTTCTGATGGGTTACCTTATTGGCCAGAAGAGAAGCTGTGCCAATGGAACATTCATATTGCACGCAATAACAGCACTTAAATGCTTAAAAATACTTATGTGGGTTATCTACAGGGCCACCTGTAATGAGGTACGTTAGGAAACCGATTGTTGGTACCTGGAATCACTGCCAGAAAATGATATAATTGCAAAGAGCAGAACCCCAACCACCCATTGTCCCCGATAGCTTATTAGAGATAAGAAAAAAGTTGACAGTTATACATTCGCATTGAAAAGTTTCAGGAAAATGCAGTGGGCTGCACTTTTATTTTGTTTTATTTTTCTCTTGAAAAAAAGAAAGTTCTTTTACTTCAAGTTATACTTCTGATATTCACACATTTTACATTTGGTTTTGTTGCCTTATTTTGGTTTGCCAAACCTTAATGGGCTAAATACTGAACCCTGAGGAACCCCCAATGTAAATGTTTTGACTCCCATCAGCCACAAGTTCCAGCAATGCTTGAAAACAACCTTGGACTAGTATTACAAAGGTGGACTATCTGCACAGAGTTGCAACCTTTAGATTTTGCTTTGGGAAGCATGACTCCTGTCACACTCCCAGTGTTAGTGCTAGGGATGGGTACCAAAACCCGGTTTTAAGCAGGCCCCAGGGCAACATTTTGAAAGACGTTATCTTGCACATCTTATTCAACCAACTCTGTTTCTAATTTGCAATACCCTTATTTTTGCTCTCTTCACTCCGTAAGAGCAATCTCTCGTCTGTGTACAAGGGCGGAGCAGCTCTCATGCTGCAGCGCCATACACTAACACGTAGATCTGCCGGGGACGGAACAAAACGTTTAAAACATAGTAACACTTTACAAGGCTCTATGTAGACAATGGCAAAAGTGTTTATTGCGGAAACACAAGCAATCTGTCCTAACATGTGATTTTTACTCCAGGGGCCTGTACTACGAAGCTGGTTCAACCTAACCTGGATATGTTTGAGTTAGCCGGTTGGACTAATCCAAAACATACGCGCTCTCGCTAAACGGTACTACGACGCGGGTTATCAAGTGGATCGCTCAAGCCAGCTGTGTCCTATCTAGTTAGGTGTGCGTTCACATGAAAGGGCTGGTATTTGGAGCATTCGACCGATCACAAACAAGGACAAGCGTACTGACAGCGCAGCGTCATACTTCCTGAATGAAAAGTGAACTTTAATATTTGAAATATGAAGAAGTTAAACTTTAAACATCCATAACTTAAACACTTCATCCAGGATAAAAGCCACATAGCTGCACCTGCAAGGTGAATACAGCTGGTAAAAGAAAAAGTGTTTGAATGCGTACATTAACAGGTTTATGAAATCACTGCCCCGTCTAAGACACGGGTGGATCTGACTTTAATTACGTTTGTCTCGAGTGTTTCGTCAACTTAATGTGTTGCTTAAAATAATACTTCTGCATACAGTATGTGACACTGTGAGTGTTTCACGGCCAGATACGGCCCAGCTGACTCAGATAAGGAAATAATGATACATTATGATGTGATATGCCGCGGACTGTACTGTTACTTTGATCCGGTTACTTATGTTGTGGCAGATATTTAAGTAAGCTTTCTTAACACTAATGTTATAATAGTCAGATTGCTCTGAAGATGGGAGGTGATATTCTATTAATGTTCACGTTCACACAGTCGGTGATTTTTGCCGGCCGTCTTTCCTGCAACGGCAGTTTTTCTGTATTTCCTTCCTCCTGTAACATGACTTGATCGCTTTAAACTCCGCACACTGAGCTCTGATTGGTCAGCAGGCAGTGCTTTCACTGAGTTGAGCTCTTAGCCTGCAACATAACCTGGTCCCAACCAGGTTAGCCGCTAAGCATAAGTTACCATGGAGATCTAGCCTGCTAAAAAGAGAACCAGCTTCGGAGGACCGGAAAGCCGGAGTTTTCCCTGAATTTAGCCGGCTAAGCGAAAATCCTGCTTCGTAGTATACCCCTCAGGTGTAACTTGAGTCTTATTTAAGGGCGGAATATATTTCACATTATTAATCAAAATGTGCAAAGTAACGAAAGATATTAAGGAAATGTGGTGAAAAAGTATACGATTAACCTCTGAATTATAGAGTCTGTACAAAGTAGCACAAAATGTAAATAGAGTAGAATTATTTCAGGATTGTACTTAAGTACAGGACTTGATTTTATTTTATTTGCATTTCCATCGTTACACAAGTCTGTAATTTTATTTACAAAAAAATATATATTATATGTAAAATAAAGTAATGTTATTTCTGGTTAAAAAAAAAAAAAAAAAAAGTTTTTCCCTTAAAGAAATATGAAAACCCGATAAAAACACAGTAGAAATACCTGATCAGTAATAGTAGTAGTACCGTTAAAATCTGAACGATACCCATCCCTAGTTAGTGCTTAACTAACTGAAAACATGAATAGTAGACAGACATGATGTTCTTTGTAAAGACAGTTTGATCATAGTTTAAGTTGATTTAAATCAGGTTTAATTTTTTCTTTGTAACTGTCCACTGATTGTATACCCTCTGTGTGTTTGGATGCATCTCTGTATGTGTGCATGTGGTTGTTTGTGTGTTTGTGGTGACATTGCAGGTGGCTTCCGGTTAAAGTATGCGGCCTCCCACATTTCAGAAGCACTTGACAATGCCGACTGAAGGGAAAGGATAATGAAGAGTTCCTCTGGTCTCGTGTCCACAGTGACGGCTGCTGTTCTTCCCAAAGCACTGTGTGAGCAGCACTGAAGCCTCTCGAACGTTAGGGAAAAAAACACCATTTAGAACAGAAGGTGACCTGCCAAGGGCTCAGCGGACAAAGCCTAAGTACTTGTGCCTGGGAAAATCTTGTTCCCATAGAGATGATCACTGTCTCGTGCACAGTAACGGTCCCTTCCCTTTTACGTTTTTTAATCTTTTTTGCACTGATGGTTGGAAACAATTAACTTATTGCTTAATTTCTAGGAAGATATCTTTGTTTGTTTTTACATTCAAGTGGAGACTAGTCTCAACTGAAAAAAGGTTATTATACACTTATTTCTAAAAAGTCACGTTTTTCCTCATTATTACTGTTAATCTAGGATTTTATTGTTCGGACAGAATTGTACAGCATTGTTAAAAAAAATTAAATCAAAAAAGAATTTTAGCAAAAAGGATTTTATGTTTCTCATTTTCAACTTTGCTGTTTCTGAATGTACACATTTTTTAAGGACTGACTGTCAGTCTATGAATCTCATGAATTTGTTTGTGCAACTTGATCTGTTGTGGTTAGAAGGTAACAGCTGCTTTGTAATGTTGTCTTATTCATTAAACTTGTTTTACAAGTGCACTAAAAAAGTCGGCACCACAACCAAGCAGATTTGAGAATCAATACATTTTCACGATCTAAATTTAAAGGAAATGACAGTCTGCTTTGTTTTAGTGGAATTTTGTATTTAAGGTGTGAAGCATTTATTTATGGCTAATATTTTAAAGAGGGCAATCTTTCTCAGTTTCCTTAATAGTAAATACAACAGAGAAGAGGATCATTCTTCTCTGATCCAGTTGAGTAAAGATGTCTTTGCAAGCTGTTGGCATATACCTGTACTTTTTTTACAGTGTCGGGTCTCTAGTGTTTGTTTAAATGTAGGACAAATAAGAACATACACGTCAACTGTTTGTTTGTTTCAGTCTTCAGAGTGCAATTCTGCAGACGGTGAAACCATTGTCAAACTATTCATTATAATGGGTAGACAGACACAAATTAAAACTCTAATTATAGACTAAGAAATGTATGCTTTTATATAGAGAAACAACAAGCACTACTTTCCTGCCCTGTTGGTAACTTATTACAATTGTTTTGTATTTGTATGACAGATTGCATCTTTAAGAGATAATGGTACACAGCTAGTTCCATTCTAAGCCTACTAAGAGGGGAATGTAATAGTTTATTGTAGCTAAAACTGAGGGGGGCGATACCTGATGTTTTCGAAATATCTTTTAACTAATCAAACTATCTGTATACCTTGTACACAAAACTGTTGTCAACTAACCTACAACATCAGACAAACCTGATGGCATTTGACAATTGAAGTCACCAAAATCACCTTTACTGTAATGCCTAATTTGGTTTGAAGCTCTTTGAAGATTCTTTAAAAAGTGTTTTGGAAACATTTGAATAATAAATAGAGGCAGGATGTAAGAATATGGAGCTCCTATGTGCACAATAGTAAACAATAAATGAAACATAGCTGTTGAAATACTTTAATACGTTTTCTAGGTTTTTTTCTTTTTTCGACCTGTCCCGCCTTCCAACTTTTCAGCCAATCACATGCCTCCCTGCCTCTTAAGCTAGCAAGATCAACAACTTCTGCCAGATTTAGCTAGTTAGCACCTGTTAGCTGCTAGGGCAAAGAAAAGTGACATGAAAACAATCTAAGTTTGAAAATAAAAGGCCATTAATTTTCTATAACGAGATGGTTTATATATTTTACATGGTTAATTCGTGTTATTTTTGTCATAATGTATTTTTTATGTATTTAATATTGAACACTTCCATATGACAACGTGTGCAAGGAGGTAACCGTTAACAAAAATAACTTAAACCTGGACTGTTAATGATGTTTGTACATTATGAGCATCTGTGTTTATAGGCCTGTCTAAAGACAATTGAAATATATTTTACCGAAGGATGCTAGTTCTTCTCAGTTCCTCGAGATTAATGTGGCATGTAATGCTTCCCCCATCAATGTTGTTTCTGAGTGTGCAACTTTCTGCCCTTAAGGTGTTTTCAGGGCTTGTTTTTGTCTCCCATCCCTGTTTCACCTACTGTCAGTGCATTAGTTACATTTAAGTCTATGCATATTGTTTTCATGAATACTAAAAAAGTGACTTTAAGGAAAAACCAGAGGTGGATTCAGAGATATTTTACGTCCATTTTTAAAGGATGCACACCCTTAAACTGACTGCTGTGAGATTCGATTGTCTTCAGTTCCACTTTGAACATTACTTGTGTCCAAAACTGCTTCCCTGCTCTTCAGTGGATGTTTTAAGCGGATCAGATCCTGCTGAGTTCTGGATCCAGTGATCAGAAATCAGAGGGGTCCAGTGTAAATACTGAGGAGGCCTCTAACAACCCGAGTGTAGTTGTGTTGATGGTTTGCAAAATGCTGTACTGTATTTGCAAGGAGTCCCTGTGCTGCCCACCTCAGTTGTAATGTTTACTGTACTCTTTGATATCTATGTACTTGAAAGGTCAAACATATTTCTAAAGTGGAATTTGGATTTTATGCAAATAGTTTTCTGTAATTAAAAGCAATAAATATAAAAAATGGGAAGTACATTTTTTCTGACTTGAGTGTTTTCTTTTGTCAAAACATCTTTATTGAAATATTCAGAGAACTTTGAAGATAGAATTACAGAAACCCACAATATTGACATGGAATGCTCAAAAATCTGCTTTACATTTAAATGGAAAAATACTACATATTTAAAACGTTCACTACATTGACATATTAGTGTATTTGAGGACAGTAAGCAGCTGCAGTTTTACGGACAAAACAATCCATCACAGACTTGATATAATGAACATGTTGAACTAGCAAAACAATCGTTTTTTTAGAGTAACTTTAAAAATCTGCCATTTTTTTTAGCGTGCTGCTGAAATGTTTTGAAGTATCAATGCTTTCTTAAGAGAAAACTGAATCACTTTTAAATTATTCTATGTGCTGACCACTTTATGGTGACATTGACTAAAATGCCTTTTTATGTGTGTGTGTGTGTGTGTGTGTGTGTGTGTGTGTGTGTGTGTGTGTTTAACTCCTGTTGTTCTGCAGAGAGTCGATGAGACTCTTGTTGTATTCTGCCACTTGTTGGGAGACATTCTTGGCGACCGAGGCGTAGTCACTCTCCTGAGATTTCGAGGCGATGACTGATGCTTCAGTTAAGGAAAGATCCCTGATGTATCCAATGAGTGGCTTTTACGGGATCAAATGTTTCATAGAAGGGTTCAGTGGGGACAAATCATTCAGCAATAAGGAGAAAAAGACATCATTCAGAAGGATACACTCTTTCATCACAAAGTTGTTCTGCTCCAAGTGTTGCCATTTCCTCTCAAGGTTAGCCAGCTATATCACAAAGAACACACACACAGAAAATTAGCATGAGGAGAATAATACGGGTCGATAACAGCATCTAACGGTTGTATGCGTAGAGTAGTGATTGATGTGTTTTCTGATAACAGTGTAAAATGCTCTGACCTGAGCGTGAGTCTCGTTTTCTTGCAGTTTGGTCTTCAGAGCTTCATATTTCTGATTCATTTCCTCCAGAAGCTGTTTGAATGAATCCCGACGCTGAGTAAGTGACACACGCTCCTCTTGTAGCCTCTGCACCAGAATGAAACAAAGGTTAGCCTACAGTTTGATTATCTTTAGCCAAATAAAAACTGATACTTTAGAGTTATGGGGCTGATATTCGTGATGCTGCCATCTTTCTCATTTCTGAGTCTCTTTTCACCTTCTTCTTCTCCTCCCCTGTGTGCCTCAGGGTGTCCAGGTCTCTGTAGGTGAGCAGCTCCGTCTCCATGGTGCCGACGCGCTCCTTCAGGGAGCTGAGCTCCCCGCTGATCTTCCCCTCCAGCTGCTGCACCTTCTCCAGGTCCTGCTGCAGCCGCTGGGATTCTGG
Source organism: Notothenia rossii (assembly GCF_949606895.1). Classification (NCBI taxonomy): domain Eukaryota; kingdom Metazoa; phylum Chordata; class Actinopteri; order Perciformes; family Nototheniidae; genus Notothenia; species Notothenia rossii. The sequence continues at coordinate 10,802,055 of NC_136911.1, read as the reverse complement.
GTGGAGGTTAGCATGTTAGCATTCGGGACAAATTGACCCGATTTCCATTTTCAATGAATAAAACTAAATATAAGGATATTTTCGTTCAACCTGAAACTCAATGGCTGGGGCTTATTTATTGTGATGGACATGTGGAATTATTATTTTATTTTTTTGAAACACACACACACACACACACACACACACACACAGAAGCGGTTTGATCCTGTTTTCCCTTGATCTCTACCCTTTGTAGTGTGTACACAAAACTATCCTAGAACATTAGAAACATTTTAGATCTTCCAGAAATGTATAAACATTTGACATTTTCTCTCACTGTCCCCCCTCGCACCTGCACGCCGGAGGAGGGACTAAACAGAGACATAACCTCAGTGCAGTAACAGTGTAGTGCAGAACTACAATTATCTACCAGCAAAATGGCCAAAAAGATATTCTGCTCAGAGCCTTGGAGCTAATAATGGATGAGAGTGAGTGGAATGCATTGAACACGGTGAAGTGGAACAGGAAGACATTTCTGAAGATGAGGATAATGTGGAGGAAAACTCAGAATTTGACAACAAATTGGAAGATGAACTTGACTCAGAGCCAGCTACTGGAAGACCCCCACAGCCAGCCGCTGAAGGACCCCCACAGCCAGCCGCAAGAAGACCCCCACAGTCAGCTTCTGGAAGACCCTCACAGCCAGCTGTGAGGTCTGTGGACCCTCAAAGGACTCCAAGACACAGACTAAATGCAGCAACTACAACAAGTACATCTGTGCTGTACACACAAAGAAGTTCTACATCATGTGTTTCCTAAACGGACTTTCCCATTGACTCACAGAATGTTCTGCAGCGTCACTTCATTAATATATTTTTCGGATATACTGGATTTGATGAATAGTGACTGTTAATTGTTTTGATTTGCTTTGTGTTTATATCTGTTCTATGTCATTTATATGGATGTTTCATTCTCTCTATATTTCACAGCCAAATACTTTTGGATGTGTGTTTCTTGGGTTCCAGTTGCTGCTAAATTGCTTTATTTCCTTCAGGGCTTTGATTATTATATGACAGATTAAAAATAATAAACATTAATGAAAACATTTTTCATTTACATTTGTCCTAGAAAAGCATGAGCAAAATGTAAACCTAGTTTTTATTACAGTGTATTTTTTTTTAACATAAATTACATTTTTATTACAAAAAAAGATGGACACTTCCATTGTTAAATTTGATCTAGCAAAGAGTATTTTCAAAAACTAGTCATATATTTCATTTATATTGTTGGGGAATGAGTTAAAGACGATATATATATAAGGAATTGTGCATGTTGATTTTAGTTCTGTATTTTTTTTAAACCCTGAAATATGTCCCGAGTCAATTTGACCCGAACATTACCAAAGGTTTATCAGATCATCCCAATTTGGGAAATTATTTCGTCGCAGAAGAAGAAGTATGTTCAGACTTTATAATACAATACAATATTTTAAATACTTTAAAATGTGGAAAAGATAATTAACAATTCAAAATAAAATGAAAAAATATATCAAATATAAACAAAACAATGGATAAATGAAATAAAAAGTCAAAAATACGACAGGATCCAAAATACTACAGGTCTTTTATAAGAAAGGAGAAACTGAAACTACGTAGCAGTGTGTGTGTGTGTGTGTGTGTGTGTGTGTGTGTGTGTGTGTGTGTGTGTGTGTGTGTGTGTGTGTGTGTGTGTGTGTGTGTGTGTGTGTGTGTGTGTGTGTGTGTGTGTGTGTGTGGCCATTTCTCAATGTTGAGTATACCTGCTGCAGAGCCACTATTTAGTACATCGTCGAGTGGCGCCGAATCCTGGGCATTTACTTGAAATAGTGGCTCTGCAGCAGGTTTACTCGACATTGAGAAACGGTGTGTGTGTGTGTGTGTGTGTGTGTGTGTGTGTGTGTGTGTGTGTGTGTGTGTGTGTTACTGACCTGTTGTCAGTCCTCTGGCAGTGCTCTCTGATTGGACCACCTCCGTCTCCTTGCTGACCAGCACCTCCTGCATGTTCCTCAGCTCACTGGCTGTCACTGTGTCCACCTGATGTAGCCTTAACATGTTCTACACACACACACACACACACACACACACACACACACACACACACACACACACACACACACACACACACACACACACACACACACACACACACACACACACACACACACACACACACACACACACACACACACACACACACACACACACACACACACACACACACACACACACTTTCCTTTATTTACAGTCTAATCCATTTTTGCATATTTGTATGCATGCTTCCTAATTAATACTAAGCTATCTTTGGCTGTGAACTTGCTGTAACAAATGTAAATGTCCATTCTGTGGGGCTAACAAATGTGTTCTGATTCTCCCCCCCCCTCCCCTCCCTCACCCTGCTGCAGTGTTCCAGGATGGAGACGATGTTCTCTTGGCTCTGGGTCATCTTGTCCAGCTCCTGAGCCCTGACCTCCTCAAAAGACTCCATGTACCCTGGAACAAAGGAGGAAAGGATGAAAGAAAGGAAGTTATTACTATCAGCTGTATTTCATTATATTTAAACCTACAGTACAGTGGTACATCTCTCAAGCTAAATTCAAATGAAAAACATTTAGCCTTTGGCGACTCCTGGTGGTAGTTTTCAAAAAGGCATTCAAAATTAGTTAATTAGTTCAAAGTTAAACCATTTTTAAAACATGCAAAGAGTTACATTCAATATTTTAACACAAAGACAAATAAGAGTTCAATATACAATAACTAAATATTGACTTTATCAAAATGTATTTGCTTTGCTATTATATTCTAAATATGTATCCCAGAGACTATTACCCACCCTTTAGTCACATTATAGGTATAATAATACATCATGCTGTGATTTTTGATATGTTCACGACCACTCAAGTCCATTCACTTTCAGTCATTCCACTTTTCACTCACGGTCAATTTCCTCATCCCTCCTCTTCAGCTCCCTGTATTTCTGCTGACACTCCCCTTATGGACGACAAACATAAAGTATTAGTTTAGCAGGCAATTACATTCATTATAATCATTCAATACATACTTTGTCTAGTTCTGTTAAGTACGTTGTGTGAGTGTGCTTATATGTCCAAGTAAAGGCATTTCAATCATTAAGTTGTCCAAGACCAAGCAATACTTTTGAAAAAGGGACACCTGTTTTTAAATAGTTCAACGCCAAAAAAGGATAATTGAATATATTAATTTAGGAATCTCTGTCAGACAATAAATACTTCAGACATGTCAACTACGGCTTTTCCCTATGTCATAATAATAGGAATTGATATAGTTGAAATCACAAACTATGACATATAAATATAATTAGTAGATTAATGCCATGGAAATAATGATCAGCACTTGACACATGGCAACAAAGACATGTCTCTAACATTGTTTATAGTGTATAACATGGTTTCTTTAATAAGATGTGAAACTTTTGAGGCAGTGTACGACATTTCGATAGAGATGAAAAGTGTAGACTGCCACACGGTGTTACCCTGCGCCTCCTCTGAGTCCTGCTCCAGCTGTCGGATCTGCTCTGTGATCTGTTCCATCCTCTCCCTGATCTCTGTAAGCCTGAACACACACATCAGAACACATCAGAACACACACATCAGAACACATCAGAACACACACATCAGAACACACACATCAGAACACACACATCAGAACACATCAGAAAACATCAGAACACACACATCAGAACACAGAGGAAAATGGGTTTCCTATTCAGAAGCGAATACTTGAGAGGGCCAGGGTCACGGAGCCAGTAAGAGAAGACAAAAAGCACCAATTAATTAGGTAGAAAAGATAAGATAAAATACGTATACTATATTAATCCCACAATGGGAAATGTTTTAGCTGCATGTAAAACAAGTATTGCACATTATTAATAATAATAAAAAAAACAATTATACGATATATATATATAACAAAATAGAAGAAAAAACAGAACTAAAACAGTGCAAATATAAAAGTTGACCGTGAAGAAAAAATATGTAAACTATCAGACAAATAAAACACTATTGAAGGGATGATTAACTTTCAAATCTTCAATATAATAAAACTATTTGAACCTTTAAACATGTGTTGATAACTTCAGGCAAAGTATGCTGTTGTTATAAAATGTAAATGAATCAAAAAAAGAAAAAGAAAGTTGAACCCTGACACAGACTCGGGGTTTTGTTTGCGTTACATACTGTCTGTCCATGCTGGCGATTTCCTGGTTGTCCTCCTTCACCTAGAAGATATAACAGAACTTAAATCACTTTATAACTAACTCAACTCCTTAATGTATGAAATTCAACAGCCCTTTGAGATAATGCAGTCTGTGGGGTGCACTGATTCTGTGAAACAAGTCTAACAGCTTCTAGTGTCTGGATGAAATACTGAATCTGACACTATAGGTTAATCCACTTTGTACTGAGGTTGATTTTATCTTAATTGAAACTGCATCTTAAAACCACATCAAAGTGAAGTAAGAGATGTTATCCAGTCCTATAAAAGCAATGATGCAGCACAGGGGTGTCCAAACTACGGACCGGGGGCCAAATGCGGCCCATTTTGAATTGGCCCTCATCAAATTCAAAAAGTATAATGACTTAAGAATAACACACTTCTGCTCGTCTTATATTGTACTTCTTAAATATATGTTCAAATACATTACACAGTTTTCATAAGCCCAAACTTCAAATAAATTCAGTCAATTAAAGTTGAAAACATGTTCAAATGATAAGAAAAAAGACAAATAACACATTTATATACCAACCTTTAAATATACCCTTCATATTTCCTCTTATTGTAAGCAATCTGAAGCTTCTGTTTTAATGAATGAGTTGCTAACAAAATAAATAAAAAATAATATGTGATGTAGGCTGTTTTTTTCTTAAAGCATTTTCAAGTATCAAGAATAATTGACCTACATTGGTTTGATATTTCCAACTTATAACTGAACGTATGAGGCATTATAAAACGGACAAGTCAAATCAAGCAATCTGATTGGTTCTTAGCCGTGATATACTGAGCGTATACCACGGGTAGAATTGGAAGTTACTTTTCACAACAATTCAGTATCCCTCCACGCCTGAGAAAAACAGTATACAGTTGCAAACTGGAACAAGAAAGCAGCTGAGAAGTAACGGGGCAGAAACCCTCCTTTTTACGCAGCGGTCCAGACATAGACATCAAACGGCAACACATATTCAGTGTGCAGTTCCTTTGGCATTAGGGCAGGGATATCTAGATACTTTCCAAGGTTTGACATAATGAATTGTGCTACTTTTAAAGCAAGCAACGATGTTTTCAAATCTGTTATCAAAGAGGTCCGCAAAAACGCAATCGACCAATCAGATTGCTTGATTTGACTTGTCAACTTTATAAATATATTTACATTTCTTCCGTTACGAAACAAACTTACAAAGCTTAAAATGGAAACATTTAAGATTAACTTCGACCTCCGGGGGTCTTACTATGGAGGAGTGGATTGAGGAGTAGGCCTACCTATCTCCAGAAAAAAAAAGCACCTAAACTAAGACATGCAGAGCTCCGTGAAGAGCAGGTAGACCAACTGGAAAAGTAGCACCATTCAAAAGCTTTCTGATGCGGGTCTTGAAACAAAGCAGAGAAATTATGACCGTTAGTGGCCAGAGGTGCGAAATCTCTCTCCAGAGCTACTGGAAGCCCACTCTCGGGGAAAGGAGAAAGTGGAGCAATATTCTCGCCACGCCAAGCAACAGCCTCGATAGAACAACCTCAACCTATACAATTAACCTCGTAAGCCATGCTACTGATGCTGGACAGGTTTTTCAGTGGCTGCACAATAAACGGCAACATAGAAAAATGAATGTAAATAAACAGCCAAATAATGGATCAACGCTCGCTCTCTGTGGCCCGTCCACACAGCGGCGTGCGTTGACGCTTGGCGGTGGGCGTATCTGAAGCTTTTTGCGAGCAACGCGACCAACAACCAATCACATGAATCTCCTGCCCCCGACATACAAAGCAACAGCAATGTTAAAACGAAGTAAACTGGATATAAAATCCCCAAACAGGCGAAAACCTACCAGTTTCACCCACTGTCTCTGCCACCTCCCTCCATGCCTGGCTCCTCCGGTTTGTATCCCGGTAGATGAACAGAGACTGATCATACAGCACCGGGTTATTCACTACCGCTATAATGAATTTTTCCTCAATTTTTTGGAATATGAGGCTCTGGACCTGCGTAGTCTCTCCCAGCATACACGCGGTTTGATTGGCTAGCGCTTGTACTGGCAGATTTGCATAAACGGGATTTCATTGGCTGACGCGTCTGCCGAGGTGCCAAAAGTTGAACATTGCTCAACTTTTGAAGCGAGCAACGCCAGCAACGCGTCGCTTCCCAAAATGCAGTTCGGCAAAAAGTGACGTCACCCCATTCAAAGTGAATGGTGAAGCGTTAACGCACGCCGCTGTGTGGACGGGCCCACAGGGAATTTTATATCCAGTTTACTTCATTTTAACATTGCTATTGCTTTGTATGTCGGGGCGGGAGATTCATGTGATTGGTTGTTGGTCGCGTTGCTCGCAAAAAATCCCCAAGCTTCAGATACGCCCACCGTCAAGCGTCAACGCACGCCGCTGTGTGGACGGGCCGTAATACGTTCGCTAGCTGTTAGTGGTGTTGCATGTTTCGTGCAGAAGGCAACGGAGGGACTATTTAATTTTGAACGTCATTATTTACTAATAAAAACTATTTAAATTAGAGTGTGTATTTTTCTTTCATATTGCCACACTTGGTAACCGTTTTATAAAAGCAATAGCTCACTTCAGGCCGTGATATATGCTCATTATATCACAGCTAAGGGGCGTGGTTCGGCCAAGGGGCGTGGTTCGGCCAAGGGGCGTGGTTCGGCCCAAAGCGAAGCGTATGGGTATATGCCCATTATAATGATATAATGAGCATATACCACGGCCTGTCGTGAGCTATTGCTTAAATATACCTCACCTCTAGTGAGTGGCCCAGCCCTTCGTATCTTTTTCTGTATGTGGCCCTCGGTGAAGTCTGATGTAGCATTCTCTGGAGTATAAAATGTGCACTCCTTGTCTCTGTCTGGATGTGAAGCGTACCTGTTTCAGCAGTGTCTCTCTCTCGTCCTGGGGGGAGCTCTTGTGCTCCGCCTCCATGGCCTCACGCTTCCCCTGCAGAGCCAACAGAGTCTCGTGGAGCCGAACCACTTCCTGCTTTATGTGCGAGTGGGACAGCTCCTGCACACGGGACAAAGTCAGATTCAACTTTTTTGTGCTACTCCTTCTGCTAATACTGATGTCACTGTAACGCATTAAATTGACATCTGTTCATTCCTTATTCTGAATGTCCTTCCTCCCCAGGGGATCTGCATGTCTGGAAAAGTCTTAAAACATTGCTTTTGGATAAAGGCCTTGAGCTTAAATGGGGTTATTCTTACATGATTGTTTAATCTGTCCATTTAGGTCCAGTTTTCAATGGATCAGTGATATCATTAGGAAAGATTGCTATATCATGACATTACTTACATGTAACAATGTTTTTGGTTGTTATTGATATTTCTCACACTTGGTATTAAATGACATTCACTGATATATTAAACAAATCTAAAGTTAAGTATGTGAACCCTAAAGAACCCCTCCCTCAATCTTCCAGTCTTTGTTGAGCAACTCACAGCGTCGTAGTCCTCCTTCCTGGTTATCAGAAGGTCCAGCTCCTCCTGGAGAACAGTCAGCTCCTACAGGACAAAACAAAAGAGGAAAAGAAAGAAAGCAGGAAGTAAAATGACCTTTATTTTACAAAGGGTTAAAAAAGTCATAAAAAAAAAAACAAAGCACTTGTTGAGTTCATTTACGCCTTGTAACGGATTCACCAGCACTAACTATGGAACCATCCTTGTTGTTCGCAGTTTGATTCTTTATGGTTTTTGCACTTATTGTAAGTTGCTTTGGATAAAAACATCAGCTAAATGATATGTAATGTAAAACACACTTTAAGTGATATCAATGAATAATCACTTCATTACCATTGAAACATTAAACTCCTTAATAGCAATGTTACTACTAATGATCAGTATACTTTTTTTAAATGCCTACACTTCAAAGAGGAATGTATCCAATGTTCATATATATTCACTGACTTTATGAAGTTATCATTTAATGGGAAGTATATCTTAAAAATAATCAATTATTAGTACTACATCCTAAATAAACAGAATGCCAGTGTGAATGAAATCACACTGGCATTCTAAGTTTAAGACAACAATTATACCTAAGCAGTATAATAACAATATATTGATAAAACGACATGAGTACCTGTAGCAGTTCCTCATTGGCTGTTGTCATGGTGAAGTACCGCTCCTGCTTGCCGGCTGGCATCGCCTGGACGACCTCCTCGGCGACCCTCCTCTCCCCCCTGATCTCCTCTTCTATCGCCCTGATGGCCTCCTCTCTTCTGCAGAGCAAACAGTAGAAGACTTTTTATATTTCTTCATATTGTTTTCAAATGTTTACTTTGCCTTCATCAGTCATTATCACGGGGATGGAGACATGTGACAAAGACCCAGGGACATCCGTCAGTCTCCCTTCCTACTTTCTATTCACTCTTTCCCCAAGAATATAAATGTAATTTAAAAACCACTTAGATACCATTAAAACGTTTGAATATTTTTTGGAATACAGTTTAAAATGGGATATACAGTATCTCTAAAAAAGGCTTAAATATACTTTAAAGCAAAGTAGGAACGAGACGTGGAAAGGAGAACTGATAGGATCATATCTATTGGTTCAGCTGGCATTAACAGTGCATGTGAGCTAACGGTTTTACAACCAGGAACAAAGGTTGGTCATTGTGCAGGTTTCCTCAAGCTGACAGGTGAGTTTAAGTTCACTGAAGAGTCCCTAGAAGTACAGGTAAGTGCTTTTGGTTGTTATTACTATATTAGTCATGTAGAATCGTGACTAAATACATTTAAAATGTGGGATAAAACACATTTAATACACAAAACAGTAAGGATTCTGACGGATGTGTTACTGTATGCCGGTCAAAGGTTATTCAGCTGACACCGGTAAAAGGTGTGTGACGTCCTCTCAGTCACCCAGTTTCTGAGAGGTCAGGTGAGTGCCCAGAGGATCGTATCTTGGACAAGTTAACAGATTAATATAATTTAAGGATTTCAAATGTAAATGTCTATTTTACATGGATGTATTAAAAGAGCACTTTGACATGAGGTGATAGTTGTATCATGAAAGCGGTTTCATTTTTCCCTTTGCGTGCTGTTCTTTCTTTAACCTGTTACATACCTAATACATGTTGTGCCTATGGTCTGCCAATTTACCTGACTAAGATCTATGAACATATTCTTTTTCGCTTGTTTTGAGTTGTGAATATGTTTGTATCATCTGAATTATTCGATCTGCTTTTATTATAATTATCTGAGTGAATTGTTTAGAATGAATAGATTACAAGCTAAGGGTCAGAGGAGCTAAAAAAAACACTGGTCACGGATATATAGATGTTTGAGGATCATAAGATTTCCATGACCATTTCTACACTGTAGCTTAAGAGTGCATATGACAATAAATCATTTGAATCTTTGAATTAAAGTAGAAAAAAAGGCGGCTGATCTTCTCAGCCTCCAAGTTTAAACAAACTCTTATCCATATCAAACCGGATGAACCACAGTCCTTTCTGTTTTTCAGACTAGGATAATGGAGGTGTGTTGGAAACCTCTTCTCCTGCTGTTCTTCACTGCAGTGGTAACCGTGAATATACTGGGAAGTAATGCTGAGGTTGTGGAAGAAAACACGCAGGTAGAAAATCCTAATTTCCTTTGATTAAGCTGGCACTGCTGAGTGAAAGTCATGATGGTTTATCTGTATGTGTTTACACAGATTGTTTATGTGTTATAATAACTCCATCCATCTATCAGCAGGTAAAGAACTTGACCAACCAGCTTCTGACAGTAATTCCCCGTAGCAACAACACTTCCTCTGTTACCACACTGCTGTTAGAAGGGAACCTGCTCTCTCTGAATGAGGCTGACAGAGGAGCCCTGGTTAGTTATCCCAAACTCAAAGAACTCCGCTTGGATGGAAACCTGGTGGGCAGTATACCAGCCAAGTACTTCTCCGTAGTGCCGCTACTCAGAGTGCTGTCTCTGTCCAGGAACAACATCAGCAGGTAAAAGGCTGATACAGAATGTGTACTGATACCATTGCTACTGCTACAATAATTCCTGCATTCACAAATGCTCTGACTACCCGGGTCTTCCTTCAGCCTGGACCCAGAGGCGTTATCCGGCCTGGATGCTCTGACCGAGCTGGACCTGTCCCACAACCTGCTGACAAGTCTACCTACACAGCAGATCCAGCTGGAAAATATACAGGTAAACACCCTCCAAAAACCACAGGAAACACGAAATGTGAAAGGCTTCTATTTATTAGGACAATGTAATAAAAAAGGGGTTGCTTCGTCTTATCAGGTTAAAAATTGAAACATTTTGTGTTTACTTAACGTTCCTGTCTAATTCTTAAAAATTTTAAATACAACCTTGTAAACATTTTTTATAGGAGTTCATTTGATCCTTAAATGAAATATGTCGTTATCAGTGGAGCAAAATAGTTTTTAACACAAAAGGAAATAAATCGTGTGAACCAAGCAATCTTGTCTTTTTATTTCAAGTTATTATTAATCCGATAACCACACCCAGTCTTGTTTCATTAGGTGCTGAACCTACAGGGTAACCCCTGGAATTGTTCCTGTCCCCTGCTGAGCGGCTTTGAAAAGTTCAAAGCAGCCGGAGTTAAAACTGGTAATAATTGTAATTTTCTGCAATTGAATGGTTTGATGATTATATGCAGACTGGATCTGAATATTTATATTTTCAGCCTGATCTGAGAACACTGATTTCCTTGATGCAACCTATTAACAGCTGTTTTACGTAAGAGTAATCGGGGGTGCTTATTCGGACATGAATAATTCCCGTCAGATCGATGGAAAGAAGAACATGCTCCAAGGAGGCTTTTTGAACGATCAAAAAGGTGATGTCTTTTGTTCTACAGGGGGACAAGTCACCTGTGCTTCTCCAGAAAAGCAGGCTAGGAGAGACCTCTGGGAGGCTGCAAACATGTGTTTACCATCAACACCCCCCATCTTCACTACAACCCTAAGCCAACCAGTCAACTCTCAACAGCCTTCTGGCTCATCAACCATGCTGAAAACCACACAAAGCCAGAAGCACATCGACAAAGGTAGGACAAAGGTGAAGTGGGTGTTTGACCCTGCGTTCTTCCTTCTAACTTTTTAAAGAATGGTCTCTCCATCCCTATAGACCAGAAACCTGTGCTCGGCCACACATGGAAATTCACAGCATGTGTCGCAGCCTTGGCGATGTGCACCTCCATGCTCATCGTGTGCGGCGTAAAGGGGCCTTCCTGGTACAAGCTTTTCTACAACTACCGTCACCGGAGACTGCACCAAGAGGAGGACGAGGACGTTGTGTCAACAGTCTTCTCAGGGACAGGGAGGTACATGAACCATCAGACATTCACCTTCAAGCAAGAGAATGGGCAGCTAGAGGAGGAGGATGAGTATTTTGAGGATCCATACATCAAGAGAGAAGACTGACAGAACAAAGAGCGGCTGGAAAACCAGGAATAGGGCGAGGAAGCAATCATCACAGATTTGTCACTTGTGTAATCTTCAAAACGAGGTGCTCACTGTGGGCTGTTTTATGGTGCGAAAAAAAGAAAATGTCCTCTAGATATGTAGGGTATATATTGCCTTAGTTGGGTAAGCTGTACTAACTCTGTGTTCTAAGCACACTGTTAATATGTTCTATTCTAGGAGTCACTTAAATGTTCTCCTGGCTCTGTGGCTCCTGCTGTTAGATTTTTGTACTGTTATATATATATATATATATTATAACTATTACATAAGAGCTCTTTCTCAACTAAGACGCCTGTTCCTGGAGGACAGACAGATGTAAAATGTGAAGGGCCAACCCATACGTCGACATAAAGAGAGTATTTACTTTATATAACACACCCAGCATGTTTGTTTAGCATCAGTGGTGCACGAGATATTCAAACTCTTTCATCAGTAAAAGCACATAAGTAAATGTATTTAAAGTATCAACAATGAAATGATTGACTGTGCAGTAATTAAACTGCTGTCAGTATTTTGCTATTATGTTTAATAGCAGTAGTTGTTGTTGTTCTGCTAATTTGAGCTACTTTATACAGAATGCTACTTAACCACTTTATGAACGTTTGGGTCATTAAATCTACAGCACTGCATCGTAGAAGATTTAAGATCCTTTAAAAAAAAAAAAAAAAAAATATCTTAAGAAGTAGGAGGATATTCACAATACATATAAAAACACTGAATCCCTTCATTTAAAAAAACAAAACTGCTTGCAGTCAAGGTTGACTTCCATCTTGGTTTCTGGGCCTAAAGTTAGCCACCACACTATTGAAGAATGTATTTTTGTGTTTGCAATCCAACATTTACAGGCTTTTGGAAGATACACATCGTTAAAGCTGCACTCAAAAACCGTAAACTTTATATATTTAGATTTATGCAACATAGCTGGAATCATTATTTAACTGTAAAATACAGCCAACTTTCCAGAGATATCAAATCAAAGTTAATCATGGATGTGAAAAATTCATAAATTATAAACTCTTTTATAATACAATGATAGTTTTTTCACATTTTATTCTATTGTCTATAAATAATACTTTTTTTCTAAGCTAAATATAAGCTTGAAAACATGCTTTCCCAACAACCCAGTGATCTTAAAAACATCATGAGAAGTCCTCCGTACTTACTCTCGCCTCTCAGTGAAGATGCTGTCGATGCTTTCAGCCTCACTGTCATTGTGGGCTTTCAACTGGGATGGTAGACAGGAGGGAAGAAGAAAGCAAAGAGTAGGCATTCTCACTGTATTTACTAAATACTTGTTTCTAACCCAAATCAGCCCCCATGGTCACACCTTTGATTTGATACCATTTTGATGATTTGACATCTTACAAGGTGTACTTACAATGTTGTAGTCGTTGATCATTTCCTCCATCTCTGTGTTTGTGTTGAGCTTGTCCACCAGCTGAAATACAATCAGAACAATGCAAACAATGAAGCTACATATCAGTAGGACTCCTCAAGTGTTTAAATACATCTAGAAGAGTCCATTGTAAAGCATTCACACCTACTATTATACCAGACATTTACACTTTTAAAGTACCCTGCTAATATTCAAATCATATGTTTTTATTTGTTTTTTTATTTCATTATAGTGTACAGTAATCGATGCCATTTCATGTATATTGTAATATCACAGTACCACAGTACATTCACTACACTCCCCCCCCCCCCCCTCCCTCCACATGCCCACACGGGCGAAACCAAAAAAAAAAAAAAAATGCTTATCAATATAACTTAAACAACAGAGCCATGAAAAATAAACATAAAACGAAAAAAAAAAGAAAATGATATGTGTTTGATCTAAATACTTCCTTAACAACAACAGTGTGACCAAACATTGTTTTATCATTTAGCTGCTGAGCTTGGAGGGATTTCTCTCCTGCGTCCTATCTGTTGGAGTTTCCATTCTCTCATTCTCTATTTTTACACTCCTAGACGACGATTAATAAATACAGTTCAAAACATTAAAGTGTAAAAAAAAATCTGTTATTGCGTAATACTTAACATGGTTTCTTGTCATATCCAGGATAAAGGAACAGGCTATTATTTTCCGTAAGTTACTTATTGAAAATGATTATAGAATATGGCTGGTACTGCAGCTATTTACCATGTTGTAGTCAGCAAGCTGGCCCTGTAGATCCTTAATCTCCCCAGCCAGGCCTTCAGCTCTGAAGGGGAAATAAAAAAGGGTTCTTATTTGAAATTCATTATACAATTAATTGTTCATTCAAATATTCAAACTTTCCATCGTTTATTCTGTTAGAAAACACACTTTTTCTATGTGAATTGGAAATAAAACAATGTAACCAAACTGTGTTTCAAATTCCTTTGTAAAATACTTTTAATTAAAGTTAGGCTTTTTTTCTCATGTCTGAATAATAAAGGCAGTGGAATGCAGTAAAAAAGGAACAGGTTCTATATTACAAACTGTCCATCATCACTCACTTCTTTTCGTAGGAGAGATAAACTGAATTCTCCTGGTTGTAGTTGTCGATCTCTTTGTGCAGTTTGCTGGTCTCTGTGGTTAACTCGTTGATCTTACTCCTATAGGCACAACAATAATATAACCATTTTCCAGTTTGGACCAAAATTATGTTTAAGAAAATGTTGCCCTTACAGAAATAACCTGCTGCACAGTTTAAAGTAATAACAATCAGGGCTTAAAATGTTTTACTAAAGATTCCAGTTGGAACATTTAGTTGGATTTGTTACCTAAGAAGGCCCAAGTAGTAGGACTTATCCAGAATCTGTCTCTGAGGTCCTTTTGGGTGGGAGGAAGGATGTGGTGGAGGGAAGAGAAGTGAGACTTTAAATGTCTGTTTCAACAAGGCTCAAAACAGCTGGTAAATTCCCAAGCCTAAAGCAATTAATAAAACAAATGTGCATTTTAAAAAGTGTCAACTGATGCAACGTTAGACTTACCTTTCATGCCAGTCTTCATACCACTGAGGCCCTGTTGGGTGACAGGCCTGTCGGTCACTTTGATCTGTGCCGACAGGACTCCAGGGGTGGCGAGGGGGATGCCGCCCCTCATGCCAGGATGACCACTTGTACCTGGAACCATCTGGATTGAAAATGAAATAAGAAAACTCAGCGACTGTATAACTAGCTCATTAGGGCTAGTTGACAAGACTGCAAAATCTTGTCTGATATGCTGATTTAATAAAAAATAATGCCTTTGTAATTTGTAAAATATCCAGATCACAAATCAGCAACATACTGATTTTGCACCAACCGCTATGAGTTGCATTTGCTTATAAGAGATATATTATAGCAGAAGCTACCAGAATCACTAAAGTGATGTCAAATACAAATATTGACAAAAGACACACAAAATAAAGCTGAAACAAGCTCTCTTACATGAAGCCATGCTGTTCAAATGGTACTTATTTGACTTTTTAAGAGACATTTCGGCTTTGTTCCTTTGCTATAACTAGTTGATACTGTATGATGGCATGACTATAGCTAAGTACCCAGTATGCTTACAGGAAGGGCACTTTTATCTCCAAGCTCAAATGAATTGGAGTGGCAGTTGACTTACCCCAGTTGTGACACGGATAGCTGTAGGAGGAGGTCGGACGGCTGGTGGGGGTCTTCCAGCCCCAGGGACTGCAGTCCCACTGCGGCTCAAAGGCCTGCCAATGCCAGAGGCAGGTCGCTGACTTGCCATTATGCCTGGAGCTAGCTAGCATTGGACAGTAACACACAAGTAAAGCATCTATCTATTTACTGAGCCTTGTGCTGCTCATATACTTCGTGATTGTTATTGTGTTTGCTTAATGTGAGCACCCAAGAGGACAGTAAAGCTTATTTGTGACTAGAAGTTTGCTGGTTTGATTACTGAAGCAGACATTAACCCAAACCACATTACTGTATCTTCCATCCCTCCCCACAACACATTATCATTTACTAGGCTTAAGCAATGGGAGTTAAGAGTTTTTGGAAATCATGTAAGTAGATGAAGTGTAACAGTTTCGTGCAGTGTGTGTTTATGTGCTCCACCCCAGCAATACCATAGCCTTTAGCTATGTAGACTTACGTTACCCTTATCTGTAAGAACGTAAACTATAGTTCAACTGACTTCGGTCGTTTTGAATTTGATGCATGTTAGCCATTTTGTTTACCGAACCATGAACATTGGCCAAACATAACATACTTAAGCGTTAGCTCACTGCAATGGAAAAGCATGGTAAAGCTTACTCTTTCGTACCTTAAACCTTACTCCTTCTTGGTCGTTTTCGCAAATAGTAAAGGACAGTATTTTCTTTGCGAGGCGGCTGTTTAGCAAGCTAGTTTAATTAAGAGGATAATGGTTACTTACGTTAACTAGTGTAAACGTTAAAACACAAGCTAGCATATGCTAGAAAGCCAACAACACCAGATGATGTCGACGTTACCCTGGTAACTGTCTTCTTCTCCTGAAATTAAGCAGAAACCTAGAGAAAATGTGCGCTACCGCCCCCAGTGTCCAACACCGGAATAGACCCAAACAGTGTTAATTTGCAGGATGTATTGATAGATCTATAAATAGAACATAGAATCGGAGGGATGAAACCCTCTTTAATGGTCACATGCAGAGCACACAGCACACACAGTGAAATGTGGCCCATCCTAGCAGTAGGAGCAGTGGGCATCTATTGTACAGCGCCCGGGGAAAATACATAGATAGATAGATGTCAAAACATGTCATTTTAATTAGTTAGAATTCATGTGCTTGAACAAGTGACATTTGCCTAACTCTTTAGACTTGACCTCATTTCAGATGTTTCTGAATGAAATTAAACAAAACGGCAATTTGGTATTCTTGTCTGGTTAATGCCAAATAAACTCTGAAAGAATGACTCAAACTAGTAGATTAGTTGATTATAACAAAAAGTGTGCATTACCCCACTTGTTGCTAGGTTTGCCAAGTTAATATGCAGCAACATACAGTGTTTTAACTGTTGTTATCACTTCTAAAAGAAAAGCCACAACAGTTTTAGTTTTAGTTTATTTTTATTTCATGTTCAATAATCACATCACTAATCAACAAGTAATCACAAAAAACACTGTTTTCCAAACCAAAAAATGAAATTCAAATAAATGAACAAAACAAAAAACACCAAAAAACAATGAGGAGGTTCTGCAAATGACATAGAAAGTCTACCTTAACACACCCCATTGTTGTTTTTCAGCATGCTCTGCAGGTACAGCACGTGTGTATTAGCTAGTGTTACTCTTGCATGAGTGCAGTGGCGGTACATGAAGATCTACAACGCTCCTTGGATAGAATACTGAGGAGCATTTATTACAAAAGCAAAATCCGGAAACTACGGGTAGTTAACCTTAGATAAGGATGTGTTAGGTGTGTGTGTCTCTCCTCGGCAGGTTGCTGCTTTTTGAGTGCTATATGTAGCAGCCATTATGTTTGATATGAAGTACTACTAAATCACAGGCCTACACATCTACCGCTACACTTAGTGCCTGCTTCATCAACAAATTCCCTTTGCCCACTGTCATGTGTTTCAGGTGCTAGGTTCTTTTATCATATGAACCTCTATAGGTCCTGAAAGAGAAGTTAGCCAGGTATTCCCAAAATTATTATTATATCTTAAGACAGGGCTTGCGCTTTGTTGCATGGTTTAATAGTGTGTTGGCATAATTGCCCACTGCATATGTAGTAAAAAAACAAACTTGTAATAATGGTTGCAAGTACAATGTTTCTAAATCAAGTTGCCATTACAGCGCAATAATGAAAACATCAGATTTAATGCGATTTTTGAAGACTTTGTAAGTTATGTATTGGGGTTCAAATCTTGTTGTGCAAATCCTTGGGGAAACTCAAGAACACAGTTTGTGAAACTGGCTGTTACACATCTTAATTATAATCCCTTCAACCAATGAGAGCACAACCACCACAAGGCTACAGGAACACAACGATAAATACATATACAAAAGTGTTGCGTCTTTAGTACAATATATCTCAAAAGACATTCTTTCACTTCAGTGGCCCCTTTCTAATTTCTAAGTGACAATTTGGATAGGAAAACTGTGTTTTTTCCCTAAAGAGCAGTCAAAATGAGCTTTGGTATTGGTATTTAGCACATTTCTCGAATGCGTCAGAAGAATTTGAATGAAGACACATGCAATGTGTCCATACTACAGATAACAAAAAGTCAAAGCAAAGGTTTGCATCATCGGTTGTTCTGACTCAAAATCTTTACTTATTATCTGATTAATTAGCTTAATGTCACTTTTTGCAACTAAAGAGCCATACTTCACTAGGGAGTTAGTGGAGAGGGAATATTGGACTTACATTCAACATAAATGCTTATTTTGCTCTCCGTCTATTGGATGTTAAAACAGAAAAACATACATCATGAAATGTATATTTTGTGTTTACAGCTTCTTTGGGCTGTCCCCAAGTTGCCCCCTAAAAATGATGCAAGGTTCAAGAGATTATATTTTGTGTTCAGTAGCAAAAATGTTTCAATATTCCTGATGACACACAGCCATACACTTACTATACTCAAAACTGAGCATAGTAGTGATGCAGTTATGTCTGACAAGTTTTACCATGACTTTTGTACGTGATACATCGCTGAACTAAAATACTTCTAATATAATCAAAACTTTTTTCATTTATTTTAGTAAGTTGGAGCCATGCTGTCACTGTATACAAATCTGTGGTAGAATTAATGATGAAACAACAACCATCAGAAACTAGCTCTTCCTCTCCATCACTGTTAAAAATCACAATTTGAGTTACAACACGTCAGCTATCTAAGTTTGCCCCGAGTTATACATATGGTACCAAACCACAACACTTTGAGTCTTAATACACAAAGGCTTTCATCTCCAGTATAATCTGACCATGCATTATAAAGGCAATCAGTTGAATACATTGCTACAAGAGAGAGAAGAGTATAAAGCCACATCATGTTCCACTGCCAATACTCAAAGAAGGAAAGTGCTGAACAGTTATTCCAGATGTTTATATTCAGCTAGAGTCAAACAACATGCTACCATAACCCTTATGGAAACACCTGATATTGAACAACAACCATTACTACTACCAGGACAGCTTGATTTAAAGAACGTCCTTAAAACCAGGTTAACCGTAACGTTTTATGTCAGTTTTGTGAACTATCATCATTTCTTTGTCTAAGCAGTGTTAGGCGTGAGCCTGCATCATCCTCATTTCTTTTCAGGTAAGAAGGACAGGAGGCACATACAAGACACACAGCTCCTTTAACCTCAGAGACATTTAGACATCGTCCTCATGTCCCTCTGGACTGCATGCTTAGTTAAAGCTATACTTTAGCAAACTTTCTCGATTGCAATTGAAAAACGTTCAGGTTTCCACGTGCAAAGCACACCTCAAATGCGTCTTTTCAACCTCCTAGCAACACCTCTTTTCCTACTTTCTCTCTATCCTTAATGTGTGTCTTTGTTTACAAAAACCTGTGCGTGTTTCCAAGATTTTCAGAGTGCTATTGGAAAAAAAAGAAACGGCCACTGTATTGCTTACGCAGGAAGAGACGTACAATAAATAAATATAAACTTGTTTAAAATCAAGAAACTAGAAGGAAAGACACCTTGAGAAAGACAGAAATAAGATCCGAACAGTACACCAAAGCTCATTTTTACACCATTTTGTCACTCAAACACATCATCACAAACACAGAGAAAAGAGTTAGCTACAGCCTAAAATGATTCAAACAGCCTACTTGTTGTCTAGCTTTTATTGTTTATGGTAATGAGAAGAGAGGAAGTGACTAAGCAGATGAGATGAATTACTATGATGTTATTAAAGCAGACACTAAGGAGAAGCTATGTGTTTGACAGAAGCCAACAGGTGAGTCCAAGAGGGTTTCCATGCTGCTCAGTTGAAGTAATCGCTACTTATTTGGTGCGTGAGAGGATGGAGGGTAAGAGTACACGCCCAGGCTGTGGGGGGAAAAGGATGTGAGTGACAACCATGGATCCAGTTCAACTTGGAGAACCAAATATTTGAGAAAACGTTATCCTCTTTTCCCTCCACATAGATTCCCACAGAGGCCCAAGTCTTTAAAGTCACTTCAGCCAAATATAGAGGGGCAAGATGATGAGCTCAGATGTGAGAGAGGAGGCATGAGAACATGGAGTTGATACTAGAGCGACAGAACTACGGCAGAACGGCAGATTAAAACATTTCCAATGACATATCTAAGAGTTTTCCAGGATGGGGGAGTGAAAGGAAAAGATCCCTTTAGGAGCTGCTGCTGGACCTCATCATGGAGGGGTCGGGTGGTGGTAGTGGTGTAGAGAATGGGAGGAACCGTGCAGGTTGGGGTCTGTTGTCGTCCTGGGGGGGCGGGGGGCTGCCAGGTGATGATTTCGGCGGCGTGGTCCGTGCGAGAGCGAGCATTCTCGCGGAAGTTGAGCTTGAAAACACTCAATCTGCAGCAGAAAGGTTAGAAATAAAGTGGTAGAGGAGAGGGGGAGGTGAGGGAGGGAGGGAGGGAGGGAGGGAGACAGACAAAAAATATAGAGGGTGGTATTGTTGGGGGGGTTGAGATGAGGGGGGGCAGAGGGATTGTAGAATTAGATGCCTGCAAGATAAGAAGTCGAAAGATGATGGTGTGATCAGAGGTCTTTGGACTGGAGACAACATGATGGAGACAACATGACGAATACCACACACACACACACACACACACACACACACACACACACACACACACACACACACACACACACACACACACACACACACACACACACACACACACACACACACACACACACACACACACACACACACACACACACACACACACACACACACACACACGAGAGAGATGGCAAAAGTACACACATCCTTTCCCCAAGTAAAAGTACATATACTCGTGTTTAAAAATACTCAGGTAAAAGTAGAAGCACTGACTAAACTTCTTCACTCAAGTAAAAGTAAAGAAGTACGTGCTTTGAAATGTACTTAAGTAAAAAGTACCCATAACTAACTGACCTTTCTTTATATTAATAGAACAATCATGTCATTGTTAGCTAATGAATGTTTCGATGCTTTTGAAGTTTCCATTGGTCCCTCTTCTTTAGAGAAGACCAGGTAATGATGGATACACGGATCGTGTTCAAATCAATACAGTAGGCACGCAATGACTCTAAATAATAATGATCACGCCACCAAACGCAGATTAAAACTAAAGTAACAAACCTGTTTTGAAAATCTAAGAAGTAGAAAGCACAGGTCTCTGAGTTAAAAATGTAAGAAGTAAAAGTAAAAAGTCATCA
The DNA here is from genome assembly GCF_949606895.1 of Notothenia rossii. Classification (NCBI taxonomy): domain Eukaryota; kingdom Metazoa; phylum Chordata; class Actinopteri; order Perciformes; family Nototheniidae; genus Notothenia; species Notothenia rossii. The sequence continues at coordinate 10,781,046 of NC_136911.1, read as the reverse complement.
GAAAAAGAAGTAGTGGGGTATTTGTACTCTACTTCCCACCTCTGCACACGCAATTGATGTCAGTCAGGGGAGCAAAAGTAATCTCCTCTTGCTATACAGCATGCAATGTTTCAGGAGTTTGGATATTGCTGGGCTTCATTCCATGTCTCCTTCTCCCGCAGCAACATGGCTGACACACACTTACTTGTCTCTGGGATGTGTGCGTCCAGAGCCTGGAGACCCTCATTATCACAGGGGGGCCCCTCCTTCAGACCATTCTCCCGGGCAGCAGGGCTCCCTTCCTGCCCCGGCTCCGGGCCTGGGGCTGCGCTGCCGCTCATGGGGGTCCCGTTCCCCTCTGCTCGGTCCTGGGCTCCCTCCGCCTAGTAATACATAGCAGGGCGTGTCAATGGGTTGGGATGGGGGTTGAACAACCTGGATCTCATGTTATTACATTTGTTACCTTTCGTGAAAGACAGATTAAAGTTCTGTATTTGGTTATTTCCCCAAAAATTATATTTTGAAATAAATGTATTAGGGTAACCCCCTTTATTAGGATAAACCCAGCTCGTTTTGAAGGTGTCCCGACAAAAGCAACGTCAGACATTAAAAAACAACAAAAATAACAGAAAGCAAAGCACAACAAACCATAACAAACCATGTAAAGTCTGTTAAATTAAATTCATGAAGTAATACATCAAATTACAATTTGATGGACAGTTGTGTGTAATAGATTGGTTTCTAATATCTAATAGTAGCAGGAAAAGTATTCCAATCTTTTGTGGCTTTAAACATGAACACTCTTTTGCATCTCAGGACAGAGTGTCTAACTTGATAATTGAAATGTCATTTACAAAATACTAAAAGTAAAAACATTTGAATATAAGTTGAAGCCAATGAATGTGTCTTCTTACATTTAATCAAGGCCATTTAAGTGTGTGCAGTGATGTGTATGAAAAGGGCAACCAATAACTGCATAAGCTGTGTTAAGTAGAGATCTGATTTATGTGAATTCTGGTAAACAACATCACAATAGTCCATCATCGGAAGTATTAGTTGAGAAGCAATTTTCTTAGGGACACTGAACGTAAAAAATAAAAACTTTCTTTGGTTAATACATGATTTATATACAATTTAAATGAAAGTTCAGAGTCTAGCCATACACCAAGAAAACTGGTGAGACAGATGTCCGGCTAAAAGTATGAAAACATCAAGAGCTAGACCAAGTTGAAGGGAGATGGGCTAACAAAAACATATTTGTTAAAATGTTAGAATGAATGCAATGATAGAAAGCAACATCAACATGTAAAATAAATATACATTTCTCATGGACCACAACCCCTCTGCATGATAAAGTAATATCATTTATTAATAATAATATATACTGTAAAAATAGACTTCAGTTCGAACTCATTAGAGAGCTATCACAAAGATAAGAGCTTGCTCAGACAGGTTCATATGGGAATGTTTGTATTTGTAGCGGTTGATTTTGCATCTTCCCCCGGGTTGGAGGGTGCACATTATGGGTGAACTGTGTGTGAAGATGAGGATGTGAGTTAAGGATGGGGTCATGAAACAATAAAAGCTCAGAGAGGATGAGGGAATAGGTCACTTCATCATGTATTGTCTCTCTATAAGTTTCTCGGTGATTCAAATCCTTTTTGAAATGTTTCATATTTTAGAAATCTCTGACTGTCGTGTCAAGCGTTTCTCTGTATGCCTGTCTCCTCTCATTCTCTCTCTTGAGTGTTTTTGACAGGGCCGAGCGGAGCTGTGCCCTGCAGGGAGGTATTCAGACATTTTTTAAACAGATGGCCAAAGATCAGGAGAAAAGGGGCCGTTTGCACGTTCAGATGAAAAGGTTGCAGGATGCCACAGATGGTTTATGACAGGCTGTCATCAGTTATTGAAGCTTGAAGCCACCCATCTTTTAGTTTATGAACACGGCGGTGGAATGTGCACGAAAAGCTTAAAACACCTGAAGTAATAGTGCTGCATAGGTTCTGAGATGGACACACTTTTTGCCAGTTGGAACAGGTTTGAACTTTTTTCATATTTGTATTTCTTCTGGGATCTTCTCACTGGTTAAGAGTGGGCGGAACTCTTTCTTTTAGATAAAGGTGAACGTTGTTAGATATTTATACATCAATCGTTTCTCTTTTAACAGCAGAGCTATTACTTTAATGACAAAAGGTACGTACAACTTTTTCAGATACAGATTGAAGACTGAGATTTGTCTCATTATAGGAGGAAGTAAATAATGCCCTAAAGGACTGCTTTCATATAAACACATTGCCTCAAAAGCATTTCATGTAAATAATAATAAAGAAGTTGTCATTGAAATGCACACTGTGTTGCCATAATGACTAACTCAAGTAGGTTGCAATTATGCATAATGTGTAATGACTGTTATTAAAAGCAGTAAGTGTATTTGAATGTTAACTTGCCAATGTACTGTGAAACCGGATGTATCTTTATTTTGATTGGCTGGGTTATTAAAGCGCTTCAATTGCAGTGCCCTGATCTGCTTTCCCACTATACAGGAATGTAATATAAACAGTTTAAAGTTAACAGACAGACAAAACCGTGTGCAGACTGTAAGATGTCCCCCATAATAATCTCACCTTCATGTCTCCTCCAGCAGGGGAATGGCTCAGGTTGTCCATGGAGCCCACTTTGGCCTTTTCCCTGAAGCTCACCTTGTGGGACTCGACCTTTACAACGCCACCGCCTGCAGCACACAGAAACATTGTTATTATGATAGCTAAATTATCATGAAATACACAGGCATGGATACAAGCTTTTCAATGTTATGACCATGTGCAAAACAGATCCAGCTTCTATACAGCCTTCTTTATGTCAAGTCACTAATATTGTTTATTTTACTGTATATTGCCATACATATCTGGCACCTGCATAATGACTTCAAGATCCATTTAATAAGACAGGGGGTCAATGTTGAATCAAAACCTCAACCAAACATTATATACTTTACGAAAGACTGATATCATTTTTTCATCTAGGTCCGTCTAACAGCTTATGAGCATTTGGGGATGGATTAAATGCAATAGGGTAAAAACTACATTTCCCAGCTCACCAGGCTTGTACTTGATGTTGTCCTTGGAGCCGCACTTTGATGTCACCTTACTCAGATCCACCTTCTTGTTGAGAATCTGCACCTGCCAAATGTCACACAAGCCTTAATTGTTAAAACGTTATACAGAGATCCCTCGATGGTTTCATTGTAGGGGCTATTCCTTCTTCAGCTGCTATAAAAGCACCATTGACACATTCATCACCACCATCGCGATGCAACAAGTGGTGGAACACAAACTGCTGACTGTATCTGGATGTTAGAGGAAGTAAAATTCAGGTTTTTGAACACTAGCTTGAAGACACTTTCTTTGCATTTGTCTATAATGCATTATAAACCATATTTGAAGTACTGCATTAATAAAACTATAAGCACTAATATTGTATCACTGATCATAATGCTTTCTAACAATTATTTTAACATCTTATTAAACTTTATATAATGACTTATAAGGTCAAGTATCATAATATTGTATAATTGCTGGTCATTCGCATACAGGACTACAGTGTAGTATAATTCCAATAGTTTCAATGGCTTTTAATGAGTGTGATAAAGCATCATAATAATATCCTTAATACATCCGAGGGGTCATTGTGTGAACAGCAATTTTGATACTTGACCTCATATGTAGTTATAAAAGTCTTTGTCATTAAGCATTATCCGTTTTTACAAGTGCTTATCATTTTAATTATATAGGGATAACAGCACATACATATATACGTATATTTATAATGCATTATATACATGAAAGTGTGACCACAAATCTATTTCAATATCTTAAGAAGTAAAACAATCGTAGACGTGTTCTGTAAAGATGGCAGGAACACCACGCTGCAGAAGGTGAGAAAAATGCCAGAAAATAAAGAGAAAGCAGAATATCAAGAGTACCCAAATGTACCTGTTTGTGATCATACTCTCTTCAGAAACAGACAATCTTTACCACGAGCCAATCAGAGGCCAGTGTTGATTGTTTGCTAGTTTATTAATCGCTTTTAGTAAGGTAGTGAGAGGGCAAGACAACACAGGAGGGGTTAAAGGAGCAAGGGGGTGTGCAGCGGGTTCTGGGGAAGAGCTGATACATCAAGCTTGCTAGCATGCTGTCCAAAAATCCCCTAAACTTCTAAGAGAGCAGAGAGAAAGTGTTAGCGGCCATAAGTACTGTAGCTTGACTTTAAGAGCTACCTTCACTTTTTTTAAAGGCTGTACAGACTGTACAACTCACTCAGGTTGGAAGTGATTTGAGCGTTCTTCGATTTAGGCAAAATAGAGATGAAAATACAATATTTATTCCATGCTCTGTTCCCTAAAGCCACGTTATTTGTCTGATTGGCTTATGAGCTCTGCTTGTAGGCCAGGCTGTACTTACTTTCCCTCCACCAGGAACATGCTTCATATTGTCCTTGGAGCCCAACCGTGAGGAGACGTGGCTAAAGTCCAGCTTTTTGGATACAATGTGAACCTATATGGAACCAGCATAGCAGCAAGAGGGAAAATAGAGGAAAGCAAGGGGGTGGGGGGGAAGGGGTGACACCAGAGGAAGTGAAAGAAAGATTAAAGCAATAGAAAAAGAGAAAAGATTACAGAAAAAGGTAGAAAAAGAAAAGGAGAAGGGAGAATAGATCACCATAACGGACAGGGTTAGAAGGACAGAAGGATGAAGCAAGGTTCACCTGGGAAACAGTGAACACGCCTAAAAACATTTGAACTATCTTAGGTGCGCTTGATATGAACTGCTGGGAATGTAAGCAGTCTTGTGTTGCCACATGAATAGTGACAGAAATCCAAAGGAAGGTCTGAAAACCAGGTCTGGTAAAAAACTAAATATCAGAATTCCACACTTAAACCTCTTTTATAGAGCAAACACATGCAATCACACAATAACATTAACCGGTTGAAACACAGTGAGTAGAGGCAAAAATTAATACTTTAGTTCAAGGACAGGTTAGACTGCTAGAAGTAACTAAGCAAACCCAAGGCAGAACACTTCTAGAATTTAGAAGTAATAATAGTAAAGCTCATTGCTTGTTTGTGGTTTCCATAAGACACAGACACACAGAGTCACAGAGCTCTCAGCTGTGGACCACAAGTGATGGCCCTGATCCCAAGGGTCCTACCAGCAGGGGTCACCACTGCAGCCTGGTGTGTGTGATAGAGAAGCCCCCCTGCTGTAGTAATGCAACATCTACCAACTTCAAAAATGCAGATATGGAGTGCACCGACTTCAGAATGATATTGTATATTATTGTAACTGTTCTTTTCATGAAAGTGACCAACGGCAGCTAGCTGTTACTACTTTAGTTTGAAAGGAAAACACTGTATTTAGTTTTAGCACTGAACTACAGTGGATTGGTTTAGTTTAAGGACTTTATATGTTTTTTTAGATGATGTTCCATTCTTCCACTTGGAATTGAAAGATGTTTTTGCCAAACTGAGTACCCTGGAAGTAAAGTAGGAAAGCCCTAGTTTGCCTTAAATAGAAGAGCTATTTTGCAAGATACATTCATTCAATGTTATCCTAAAAAGGCATTAAATGGTTTTAAAATATAATAGCACATGGTCAAAAGCCCTCAGTAGAGCTATTCACATTAAACCAACCAAAAATATGAAGTGTTGAAAAGAAAATGGCAAAAATATGTATGAACAGAACCAACAAAAGAGAAGAGAGGGGTGGGAGTTGGATGTTGTGGTGAGGTTGGGGAGGAGGAGGAGGAGGAGGAGGAGGAGGAGGAGGAGGAGGAGGGGACTCACTTTGCCTTGGCTTGTATCTTTGGAGAGGACGCCTCTGCTCTGAGAGGCAGATGGCACCTGGGGAGACAAGCCCACCCGGGGTCAACAACAAAAACAAAGGATAACAACACGCAGGAGGAGGAGGAGGATGCCAGGCAGGAAGAGGTGCAGGGAATTATGAATGTGGACAGAGGATGAAAAACAGAAATCAAAGCTTAAAATGGGTGAAATGGAACTAAATAGACTGACTTATGCTTGATATGATATGACTTATTGAGTGGTCTTACAAGCAAGTGACAAAGCCAATAACAATGAGAAAGAAGGTTCGGAAAAATCTAGTGAGGTGAAATAACCTTGTACATTATGCTGACATGTTGATAGCTGGTTATATACACAGTGGTACGTTCACTTCCAAGAGAAGAGCTTCAGAAAGAAGTTTGAAGAGTAAGGGAGGGCCACAGGAAGCCACTGGTGCAGGTTAAAAAGGCCTTCAGATAACCTAAGGTCACGTTAGTCAAGGGGGGGCCAGTGTCAGAAAACACGGTATCAGAAGCAAAACACTCGTGTATTTATGAAAGCTGCAGTTGGAGGACCTACCTTCCCTCCTCCAGGCTGGTGCTTCATGTTGTCAGTGGAGCCAATCTTAGAGCGGACGTTACGAATGTCGGGGGCCGGGGCTGTCCCGGGGCGGGCGGCGGTCCTAGAGGTGGAGGTGGAGGTGGTGGTGGTAGTAGTTGAAGAAGTGGTCCGGGAGGTTCGCGGCACCAAGGGCTTCTTCTCTGGTGCTGTGCCAGTGGTGGAGGAGGAGGGGGGCGCCGGTTTGGTTGCTGTGGGTCGGGTGCGAGATGCAGCGAGGGTGGAAGTAGTGCTGCGGGTGGTGGAGGTGGTGGTGGTGGTGGTCTTGGGCTTGGTGGGGTTGGTGGGGTTGGCTAGTAGAAATGGAGTGGGAGAGTTATTCAAAGCTTTATTGTAAATAAGATCAATTATTTTTGAACGGTCTTACTTAAAGGCCTCCTAATTACTGTTTTTAGGCATATATTACAGATATATAAAAAACATGTTTATGAAGTGTTTTGCTCAAAATACCAAACAGATCACCCATCATAGCCATGCATCATACCCCTCTATTTCAGCCCTGTTAGAGGATTGCTGATTCTGAGCTTTAGAAAAAGAAAAAAAAGAGAGGAGAGCTCATACAGGAGAATTCCACCCAGATACTCATCTAACATGATGCTGTGATTAAACACCATATTATGTTCCAAACCACATCAAGGATTATTTCTGAAACAGCGTTAGCTCTGAGTTTTATCGATGCTTGCTAACGTAAATACAGACCATATTACTTCCAAAACACGTCGCGCATTGTTTCTGATACAGCAACGTTTCTGATAGGGCCGTGGGTGTAAAGCCGGCCCACATTCTGTGCGTGTAAAGCTGTGATGTGCTTAGAACGAGCAAGGTTTTATGTATTCAAGGCATACTGACACAAGCACCGTAAATACATCCTGTCATTTACAGTCAAGCCCCTGACAAATTAGTTTGTCAGGGGAGTAAAAAAAAAAAAAAAAGGAGAGTAAATAAACTAAATGTATAAAAATAAGACAGAGATGGAGAGCAGACCAGATAACAAAGGCAAACAGAGAGCGTATCATCACCAGTGCACCTTTCAAAGGAATACCATTTCTTTCCTGTGGGTTTTAGTGAATACTTTTCAGCATCCTTCCCCTCAGCCTGCTAAACCACAAGGCACTTGAAAATGTGTCAATTCATATTCACTTTGCTACAAGTCAGCTTTTTCTTCTGAGTGCTGCATATGTCCTGCTGTCCCTGAGAGCCTTTGGTTTATCTCCAGTTCTTGTTAAGACGTGTTTAATTGAGGAAATCCTCCCGCTGTATCAGCAGGAGCTTCAAACTCCTGTCAACAGCGAGGGGACAGTAATCCACTGACTGCTGCGGTGAAGGGTTTTAACTCTCCAGGGCCTTTCAGCAATAAAGCCTCTCTCTCACTGTGAGCCTACCCAGCATTGTCATGCTTGGACACTGTGTGCTGCAGTGTCACACTCCTGCTGACAGCTCTCCTGTTGCCAAAATGTAAAGTAATCTGTCGACAGTAAAGCTGTAACTGTGTGTGACGAGAGAGCGGGGAGGTAAAAAAGAGGAAAAGGATTACAGATGAGGAGAGTGAAGAAGAAAGAGGACCAGAAATATATGCAGAGAGCAAAGTCACAGAGGAAGAGAGAGCTCTGCGGTGGGAGGTCAGAAATATTGGCACCGGTAGAGATTTTTATGAAATACTAAATTCTAACTCCTATTGAGATAATGGTCCTGATTGTGGCTATATGAACAAGTCACATAGATCTTGAGTTGAAAGTAGAAAAACAATGTTGCAATTCTAAACTTCTAAATAAAAATAAGTCAAAAAGAAATGCAGCGTATGACACATGTTAACTAATGTCACTATCTATATGATCACTGATCTACTTTCAGCAGTATCATGTCATAACAATATGATGACCTTTTGATCATTAGTGAAAAAAATATATATATTTTTGTGGGGTAATTGTACTGAAAATTACCAAAAGCTGTACAGTATAGGACTCTAGTCTAATGTAGTGCAATTATGTTATTTAATTACTTTTTTTACTCGTTATCAACTGATTTTGCATAGAATTGACATATTGTGCCGTATCAAAAAAATATCCTTTTTATAATTTTGATAATGATCAAACCAACCTTACCATATTGGCTAATTCATTAGAAAAAACAAAGGAATTAAAAAAATAAAGCATTTGAGTTAATAAAAAAAAGTCCAATTCACACACTGCAGATACATGATACGTTGTTTTTGGTAGTATGCAGTTTGCACTAGGAATAGTTACAATCAGACACGTCACAATGTTTTAAAATGTTGTCATAACAGAGGGGTCATTAGATATATACTGTATGTAACTTGACATGTATCTTTTGTTCAAGTACATGTGTTATTTAATTGAGTCTCTTTCTGTGCTTTAATGACATTTTACAGGCAGAGAGTAGAGAGAGTATTTTGTGACTGCTTTCTGTTTCTGCATGTTCTGACAGGTGAAGGGAGTGCTGCTGTACCTGCAGATGTCTTTACAGTGCCGGGCTTCTTCTCCTCTCCTGGTTTGCTGTCTGCCTTGGAGGCTTAAAAAAACAGATGGTGATGCACAAAAGCACAGAGATAAAAATACTGAGCATCAAAACCTTATGTGTGTACAAGAACCTGTGTGTGCATCTCTGTCATACCCAGAGGCTTTCTGGCTGCGGTGGTAGGAACGGTGCGAGGAGACGCTGCCGTGCGCACTGATGAAGCAGTTTTACTGGCTGCTGTGGTAGCAGTTCCATTTTTGGTGGCAGATGTGGAGCCTGTTGAGGACGCAGTGCTAGGCTTTGGCACAAGGGGGCGCCTCTCTGTGGTTGTCTGAGGAGAGGGAGACAAATAAAAACACCAGGCAGGGATGTCAGGTGAGGAAGATTTATGAATGAAAGCATTTTCAGCGTGAGCAAATGCTACAAATCGATCAAAAACCATCAACAGCAAATCATATTCTGTTAGCGCTAACATGAGTAATAAAACATACATCTGTAAATGATATACTATCTATTATTTACTTGCAACATTTTAACTATTTGATCTGTTTTATTGTGTTGCACTGTTGCATGTGACCTAAGATGTTCATTGATATATCTACACTGTGCTATGTACACATGACAATAAGAGCCTTTCATCTTAAATCTTGTGTATACAGTATATTATAAGCCTATATTCCTGCTACTGCAGTATCTTTGACCTTTTTAAAGAACATTTTAATTATCCAGGATTGTGTATATTGTTTATAGCTATTGATATACTATTTTTCATTTTAGTTTTAATAACTTTTCCACTTTTAAGTATCTGTGTTTTACTGTTGAGCAGACTGGTCCTGTAATAAAAACATGTTGTTTGTCTGGCTCCTGTCATGAGCTCAGGCAAATGTTCAGAGACTTTGCAGAGGAATTCAGATCGAAAATGTGCGTGATACATGTAGACGCTACTTGGCGATTGCACACAACATTCAGAAGCAATTTCCCCTCATAACCCTACGATGATGCCACGCTCCACATACTGTACAGCTGAGCCATCCTGCAACAAGCTCGCCGCTCTGCACTGAGTCACCCTGCAGCCCTGAGCGCTGGGAGGCTAAATAAAGGCTGCTAATTCTTCCGTTGTGGTTTCACACTGGTTGTAGTTAAGAAAAGGCAACCGAGCACGAATTGAAAAGGGGACATAAAGTTATCAATGACTGTACTAACAAAAAGTCAACTTTAGAGATTTGTGCTGGAAGCAGACAAGACCTGCATCCCTGATAAAAGCAAACCATTTTAAGGGCATATTCATCTGTTTTAGAGACAAAATGCCCCCATGCAGGAAATGAACCAGGAACGTTGCATTATGCTGGTAAATTATCCAGAATGCTCTGCAGAAATCAAATGCAAAGATATAATAATTTATAATAATAATATAATTTATAGAGTGTTGCAAGCAATGACATTTTATTGTGTTACTAAATAATGTACTTATGTTGACAAAACCACTAGCTAAGAATCTGTCCTGGAGCATTCAGTCATTCCGCTTGGTCTTCCTCAGCAGGTGAATTTGATATCATTGATCGGGGGTGTGAACATTTACATTTTTGTGTGCACTTCAGGACTTTTTAGGACTCATGTATTAGGTTAATTGAGTATCTGTATTGAACTAACAGGGATTCAAAGCCCTTAAAGTCAGGTGCTACAAATTGAAATCTCCAGAAAGGCTACTCAATGGAACTTGTGTTGCCATTGTTTCGTTAGCTACGGTTTCCAAGGTCATTAAGATGTTTTCAATCCAAAAATGTAATTATACTTAATATCATAATTATAAGCCATTAATAGAAACAGCAGTTGTGGAAACACCATAGTGGATGTTTACTGTATCCTCGCCTACAATAATACATGCTCTTATGGACCTTTACTTGATTGATTGTTGCCACACAATGTGAATTACTTCACTATTAAAATGGCAGGCTTATTAGAAAATGAAAAACTCATGAGCCTTTTGTAATGACTTTGTTCTGTCTGTTGTTTCAAGTTGTGAGATGGAGAAGAATAAACAGCGACTAAAGGCATCTTAAAGATAATGTGTTTCTATTTTAGCTTCGACATGATACATCAATTAATACATCATAAAAAACTCATAAAAAACATCAGATACAACTTATAAACAAAATTGTAAATATAATGTATGCACCTTGTACTGCTCACCCTCGAGATGCGCCCTTTGATCGGGACTCATCAGATTTCCCTCCAATAGTGTTTTATTGTCACAGTTTATAGATTTTATTATCTCCACGGTCTACTGTATATTTTCTACTTTTTAATTCTGTTTAAATTCAATTTTGAGATGTTTAAATGTCTAGTGTTGTTTATTTCTACTCTTTAATTTTTACTTGAGTGCAATGCCTTGTTTTGTTGTTCTCTATGCTGCCGCGACGCAAACATTTCCCAATTTGGGACCAATAAAGTACCTCTTATCTTAATCTTTTTTGAAATACTCAATTGTGAGTCTGTTTGAGAAGGCATGAGGCACCAGGACCAGATGTTCAGAAACTCGATTTTGTGAGCCACAAATGAAACAAAAGCTACACAGGTAACCATGGTTAAACAATGGTTGGTTAGCGTCTTTACCCTTGATCCAAACTCATCAGATGAAAGTCTCTGTCTCATTCTGCATCCTTTGACGGACACCCTGTCAGCTGAATCTTACCTTGGGCCTGACATCACGTGCAGTGGTGGAAATGGAGGATGCGGGGCGGCTGGTGGAAGTGGTGGAGGGCCGCTTTGCACCAACAGCTGCTGTGGTTGGTGCCTTGGCTGTTTTTCTATCTAAGATGGAGGTGCTGGTGGAGGAGGATGAAGGGCGCTTAGGAGTGGCTGTGAGTGGACCACCAGTAGCCGATGTACTTGGGCGTGTTTTAGCAGCTGCGCTCAGTTTGGTTGCCCCGACAGCAGGCTGATGACCAAAACATTCAGGAGCAATGGAGCGCAAAATAAGGAGGGAAAGCAAAGGAAAGAAACCATAAGGAAAATGGAGGATAAAAACTAAGCAACAAAAGCAGCATTATACTCAGAAATTATAAATGAAAATGGAGGAACATAAAAAAAAAGGTATTGGGTTCCACAGTTACCTTTATGACCTTCCATAGTGCACTAATACTGTAGGTATAAAGAAGCAGTAGCAGAAGCTTTAGCGGCACGCACGATGAATGGCTTTTTCCGTGATTTAAATCATGCTTGATTTCCGAAATACATATTGCCCATCAATTACCCATTACAAGAAAAAAGTCAACCACCGCATATTCAAGATAATATATTATAATCATATTTTAACTAGGGTGTAAAAACAAAGCAAATCAAAGTGTGTGTGGATTCATCAAATACCTGATTGCAGTAACATATTTGAATTTCCTTTAAATACAGTGCAAATTGCAATCAAAGTAATTATGTAAGACCATTTTCATATAAGTATTTACTCAAGTGTGGCTGTGAGTTGTTGAACAGTCTGACTGTCAGCGTCAAGAACGTTTGTATGTGTATAAAATGTTAATGAATAATAGATAACATTATAGATAATATTATATGTGTTCACTAGTTTCACAGGTTTAAAGCTGATGTAAAGCCGTACAAACAGTAAAACATGTACAAATCTATCAAATCAAGCCAATAAATAAATACCCTTGTTCTGATTTTTTGTTCTTTGATTTTCCTAATTGATGGAATTGAACTTTGCAAAGGTCCAACCTCAAACAGCACCTGGACTGATGCAAGACAACGGGAAAAAGCATGGTTTACCGGGAAAAACAGTTGTCATGGTATGAAATGTAGATTTTTCTACTCTACCTTATAACTCATTGTGTCCATCATAACACTGTGAAGTTATAAGCTGTCCTGCATCTGCTCGCCATAGAACACAAACCGCGTCTGTATCATTTCTTACATCGGAGCAAGTTTTAGTCTGGTGTGTCAAAATAGGGTATCAGTCTCAGCCATGGTTGGTTTGAGTATAGACTCTATGGCTCGTGTGTCAGTGCGTCGGGGGGGCTCCTACCTTGGGTTTCTTGTCTGCCAGGTCTCTGCTCAGTGGGGTGCTGCTTCCATTCGTTGCAGGTTTTGCTTTTTTGGCCTTGTCTCCGACATCTGTTTTTGCAGTCTTGTCCTTCTTGTCATCCTTTTTCTCCAGAACCTTCTTGTTGGCCTGCTTCTCTTCCTTATCGCTCTTCTTCGTTGGTGTTTCTCCCTTGTCGTCTTTTTCTGTCTTCTTGGCTTTGTCTGCCTCTTCTTTCTTGGTGTCTTCCACCTCAGGGGACGTCTTTGTCTCCACGTCAGCCTCCTTCTCCAGCTGGTCGGGTGTCTGCAGTTGTTCTGGGGTCTTCTCCATTTTGTCCATCTGCTGCTCTTTGCCATCCTTCATCTCGGTTTTCTCATTCTTCTCTGTGTTTTTATTCTCGGTCTTCTCTTCCATTTTGGACTTTTCATTTTTGTCCACATTCTCTGTCACTTCTACTTTCCTCTCTACTGCTTCTGTCACCTTTACTTTCTCTGTCTTGTCGTCTTTAGCTGTCTTTGCCAATCTATCTGGTGATTCTTCAACCTTGTTCGTGTTATCCTCTTTTTCCTTCTGTGGCATTGGCTCCACTTTCTCTGCCTTTCTTTTTTCTTCCAGCTGTTCTGCCTCTGTCACCTTCACTTTGTCGGTCTCTTTCTCTGCTTTAACCGTTTCTTCCCCCTTTATTTCGTCCTCTTTCTCCTTCACCTTTTCTGCCTCTGTCACCTTCACTTTGTCGGTCTCTTTCTCTGCTTTAACCGTTTCTTCCCCCTTTATTTCGTCCTCTTTCTCCTTCACCTTTTCGGCCTCTTTCTCCTTCTCTTTTTGTGTCTCCGTTGGTTTTTCCTTCTCCATCTCTTTCTCTGCTGGAGTATCACTGAATTCCACCTTCACGCTTTTACGCTCATCTTTATCCAGAGGATCGAACAGGTCCACCTTCTTTACATTGTCCTCCATCTTCTCTCCAATCTCTGCCTTCTCCATCTTGTCCGATTTTACTGAAAAGAAAAAGTCAAATAAATTAGAAACGTCATAATTACATTGGTCTAAAATTCATGGTTCTTCAACAACTAAATAAGTTAAAATCCAACAAACTCATTCTGGAAGTGATTTGTTCATAAACATCTTATTTTTCGACCACTAAGAGGACTTAGAAATGCCTTAACATTGGATATAAGGACCATTTTGTCTGCACAGAACCCTTTAAGTCTCTTTGCAGTTTTCCTGCACGGTTCACTGAAGCAACACTTGTCTCTCCCCTGTGGAGAACGACAAGGTGTGTAAAGTGACTCAGTAAAGATATAACACTCTCCTCGGCATTCAAGCATTTCAAATGTGTTTTTATAAAAGGCCACAATAGGTGAGATTGCTACGACATCCTCTCTCATTCATCTTTCCTGTTTCTCACAATCTGTCCTCCAATCTCTTCTGTCAAATACCATCTGATGAGACAGAAATAGCCTATAATGAAAACGATCTCTTCCTGTTGCCTAGGCAGCCATACCAAGCAAGGATGCAGATGCAAGCAGTGCAACATGCATGCACAGGACATCACATACGTTTCAATTATAACCCATCAGCTGAGATGGTCCCGAACAAAAAAAAACACACATTTTAGACAAAATACTACGAGTCTGGGAGATGTTGCTGGCCTGCTAAACCAAATATCATGCAATATAAACAAGCCTAAAATAAGGTATTTCTTTCATGTTGATTCATTGAATGAAAGTATCATATGACCTCAAGTGATGATGACCTAACGGTGGAGCTGAGCATGGTCAAAGATACTAACTCTGGTTGCGTCTATGTTAAGGAGCTGGATCCTCTAATGTTCACTGCAACAGTTATTAGCAGTGTATACTGTGCTATCTTTATAATCGACATACAGTGGGGCAAAAAAGTATTTAGTCAGCCACCAATTGTGCAAGTTCTCCCACTTAAAAAGATGAGAGAGGCCTGTAATTTTCATCCTAGGTATACCTTAACTATGAGAGACAAAATGAGAAAAAAATCCAGAAAATCACATTATCTGATTTTTAAAGAATTTATTTGCAAATTATGGTGGAAAATAAGTATTTGGTCACCTACAAACAAACAAGATTTCTGGCTCTCACAGACCTGTAACTTCTTCTTTAAGAGCCTCCTCTGTCCTCCACTTGTTAACTGTATTAATGGCACCTGTTTGAACTCGTTATCAGTATAAAAGACACCTGTCCACAACCTCAAACAGTCACACTCCAAACTCCACTATGGCCAAGACCAAAGAGCTGTCAAAGGACACCAGAAACACAATTGTAGACCTGCACCAGGCTGGGAAGACTGAATCTGCAATAGGTAAGCAGCTTGGTGTGAAGAAATCAACTGTGGGAGCAATTAATAGAAAATGGAAGACATATAAGACCACTGATAATCTCCCTCCATCTGGGGCTCCACGCAAGTTCTCACCCCGTGGGGTCAAAATGATCACAAGAACGGTGAGCAAAAATCCCAGAACCACACGGGGGGACCTAGTCAATGACCTGCAGAGAGCTGGGACCAAAGTAACAAAGGCTACCATCAGTAACACACTACGCCGCCAGGGACTCAAATCCTGCAGTGCCAGACGTGTCCCCCTGCTTAAGCCAGTATATGTCCAGGCCCGTCTGAAGTTTATGGGCTCAGAATATTCTCATAATACACACATGCACACAGAAGGATTCACACTTGTATTTGATGATCCGCAAAAGGATTCACACTTGTATTTCCGGATCCACACTTGTGTTTTTCAATGCACACACAAATGTGTTCCGTTTCATATACATGTAGATAAAACCCAAACACAGAAAAAAGTTTTACATATGTATTTTTGATCCACACATATTTGTTTTCCGTTTAAAACCTCTGAACCTGCAAACACAAACCGCTTTCTGTGCACGGATCGCTGTGCATTCGTGTGTGGGTTTTTTGAGGCTCACCTGACGCTCACCCGAATCGTACTTGTAATTTCTCTCATCTATAGCCAATCAGATGTCTCCTCCAGTCTAAGCCAATCACATGAGCGCGCCCCCACGAGGGTATGATTTCTTGCGTTCATGACACTTCATATACGCATTTTGCGCAGTCCGGTCAGCTCGTTAAACAGAGGGCGGAGCATCAGGTGATCATGCAGAGCTGCGTGTCTCCGTCAGACTCAGCAGCTGATCTGATCTCTCTCTCGCGTCCGATTATACTTCACTCGCGTTTATGTCCATATCGATCAGATCCAGCTCTCCTGATCAGCCTTTATAGAGAGCACCGATCAAACTATTAAGAGTGAATATCGGCCGATAATGACCGGCGGGGCTCCCCCCGTTGACAGCTCACTGTCTAGCACTGGCTTCGTAGTGCACTGATCGATTAGGCTAAGCTAACCTGTAGCTGCTCCCTCCACACTCACAACAACTTCATACAGACATCAGAATACCTTTATTAGTCCCACAGAGGGGACATTTATTTGCATAAATAAAGCAGCTGTATTCGCCATACAGGAAACACACATTTAAAACGGTTTTGCCTGCCGTTTTTGTGTACACACAAGCATTCATCAATGGTTCGGAAAGTGGCGCTGTACCTTAATAATGTAAAGGCTTGTATTTGCGTGCATTTCCTGTTCGGAAAGTGGCAATGTACTGAGAGTGGAGGTGTCCTGAGATTAGCGCCTGCAGGCTCCATGGACCTGTCAGCTCCGGAGTGCGCAAAATGCGTACATGAAGCGCTACGTCATGAACGCAAGAAATCTACCCTCGTGGGGGCGCGCTCATGTGATGGCGGCTGGCTCATGTGATTGGCTTAGAATTGAGGAGACATCTGATTGGCTATAGATAGAAAAAATTACAAGTACGAATCGGCTGACCGTCAGGGGAGTCTCAAAAAAACCCACACACGAATGCACAGCGATCCGTGCACAGAAAGCGGTTTGTGTTCAAAGGTTCAAAGGTTTTAAACGGAAAACAAATATGTGTGGATCAAAAATACAATAAAACTTTTTTCCTTGTTTGGATTTTATTTACATGTATATGAAACGGAACACATTTGTGTGTGCATTGAAAAACACAAGTGGATCCGGAAATACAAGTGTGAATCCTTTTGCGCATCATGAAATACAAGTTTGAATCCTTCTGTGTGCATGTGTGTATTATGAGACTGTTTTTGAGCCCATAGAAGTTTGCTAGAGAGCATTTAGATCAGGGGTTCTCAACCTTTTTTGGGCCAGCGCCCCCCTGTCCATTATCCAGGTCTCTTACCGCCCCCCATCAAAAAAAGTAGACTTATTTTCTTCCCTGAATATTAATGTTGACTAATATTCTGTGTTATATCATTTAAAAACCATGTCACTGAATGCCAAATAATAGATTTGATTTAACTGGGCAGTTGGAATATCATTATCATTAGTTTACCAGAGAGCAGAAAAGCCATGTGAATGTGAATAAAAATGATATTTATGAGTGTTAAACAAACTCAGACAAGAGCAGAGAATACAAACAGACTGCTACGGAACAGCAGCAATTTCAAACATGTCCAGTGCAGAACAAACAGTAGGCTACAAAACTGTACATTAGGCCTACAGAACTAACAGGTCGGAAAGGTGTTGCATTTCGCCAATTGCGGGGGGGGGGAAGGTTAGTGTGAGCCCTGCGCTTGGTGGTTCTCCGCCAGTTTCTTCACTGCGGGTTGCAGAGAACTTAGTTTCAGTCGCAGTGCACCTGAGGCCGTCAAGTTCAAGCGATTGCGGTACTTGGACTGCATGTGGAAGACCTGGCTGAATCCCTGCTCCACGAGGTATGTGGTTGGGAAAGCCAGAAGAAGCAGCCTCGCTTTCTCCCAGAGAGCCGGGTAACGCTGAGAGTATTTGACCCACATGTTGCCCCAGCCAGAGGTGCGGAAAATAGCCTGGGCCTCATCGTCACTCTGGATGTCGATGAGATGCTCCTGTATTGCTGGCTCGCATTCCGCCACGTCCGCCTGAAAGGGCTGCACCACCCAGGTGGGAACATCGAGGTCCAAAAGATCTCTGAAGCGGATCTTCAAGTCGGCATTCACCATCCTCAGGTGGTCTGTGTAAATGAGGAGGCGCTCATCGGTAAGAGCCTCAAACACCTGCAATGAGTATAACCAGGAAATTGTTATCGGTGCAGAATGTTACCATCCGATTTTAAACTGGTTATTTTATTGCTAATTAGTTTACGAATTGATGTTTCTTTATTCTCATAATACATTCAAAACATAAGGTATTTATACTAACCAGGAACACAAATATAGTGTTGCATAGAGTAGCCTACATTTATTACATGTATTATTTATTATTATCATTATTTAGTAGCCTAGGCTGGATCACCTTGGTCAACAGCTGGAAATGAGCAAACTGCCTCCTGCCTATGCTCTGCCGGTATAGATCCAGCCTGGAGGTGAGACTGTGGATGACCGCCTTGCTCTGGATCAGAGTAACTCCTTTTCCTTGGAGCTTCAGCGTGACTTCATTCATTTTTCCAAAGAAGTCTGCGAGGTACATGATGTCGCAGCGGCTGGATGACACCTGTTCCCCGAGAGCTGCATCCACCTCCTCCAGGAACTCCACGATGCTGTCAAACAGCTCACAAAAACGAGCAAGGCAGTTTCCTTTTGAGAGCCAGCGGACATCAGTGTGGAGAAGAAGACGCTCAAAGGTCTCATCATTTTCCTGACACAGCTGTCGGAACAATCTGTTATTCAGGGCGTGGGCTATTATTTTGTTTATTGCCTTTACTGCAATATTGAGAGACTCGTGGAGACGTGGACCTTTAGATTTGGCCACAAGGTTGTGGCGGTGCAAGACACAGTGGACTGTGAGGACATGCGGGACCTGCTCCTTCAGCAGAGTGGTGAAGCCACGGTACCTGCCAACCATGGAAGGGGCACCGTCAGTAGCACATGCGAGGATGTTGTTGATCGGGATTGACTTCTCCTGTAGATAAGCATCCAGTGCATTAAAAATGGTCTGGCCCTTGGTGTCTGTGACCAGATATTTGGAAAATAAAAATTCCTCAGCCATCTCCTGACTGTTGGAGGTGCTATAGCGGACATAGGCCATCAACAGAACATTGTTGTCAGAAGTGGTTGTCTCATCCAGCTGAAGGCGGAATGGAGTTTCCCGCAGGATGGCACACAGCTGCTCCTCTGTATCAGCACCCATTTCATCAATCCTGCGTGCTACGGTGTCCTTACTGAGTGGGATGGATTTCAGCACCTGTGTGGGATCACGCTCCATCACAGTAGATATGACCTCTTTGATGGCAGGGAGTACCAACTTCTCTCCGATTGTGAACGGCTGCCCACATTTGGCTATCAGCAAGGAGATGTTATATGACGCTATTAGCCCGCTGTCAGTCTGGGTGGTCTTCCTAGCGAAGAGACTGCTGATGGTGCTCCTACCATGTTTCTCTTTGAGGGCCTGGAAGAACGGACGCTCCTTATCTGCCTTATCCGGGTGGATCTTGGTAAGGTGCTCCTTTGAACGTGAGGGTTTCATTCCCTCATTGGAAAATACATGTTCGCAAAGTAAACACATTGGGAGCTGTGCATTGGTAGGAGACGGTATGAAGCCATAGCTAAGATATTCAATAGAGTACTGTCTGCATTTTATCTTTTTTCGCGGCCATTTTGCTGATGTGATATGATTTTTGTTGTTTTATGATGCTAATATTTAGGGGGGGGGGGGGGGGGGTAGTGTCACGATATGGCGGCAAACGCTAGAGGGCTAGCTGGTGACATGACAAGACATCGTGCCGGGAGCGGACCGGAAGTCGTTGTAATTTTGAACAAACAGAGCTCTGTGTGGAGCAGCCTGGCTAGCCAGCTCTTCCATGTCGTAGCAGACATAGAAACGGGTATTATTTTCATAAACTGACCACTTAGTTTGAATCTGTCAGTGGAATTTGTCATATCAAAACATATCAAAATTTAACAAAGTGACACAGATTATTAACAGTCGCGATCCCAAAATTACTACGACTTCCGGTCCGCTCCCGGCTGCTTTTTGTAGGGTACGTTCGTAAATGCGCTCAGAGCGCTCCGAGCGTCCCCGTTCCACAGTCCAGAGGGCTGCGCTCTGAGCGCTCACAGCTGGGTGCTCTGGCGGAACAGACGGGTTTTCCGAGCGGACTGACCGTTCGTGCATTTACGAACGTACCCGTAATAACACTGCTGACAGCTGACCAATCGCAAGCAGAGTTGTGGTTTCCTATAGCAACAAAAGATGCTGACAGCTGCTTTTTGTACAGGAAAAGACGCTGTGGCCAGCATTTTTCATGACAAAAAGACATTATGCGTGAACGCCCCCCAAGAACACCTCAACGCCCCCCTTTCAAAAATATTGCTTCCAGCGCCCCCCGATGTTCTCTGAACGCCCCCTGGGGGGTGGTACCGCCCCCGTTGAGAACCAGTGATTTAGATGATCCAGAAGAGGATTGGGAGAGTGTCATATGGTCAGATGAAACCAAAATATAACTTTTTGGTAAAAACTCAACTAGACGTGTTTAGAGGAGAAAGAATGCTGAGTTGCATCCAAAGAACACCATACCTACTGTGAAACATGGGGGTGGAAACATCATGCTTTGGGGCTGTTTTTCTGCAAAGGGACCAGGACGACTGATCCGTGTAAAGGAAAGAATGAATGGGGCCATGTATCGTGAGATTTTGAGTGACAACCTCCTTCCATCAGCAAGGGCATTGAAGATGAAACGTGGATGGGTCTTTCAGCATGACAATGATCCCAAACACACCGCCCGGGCAACGAAGGAGTGGCTTCGTAAGAAGCATTTCAAGGTCCTGGAGTGGCCTAGCCAGTCTCCAGATCTCAACCCCATAGAAAAACTTTGGAAGGAGTTGAAAGTCAGTGTTGCCCAGCGACAGCCCCAAAACATCTCTGCTCTAGAGGAGATCTGCATGGAGGAATGGGCCAAAATACCAGCAACAGTGTGAAAACCTTGTGAAGACTTACAGAAAACGTTTGACCTCTGCCATTGCCAACAAAGGGTATATAACAAAGTATTGAGATGAACTTTTGTTATTGACCAAATACTTATTTTCCACCATCATTTGCAAATAAAGTCTTTAAAAATCAGACAATGTGATTTTCTGGATTTTTTTTCTTCTCATTTTGTCTCTCATAGTTGAGGTATACCTAGGATGAAAATTACAGGCCTCTCTCATCTTTTTAAGTGGGAGAACTTGCACAATTGGTGGCTTACTTTTTTGCCCCACTGTACCTGTCACATCAACGTCACACATACCCTTGCAAAACCTCATGTAGGTACCATCTTTTTTTCAGTCTATATTTGTTTACTTTGTGGTGTTTAGGCATGTTGCTGAAGTTTGCTGAATTAGCTGATAGCAACGTCTTTTTCTTGGATTCCTAAGCTGATTTATGGACATTTAGTTGAGAAATAATCCTTGGAAACTAAACTAAACACACTGAATCTATGGCTGTGGAAGGAAATTGTGGCAATTAAGCTCTAAGGTGTAGTGGACTCTATCAACCTTGTATCACAGCCACTACTGCTTTAACTGCAATATGTGTTGATTAGTGGCTAAATTCAACAAGCAAAACTACATACGAACATTGCTGTTTTCAGAACCGCAGCATTCACCTGTCCAATTCACCTCATCCAGAATGTCAAGTCAGGTTTATACAGAATGTCTTTCTGAAAATGTCCTAATAAGTCTGACTAATCAGGAGGTGTATTAACATGTCTGATTCTCTTACCGCCTCTGTTTCTTGCCCTGTCAGCTATTAGCTATTTACTTGGCAAGTACAAACAGGACTAATGTCCAAAATAAAAACCCCATAGGTATCGAAATGGTGCTGATCAACAGGCAGAATAGCAACTGTTACATTTCTCTTTCAGGCTTCATTACCTACAGTAACAAACAGAATATGAGACGAATAAAGATGAAAAAACCCAGGGCCTACAGACATGAATACTAGGTGTTTCATTAGCACATCAGCTCTTCACCTATCCTTGACCTCACTGCAGATTCATCATAAGCACTATTGGACACAATTATTGATTCTCACTCCCACTCACTTCAGTCACCTTCCTGTTATTTTTAGCCAAATGATCAGATAATTGACGTCAGAGGACTTCGAAAAAGGAGCATGATGATAAAGGAAAGAGCAGGAGTTGCCTTTGATTCCGGAGAAAGCGTGGGAAATATTGATTAGCAGATACAGAGGTAAGTGGGAAGGAAAGGGAATAAGCAGGAAGACTTTTGCAAAGGCAAAACAGAAGGAGTGATTTGGAATGGTTATGCGTTCCCTTTCTTATCTATTTTTTTTTTATTAGCTTCTATTTTATAGCGACTTAGGAAAATGGTACCATGCCCATTATGACCATTAAAAAACACAGGGACTAAAAGAGATGTAAGGAGGACATGGCAGGGAATGAAGGTAAGTCGTAAGTCAGATTCAATGACTTTGTTAGCTTATATAACATACAGCAACCCCATACCTGAGACAGTCACAGGCATCAGACCAACCAGAGTGAACCAATAGGTAAGTTTATACAAGAAGGAAAGGAGTGACCTTAATACAATGAGACAGCTGTGTGACAAGACAAAGGACAAGGAACAAGAGGAATGGAAGTAATGAAAATAAACAAACAAGGCCTTCTCTTTCTAAACAGTACACAATGAGATCCTTTAATCAGGGCAGATATCTGATATCAGGGCAGACATCTGAAAGCCAATGGTAGTAGTTTAGTAGTTTTAGTAGTGGTTAAGCAAACAGTGGGAGGTGACACCCAACCTACACACTCTCACACTCTTTCAAGTGGGATTTCTTTCACAATACTCTTTTACGCATGTTGGTATTGCACCTACACTTTAAATTGTTATCGAGGTGTCACAATTGATAGGAAATCCACATTTGTGTCTTTCTTTCTCTCTGTTTTTTACAAAATGCTGCAACTTCTATTCCCATTTTCTCATATTTCACTATCAAATTCTAGCAAAAAATGTGATGAAAAATCCCTAAAAGCAAAAGGAGAATATTCGGGAATGACAGCTATTACATGGGCTCAATGTGTGACCTGATAGCAGTTGGACTACCAGCAAAAAAAAAGAGAAAAAGGGAAAAGCAATATTTTCCCCTCATCAAATATTGACAAGGCTTGTGATTGGAAGCATCAATCACAGTGTGCCTTGGGGGTGTAGGTTGGCATTACTGAGGGACATATTCCATAAGAACAAGCTGCTACAATGGAGGTCAAGGAAGATGTTAGTGCAAACTCTATATTATTAAGTAAGTCATGACGATTGAATTTGCACCTGAAATCATCTTTGTTGTCAAAACCCACCATCATATGGAAATAATGTCTTGCACCACCATTAAAGCATGGGGGGGAAAGCCCTACCTAACGGCTTTTTTGGATCTCGAACTGAAGCATTGGCGGAGCTACTGAAGCTCCAGGATTGCCCGGGGTTAGCAACCTCTTTTATAATATATAGCTCAGGAGGGCAGAGAACAATGAGCTTCTGGGTGAAGTGAGCCAATTCATTGAAAGGTTTCATTAGCATAATGATAATACTTACAGCTCATTTAGGGACGTTAAGCCTGGACTCTCCTGAAGAGCACCGCCTTAACTCATCGTTTTTTTTCTTACTCATATGGTAAAATATGCAGATTCTACACTCTCATTAAAAAAAAATATGTTTTATGATGCCTCGTCATTTTTGGAAATGTAGGACAAGTAAGAAGGTCGGTGAAGCAATAATTCTGATTAAATTACTTGAATGTGAAACATACTGTTGGCATACATTTAAGAATGTCTTTGCTTCTTCTATTATCTTCTTAGTGGCTTAATCTCTTAAGACTTTTTGCATTACACTGACCTATAGTGTTTAGAGCACAAGGTGCTTCCTCAACATTGAAAGTACTTAAGTGAAATGCACTTGAAAAAGTGTATGATCTTTCAGGACTCTAAAGCAAATAAGCAATGTTCAAATGAAATCTGACCAAATGAAGTTTAAATTCATCCTTAATACACTATTCGGGACCAAATTCTAAAGCCTTAATTTGGCTCCTCAAGTTAATTATGTAAATCAGCTCTCACACAGACACTCTTATCAAAACCCTTTGCTTCACAACACTTGAAGCTCTCTGGCTGAGTGGAGTTTGTTAGAATCGACAACACTCTGTGAAGTGAAAGCTACACTCCATCACTGCCCTTTGGTAGCACATCAAACACAGTAGACAATTTAAAGTGGTTGTGAAGTGGTTACAGATTAGAAAGTGGACTTAGTGGTTTAATGTCCTATCTGAAGTGTGAGACCCTCTGTTTGGCTGTCTAATAAAGACTCACTGGCAGCACAGTTATTAGTCTGCAGTTTGTAATGAACCCTTTAAATCATTAGCTATATTTGTTTGGTTAACCCACCATTTATGTAAAGCCGTATGGCCGAGGCTGTGCATGTCTCAACTGGCCAAACTTTGTATCGATGATTTCAGGATAATTTTTAAAAAAGTAGTGAGGATACTTTGAATTGTATTGAATATACAGTATATATATATATTATTTTTTTTGTGATGCTGAAGAAAACACTCAATTCAATGTTTCTTTTTTTCCCTAATCCTAATTTTTATTTTTCAAATCTGCTTATCATCGTTTCCCACAACCTCTATAGAGATTGAGAGTTAGTGCAAAGCCATCATTTGACGCTCATAAAATAGCCGTTCATGCATTGCCTACACTACTTTGCAGTCTTGGAAAACTCCTGATCATGTTTTTTTCAAGGGACCAAGAAAACATCATGCATTTTATGATTTGTTTCAATGTGAATATAAAATGTTTTTACACAACAACAGGAGCAACAGAAATATGTCAACGATCTTAGTAAGAAAGCAAACAGATGCATAAACACAACACACAGCCTGTGGCAGGATGACCTTGCCACAGGCTGTTGTTTAAACCTAAAGGGGCAAAAAAAAAAAAAGAGACCATTGCTCCCTTAATTCTCCTGAAAGCCTCTGCCACCCTTGGCTTTGTGGCTGGTGGTTTAAAAAAAACATGGCGTGCAGGCGAGAGGAAAAGAAAGAGAAAAAATAATGGAAAAAACTCTAGAGAGAAAAAGTGTGAGATGGACACAAAGTGAAAGACAAATAAGTTATTGCAGAAAGCACCACCATACTGGGCCACACTTCCCAGTCAGTGACCCCATTTTGACTCAGAGGCATCATTCAACATGACCCGCTATAAGCCATCTTGCTCTGCCTATCTTCAGCAAGAATCTAATGAGTAATCAGAGCAACAGAAAGAAAGAAGTAACGAGAAGCTGCATTGAATACAAACTGAAAATGATGGAATCATGGACAAAATGATGGAAGCATGGACTATGAGAAAAAAACTAGGTTGGACAAAGACAAAGCCTCCATAAGCTGGAATGAACCCTGTTACCCTGACCCTGCATGTAAATGTCAGCTGGAGAGTCAGCTACTAAACGACCTCAAATTGCAAGCGTATTGTGCTGCAAACACACATCTGTATGCACATCATCAGACACACCCTGTCGCACATTGTCCATAAATGCAAAAAATAATACAATGTACCTGTTGTAACAGTGTTCACACACATTGATCCATTCACACATTCTGTACAGTTTTATGACAGATCTGTATCTAAAATTGGCATGCAGTGTTTGACCAACACAATGAGATACTACCATCGTGGAATGTCAAGTAGCCCGCGGGGGGCTGTTCTGTTGCTGTCGACTTCTCTCAGCTTTCCATTCTTTCTCTTTAGCTCTCCCGTCTTTCTCTTGCTGTCTGACACCCCTCCTTTCAGTCTGCCGCTGCAGCTATTTCTAAGCCAAAGCCATTTGCAAGCTAAAACCAGAAAACCAAGTCCGGTTTGAAACTAACTGCCAGTAAATGAAGGATTTGCAAAATTAATGAACAATCACTGCCTTTAGCAATAGACCAATACACCCACAACCTATAGTATCTTTGCACCTGGAGAACCCACAACATTTAGTTTAAATATTTTTCTCACCTTAAAAGAAGTCCTCAACGATAAGGGAAAAACTGAGATGCTTGATCAACACGTCCTCTTTTTATTTGGCTTAACCTAATTCCCTGCCTGCATGCTGCACCTAACTCAACAGCTTCAAAACCCTTTTTCTTGGTGTTCTGCAGTTGTCAAGGATGAATAACATCAATGGACTTCCGTACCACTTTCATAGGAAGAGACCGTAGTTTCTAAGATTTTAGTTGAAAACTCTGCAGTGCATTGTACCTGGATTGTTTTTAAGAAAATGACCAGACTGACTGATCGGACAATTGTCTGACCGATCAAGTAATACATTACATGTTTATATCCACAGAGCTTTCCACAAAGGTCTTTGTAATATATACATAGCACTATCCGGAAACCTTTAGCAGTACTGTGACCACTGAATGCTTAATCGACAAAGTCCATTTCACCATATCAGCATGTTTGCCACTCAGCCTCTGATAGCTGATGATCCAACACAATTAAAATTGCGAGACAGCAAACATGACCGCCACCTACCATCTGCTGTGATGAAGGGGTAAGTGTTGGAGTTTAAGCCACCAGTAGCAAGGTCACCACCAATGTCCCATGTCGATGTGTTGCCAGCTTCAAAGTCTACATCTGCACTAGTGTTGAGGTAAGTATTTGCTTCATTGCCATCAAACTCAGCACCTTTAGACACTTCAGATTTGGGATCAGTTTTTCCTTCAGTGTTTGAGTCTACAGGCAGAGAAGAACTGGTACCGCTGAACCCCTTGGGGCTGAGGGGCACTGAAAGCACAATGCCACCTGGCTCCTTCTCCATCTTAGAGCCCTCCAATGATGCCTCTACTGGTGACAGAGGGAAGCCAGTGTTGCAGTCCTTCAGCTGTGGGAATGGGGAGAGGCTGAGGCGAGGCTCAGGTGGGGACTGCCTCAGGTCGTTTTGCGTGGCGCCCGCTGCTGAGAGGGTGGGCAAAGGGGTCTCGGGCTGATCTTCGGCAACAGTAAGCGAGCGCTTCATGGAGTGTGGTGAACGACGTGGACCACCCATGGGTAACACCAGCTGGTCCATTCCGGCCTCATCTCCACTTGGGTACTTATCAGGTAGTTCAAGACTGGTTGGTACCAATAGGTGGGAAGATTCTGACATTGCGCGACGCATAGCCTTCCTCTGTTGCTCAGCTCGCCCCATAAAACAGGGCTCCAACTCTTCATCCTCTCCTATCTCTTCCTCCTCACTGTTGTCCCCTGAAGAGCCCTCTGATAATTGTTGGGCCCCAAGGGCTGCCCCGGCTCCAGCCAAAACCTCATCGCCCGTCTCCAAAATGTTGTCTTTGACAACTCCAATGGCACAGTAGTTAGGGGCCACCTGGGGCATGGCAACCTTTGGACTATATTCAGCAAAACTGGAGTCGTTCCATGGTTCAGATGGCAAGTCACCATCTACTGAGCTAGCTTCCATCAGTGAGACTCCAATTTGGTGTGTAGGAATAGCACCAATGGGTGATGACAGCTCCATACGCCTGGCTGGAGATCCAGGAACTGGTGGCAGGGAGACATTGCTGATACCGCCACATCCTAGGGCAGAGGGTAGTCTGCCTGGGAAAGCTGGGGAGGGTGATGGGGAGGAAGATAGAGGGCTGTCTGGGCTTTCCCCTGCACTGCCCAGTGATGCATTACCAAGCGAGGTGCTTCCAGAGATGCCCCCAACCCTGCCCTGCACCTTCAGCTCCGCATCCATGCTGCCCCTGCCAGGCTGCTCGAAGAAGCACAGCTTGTCTTCATCTGTCAGTCCAGTCGGTGTCAGAGCCCCGACACCTACCATCAAGCCCCTCGGGGGACCCATATCCATGCCTAAGGGGGGCTGCCAATCCCAGCTCTGAGCTGGCCCGGTGGGCGCCAGGGACGGCACCTTACACAGCTCACTGTACTCTGAGAAAGGAGAGCCAGGCTGCTGATTGGAAAGAGAAGACATGGTGTCTCTCCTTTTTTTCTGTTCCTTCCCCTTCCTTTGTTTCACAGGCTGTCTTTGTCTCAGTATCAGGTGTATAAAGGTAATCTTCACCACTTATCTTCCCTTCTCTACTTCTTTCCTTTGTTGTCCTGTTGTTCTTTTTTTGTTCAGTCTCTCAGGTGTGCTCTGTGTATGCCCGTGGAGTTTCTTGTGCTGAGCCTTCCGCTCTGAACTCAAACACACACTGAGCGTGAACTGCATGTACAGATCTCTCCCCTGTGCCCCTCCCTCTTTCTCTCTCTCTGTTTGGTTCACTCACTGATTAGTACAGTAGTCATGTGACCCAGTTGTGGCTTTCAATTGGCTGCTAACAGAAATCAGGTCCCACCCACTGTGGTGGAACGAGTAAGCCCCCTCCCTTCTAGTTTTTTATTTCACTCCACATGTTGTCCCCCCAACCTCTTTCTTTCTCTCTCTCGTACGGAAAAAGTACAACGTGTACGTACACACACACACACAATGTTTTTATAAGCGTGTATGCATCCTACCAGAATAGACACAACCTAAACATGTGTGTATGTGCAAAACTACAACTGCACCCAGCCAGTCCAATCTAAACATGGTATGAGAGAGAAGAAGAGGAAAAGAGGGGGGTGTGGGATGAAGTGTTATAGAGGACAGGGATGAGGAGTAAAGCCTCTGGTAAAGAGACCTTGTTTCTTTCAGAACGCATCTGGTTACATGTTGAGAAGAGGACTCTGTAACCCCCTATATGACCGCATTCTTATTCTTACAGACACGTTGATATTTAAATACAAAAAACACAAGTTCTTACATATATACACTGCCTCCACCAGTTTATCCACCTGGGTTACGATTTAGCCACGTAGCATGTAAGGAATATTCATTAAAGTCAGACATGCTCATACATGCACAAAGACAGTCACACACACATAATTCTGTATCGCTCCGACAGACACCGAGTCGAGCCTGTAAGCATTTAACAGGAACTCAGCTTGTCGTGTTGCACAGAAACACTTTCAGTTCCATCTTTGTTATTCTGTCTTCCTGATCGCACCAAAGTTGTGATTTCGATTGGGTTACAGTGATTTACAGCAATATGGGGTGTTATTGTGTGTTTCCAGAGTAACATGGGATAAGGAAACTTGCAACTGAAATCTGTCTGCTACAAAAACTTTAATCCAAAACACCATATTTTGACTAATAGTGGCCTTTTTAACTCAGCTATAGTATATTTGATCATGTTTTCCTTTTTTTGTCATTCCTGTTTGAATTTGCTGTTGTTCCACGTTAACCTTCTGTCTTTATAAACCAAATAACACTTTGACATGTGTACCACTCTGGTGCTCTAAAGTTGTATTTTGAAAGAATACTGACATAAATAGTTTGACTTTGATAGGTATTATTTAGTGTCAATGCAACTTAACACTTTCTGCACAGATTCTCACATTGAAAGCTTCAATATCAACACAAGGCACATCCACATCAATAGAATCCTTGCAGGTTCTGGGTAACAAAAATCTGTATTATATATTTAAAATATAAATGTACTTGATCATTTCAGATAAGTTAAATAACATTACTCATAGTGAGACATAAATATACCTAACAATCATGCCATATGTGTGTTAAATATGAGCATCAGATGGTGTCAATATATCATTTTGTGATTTGAATCATATGTAAACTGTCAGAGGGAATGTTCCATGTATATGGATCGTCCAATGTGTTTTAGGGAAAGGTCATTATGTGACGAGAAAGCAAGGGATGGAAAGAGTGAGAGAGATTTGTTTTTTGTCCGGGGCTGAGCTTTGTGTGTGTGTGTTTCTGGCCAGTGCCAGTCAAAATGGCCGGCGGTTACAGGCGTTCCCTTGGTCGTCGGATTGGACTGATGGCTGGATGTCTGTCTGGAACCGTGATTTGGAAAAGGCAGACAGGCAAACAGGGACAGTGCGAGGAATGGCGGGACAGAGGGTGAGATGGGGATACAGGCAGATGAGGGCAGAAAGATGGAGGTAAAAGCAATAAATAGGTCTGACTGTTGGCCAATTTTGGGAGGAGAAGAGAAATAAAATAAAGATGTATTTAGGGCAGCCAGACAAGAGGCAGGACAGAATAGGGCGAATACAAATAAAAGGTATAAAAGCAGTAAGTAGGTGACAGATATAGAAGCAGGAAACAAACGGAAGATTGGAGTGTGAAGGGAGGGTGAAAAAATAAGTTGAAGAAGAAAGGCAAATAGGGGGACATTTAATAAAAAGGGCAATAAAGGAAGTGAGGGTGAACAGGAAAGCCGGACTTGAAGGAAGGTGGCAGCATTGGTGTGGGTGCACATGCCGTCCTGTGACACAACATGAACAGGACGGGACTAGGCTGAAGGGTACAATGCTTCTGTCTGGTCTGTCTAATGCATCATGCTATTTGCTCTAACAAACAAAAGCCTTTGAAAAGTTCTTTTTTCGCCTGCTTTAAGATGTGGAGGCTCTTTGGAGCAGTTGCACTGAATGTCAATGAAGTACATTGAATGATATATCAATCCACACACACGTTTGTCCTTTCAGGGCCCTTTACATAAACAAATCCTATCTATACTATAAGACTAGGCTTTACTAATTCCAGTGTCAATATCAAATCCATTTGAGCTATGCCAGAAACCTACAAAAATACAGGTTAGACTCTTGCAACTATCTTGCTCATTTGGAGTTTTTCTTTTTATACTATCATAAAAATAGATATATAATCCCATTCTTACCTGATAGGTTGTTATTATTTCATTTCCAGCAAACCAAATATAGTACTTCCAATTCCAAATCAGTCTAACAATGTAATGGCATGGCAGAGATATTTTCTTGCTCCTCATGCGTTGAAGCCTGTTTAGGTTTTTAAGGGCTGAGCTTCTTTTGTATTTGTTTCGAGAGCCTTTTATCTGATTTACCGTGTTCATGAAAACACAAAATCATGTAGGACACCAAGATCCAGGAGTTGTTTTGGCAGAACCCAGTGAATGGTGGGACTTTGCTTCAGGCATGTGGCATTTCCATGAAGGTGCATGCAGGTTTGGTATTTTGGTGACCCACCATGAGCTTGACTTCCAGGAAGTGTCAGGCGATGTGCAGCAGGGGGTGTGTCAGTAACAATCAGGCAGCGGGTTTGCACTTATTGTTTGGGGCTGATTTTGTGTTTTCTTCATGTGATGCCTGTTTGACCAGGTCATCTTCAAAGGTTTGCCTAAGAATTTGGCGAATTATTTGGTGCAAAAAAAGGTACTGCATGCACATTCACCATTATATCAGGTGTGCGGGCCAAATAAAATATCTTTATCCTATTAGACATCTGTATTCAATTTGAATAAATAGCACATATATTCTAGAGTTATGGCCAGGCAAAGTGACCTTGACGTTTGACCACCAAATAAACATTTTCTAAATCAGTTCACCTTTCAGTCAAAGTTGACGTTTGTCACACACAACATTCACAAATATGGAGTAGATCTAAAAAACCCGCTGTGACGGACCGGTGAGCTGAGCAAAACTAGTTCTTCACTGTCGGGTTACTCATTACTGGATCAGTGAGCTGCATGAGATACTGACAGGCTGTCAGGAGAGAGAGGGGGGGGGAGAGAGAGAGAGAGAGAGAGAGATAGAGAGAGAGAGAAAAAGAGAGCGCTTCCGCTCATTTCTCCCGTGTTATTATCCAAAGTTAATGTAAACTTGAATAATGTACTTCATTTGAATGTAATAATTATGTTGGTTGTTGTTTGTGGAAGCGCCAGTAAATGAGCCCCATTAACTGAGTTGTAAACATCACTTTAAATGGAAGATCCCCATAGGCCACTCGATCGGTATCGGCCGATTCTGATTCTGGCGATCGGCCCCAAAATTGGCGATGGGGAGCGTCCCTATTGTCCACCCATCAATCTATTTCAAACAGCTCGCCCACATGTTTGGACACCATTAAATGGTAGCCTGTCCCCACAGTTGGAAAACATGCCTGCCTACAGTCACATCCACTCCAGCCTGCTCCATTCCCCAAGACAGTCCGTCTTTTTGCATCACAAACATCACCAAACCAAAGTCACTGTCACTTTTACTTATCACACCTGCACAGGAGGACAGGGAGGCAGGTGTGGACAGACAGGTTTTTAGGTGAACACGTTGGCAGGTGGTTAGCCATGGTTGAAGTTGGTTTGCTGTCTTTGCCTTTAAGTTTCCTCTTTCCCTGTCGGCTTGGCTTTTGTACACAACTGACACCAGAGTCCCATGGGGACAAACAACCCGCCAAATGGATGACCTCACCCTGTCTGACTGGTTGGCTGGCAAAGACACAAAATAACACATACACATACACACTATACAAAGTGTTATATAATCCCACTGGGTGACAGAAGTGTTGTGCCTAATGGCCCATGCAGACTACCAGGAAGGCATACAGCAAAACTAAAGCTGTGGCCTATAAAGGGCCACCTTTAAATGGCCTCAATGATTCAGGGTGAAAACTGATAGGAGACAGCTTTGTTTTGCACAAAATAACATTAAAGTTTATTAAATATAATGCCAGGTTCCTCTCTTGTATTGTGTTATATCAATACATCCAGATCATTTATGATATTCTTGTCTTCACAATTTCACATTTAAGGTTTTATTATAACTTAACTCGTCAAGCTTTGTTGTCATGTCTTGTTTCTCCCCTTGTTCAGCCCGCTTTTTTGTGTAATGAGGCTATGCTCTACATTCCGGTGCAAGTCATTTATGATCTGTTGTCAATTTTAAAACTGCGGTACAGCTGGTCAGCTAAAAAAGAGAGGAATTCCTCTGCTCGGGCATAAATCAAGAGATATTTTTCTACATGCTCCTTCACCCTTGAAAGGCTGCAATAGAAAGAAGTAGTGATAATAGCTAGGTGTGGTGAGAAAAGGCTTAACTCAGCAGGGGATGTTAGAGGAATGGATGATCGAAGGAGTCTTTAGTGTCGTCTATTTATAGCTCAATAGCATCTCCTTCTCAGCCCGTCACAACACCCCCATCCTCGCTAAACATCCATTGTTTCCTTCGTGGCCCTTCTTCCCTTTAGTCGCCAAAGCAACTGCCTTCTGTTGCTATAGCAACTGGCTCATCATTGGTATGCCAGCTCAAGCCATGTGGGGGGTTGGGGGAAATGGTTATGGGGGGATTGTTGGTGGTGATGGTGGGGGTATAGTCTCAAGACTCATGTTAGAGTGTGTGTGTGTGTGTGTGTGTGTGTGTGTGTGTGTGTGTGTGTGTGTGTGTGTGTGTGTGTGTGTGTGTGTGTGTGTGTGTGTGTGTGTGTGTGTGTGTGTGTGTGTGTGTGTGTGTGTGTGTGTGTGTGTGTGTGTGTGTGTGTGTGTGTGTGTGTGTGTGTGTGTGTGTGTGTGTGTGTGTGTGTGGAAGAGAGAGAGGAGGAGGATGGGGCTTATTAATACGCTACGCACCCTGGGGAGGGTATTCCTCTATGCTAATCTACTCTGCCTCTTGCTACAGGTCAAAGAGTTTATTCCATTCAGTGGTGTCTATGTGAGAATGACAGCCAGCAGGCAAGAAAGCAGTTCCTTTGAAACCAGTCCGATATTAGAGCGATAAACGCAAACATCTGTACAAGGCTATGATGATACATGATGATCCACAAAAAGGGGAAGACAAGACATTAAGATAAAGAAGATGTTAAATACAAACGCAGACAAAGAGAAGCTGTTTGTAAGTGATACAACCTTAAAACACCAAATTTAAGTAAAAGTCCTGTACCTTCCTTCATTAAAAAGACAGATCAGCCAAATGTCAATTTATAATTTTTTCAGAATCTTTTTTTTTATCATCACATTGTTACCTTCCCATACTGGTGCATATGTGTAGTTGCTTCTAGTGTTGTAACTGTTGAGGTGGAGCTTTAACTGAAGGTTGGGCCCCTCTGAAGATTAACAACATAAATGTGAGGGAAAACGACCCTTTTGGGCATCTTGGGTTTGTCTGTTAATAGTTACAGTATTTCCATACAACCAGACTGTTTTTAGGAAATGAAAGTACCACCACCTGGCATTTTGACTAAGACTATCTTTCTTTTCTTGCAAACAGAAGTTACACAACAGGGTGGATCAAATACAAATGAATACTAAAAATCATTTCACAAATGCACAAAAATGTGTATAAGTTAAAAGTAAGAAAAACACTGCTTTATCTTCTATTTAAGTCTAAATAAGTATATATATATAATAACAATCGCTTAAATATATATATATAACAAATCACCATGGAACCACTAGCTTTTTTAATCTTTAACAATGCAGTGTAATTTATAAGCTCACGATAAGGACATTTATATAAAAAAAAAAAAAAAAAAAAAAAAGGTAAAATCTCATTATATGCAGTAACTAAAGAAGTCAGCTAGTTAAGTAATAAGTACTTCACTTTTGTCTAAGGTTAAAGGTGGGGTATGTAATTTATTTTAGAAACACTTTTTGCTATATTCCATGGAATGCTCTTAACATCCCGATAGCAATGAATATGTTAAATGCTTTGACAATAAATAGATCTTATTTATAAAAAAATTCATCTGTGGAAGCCGTAGCTCGGTAAAAAGCACGACCAATCATTTTAGCCGGGCCGGCTAAAATAACTGGATGGCCTACCTGCCTGTCAGCCTTCCATCTGTGCACAAACTTATCTTGTGCCCTCATTGGTCATGTGCTCGTTCGTGTGTGTTGGAGGAGGGGCTCTGTGAGGAAGTGGCAGATTTTTTCCGGTTGTGTATTTTGAAATTCTAGCGCACTCGAGCTGGTTTCCCCAAAATGACCTACCCCACCTTTAACTTCTCGATAAAAAACCATAAAAGTAGCATTAGCCAAAGGAATGGTCTCTATCATTTTAGTATTTCCATCTTTTCAGCACACCACATGATTTTTTTCCCCTAGTTCCTCAACGTGTTATACATCGTCATACATTTTCTTGCATGCCTTGGTGATAAAAATAATTTGCCTAAATAGTGCATAATTGAGAAAGGAGAGTGTCTTATCCAGTTTTATTAATTAATGACATAATGCCCTGCGGCTCTAGTATTCCCTATGAAGCAGCTGCAACTGTCTGATCTAAGTTCATTATTCATTAAAACCGTATATGGCGCCCACGGCCAACAAAGACATAGAGTATGTACTCAAACCGATTGCTGTCTCTCTGTCACAAAAACACTGCCTCTGTTTACAACATTTTCCACCACAACCATCAAATATCCTCGAACAGTATTCTGCTCTTCCTACCATGACCCTCATTATCCCGGAGGGCATGCAGTCTGTTGGTTTCTGATGGAGAGCACAGAGCGGCGGCTCCTTAAACCAAAAGCTAATTGGACGAGGAACCATGCTGTGGTGTAATTTAATCTACAGAAAAAAACATGAGGGAAAATATTAAAATGTGAATATTAAAACATTTGTTTTTACATTCATACTTTTAGGTTCAACTTTATCACGGGTTTGTTTGCTGTTACTGGGCAAAGTCAGTTCACGGCTAATGAATCACAGTCAGCACTATATTAAGCCTCAGGTGGCATTTCAATTCCATTTTCAGGATTAGTCAACCTGCGTCACTGCCAGACACTCATCAGGCAGTGCAGGTTCGAAAAACCTTCTAATTCTTTCTGTTTTAAGGCAACTTGCAAATAGTGAAAGGTTCTTGACACATTTCATTAGAATTTCACCCTGACATGGCGGGAATTTAACGTTCACTGTAGAATGTGTGATTGTCTGGGACTCAGCTCAGACTGTTCTTTGATGTCACTACGTCAAAACACTCTTTAAATGTTTTACCCTGTCCTCTTTCATCTATGTCCTCTGCTGGGTGCTAGGTTAGGATGACTCCGTATTTCAAACTGCAGTCTTGTTGACTTGTTTTTGAATAATTAAGATGCTGAAATAGAAGGCTTTGCCGAAACTGATTGCCTCCCACAGAGGTTTGTGCAGTGACATAGACCGTGACATGGGCGCTCTTTTTACATTGTAGTATGTTAGAATTAGGGATGACCCTTTTCCATATGAGCTCTAGGGTGTAGAATATCTGATTGTACATAGAATTTCATCCCAATAATTCATAGCTTACTTTGGTATTAATATCAGCATTTTAAAAACAATATTAATGGACATTAATATATAATGGACATGAAAATAGTTAATGGTACGTATACCCTCTTTAGTATGTGTGAAAAAAATAACGATGTATACAAAGTTGTTTCTTTTATTATCTATTATTACCGGTATTGGTTGATAAGCAATTGGTATCGACAAAATCTGGTACCCTACCCTGGCAAATAGCATGTAAAAGAGCCTTCTGCCAGTCTTCAGAAATAGGGCATATCATTTACTTTCTGTTGGTTGAATAGTTGTTTTTATTGTGAATAAATATTGTGGATGCCCTCTGGTCTTTTGATGCTCTTTATTGGCAGACTAATAAGTATTTCTGCCTCCTTTACAATGTATTTTACAATGAATTGATCCATCTTTTGAATATAATATTGTATTTTATTTTGAATGGTAATACCGTAGGTGTACAGTATACTGTGGTTATGTCCATTTCATAGTTTTGTATGTGTCTCTATCAAACATTTAACTGTACCATCATAAAGTGTGAAGTCAGTACGGTGACTCATCAACTCCAGCATCTGTTGCTGTTCCTAGGGCAACATTAACCGATCCTTAGTCTCTATGGCAACTTCCTCTCCCTGGTCATAACCTTCTTCTTTCCTTCCCAAAAGGCACTTCACGTCTCAATCTCTCTACCACTGGGGACGTGAAAAAATCGATTCGAGAAAGGACTAAATTATTCTAGACAGATTAGGATGCGGTCAGTGGCCTTTTTATCACCTAAAAACTTTCAACATGTCTGATTTGCAAAAAAGTTGTGGGTTTTAGATAAGTGTCAGAAAATTCAGAACTATTTTCCATGAAGAAGATTCTAAATTCAACAAAATATTGCAGATTGGTCCAATTTGGGAATAGATGGACTCTCAATCATGCAGATCTCATTCACCTGAGTTAAGAATGTGTTGTATTTAAAAAGAGCAGCATAAACATTTCTGGGAGCTTTTTTCCAGTGTGCAAATCATATGTCTGAAATCAAAATGCATGAAATCAAGCAAATCCTGCACTGCTGGCTTGGAACCACTCTCTTTATGTTTAATGTATGGCTATAACATGATACATATTGTAATACAAGTAACCCAGTGACTCAGGCTCTTGACATACTGTTTGTGGCTTTTACAGTGGCGCCAACAAGGCAAAATCCCAACACTTCCCCCAAAGCCGTCAAAAGGCATTAGCTCACCCTAGTTCAGGGATGGGGCCATACTTTGCATATGTCCCTTCTGGGCTACCATCTAACAGCTTGCTCCCCAATGCAAGGAGACCAAACAACAGAGAAAGCACTATGTGGTAAAAATAGACCACTGATACAGTATATTCATGCCTGCCTGCCCTTTTGAGATTGTCCTGAAAATAGTTTGATGACTCAGATGTGTACTGTGCAGGGAGAAAGAACTACAGAGGTGATGTATTTGTGGTTTTAATTCATTCTGGCCAGCACCTGTGTCTAGCTCTGTTGGAGAGCGAAGGAGAAGGGTTTGTGCTGAAGAGAACAGGTGTTGTTGATGTGGACTGATTTTTTCTGCAGTTAGTTTTGTTGCAATTGTATATATAGATGTATACATTTAGAGTAAAGACAACTCAGGAAAGAGATTAAGCTAAAGCTGTATCCAACTGTGTTAACAGCATAACATGATGTGGACAAAACAATACAATTATCCCCCAGTTAAGTTGCTCTTCTGTTTGTCTAGGAAACACACATTTATTGACACACTATTATAAATCATTTGTTTAGGGCAGTGTGTGGCATCTGGCAAGTCTAAATATAATTTAAAATGTTAGCTCTGTGTTGGTCTCCACCAACTACTGAGAAATGCATGTGCATCTTTACCTGTTACTGTAAATGCTAACGTAGTCTAGCTGTTTACTGGTGATGATCACATCATTTGCAGGAGATTTGGGGAGTCTTTTTCTCTAAAACAACTGCCGCTCGAAACTTTAGGAGAAGTGATTCTAAACCATAACATTAGGTCACATAACCAAAAACTGAGCCAAAAGACACCAAAGCGCTCTTAAATCCTGAGAGGGAAAAGACCTTGGTGAAAATGATCTTTGAATTGACACCCCTTTTACGTGAAACATAGTAAATGGATTACCAATGTCAATGTCATTTATTTCCTATACACAATTCCATATTCATATATATCTTTATATGTGTGTGCGTCTGTGTGTGTAATGCTAGCTTACTTATATACCGTAACCGTACAGTAATTGAAAAGTACCTTCGTGTTTGAACTGTTCAAACGTGCAGATGGTTGTCGTGTGCAGTCAGGAGAACGCACTTTGTACCCTTGGTTT
Organism: Notothenia rossii; assembly: GCF_949606895.1. Classification (NCBI taxonomy): domain Eukaryota; kingdom Metazoa; phylum Chordata; class Actinopteri; order Perciformes; family Nototheniidae; genus Notothenia; species Notothenia rossii. The sequence goes on along the minus strand of NC_136911.1, from coordinate 10,742,673 downwards.
TCTATTTATAGCCTCAAAGGGAGGTGATAAGGTAGACAATCACAATACATACAAAGCATTATGTACTGTATCTTCTTCAGTTGGTAGCTTGCTGGTTCTTTCAATTGTTAAACAGACAAGGGTGGGAATGGAGGATCTACCATCACTGTCCATTGCTGGTACATTCCCATACCCTCAAGTTTTTATCAATAGCTCCACATTTTCTTATTGTCATTTCACCCTCCCTATGGTTTACAAAATGATGCATCTCTGCATTTTTGCTCCTGTATATCTACCTACCTCTGGGCTATTTCAAGAAGGGTTTATACATTATCCTGACCTGTTCCCTGTCAGCATTCTGTTAAACTTTTCCTTTATCACTGCCAAAAGTCTTCCACAACCTCTCCTCTACCTTTATCCGTTGCCTCACTCTCTCCTGTGGTACATAAACAACAGTATTCACTCCCTGCTTCCCTCTTGTTCATCCTTCTGTTTCTCTTTAATACTCTTGAATAGCTTATGTTGTTTAGAACTCAAATGTATTCTGCCTCTAGCATTTTCTTTTCTGTATGTTTACCTCACTATTTGCGACTGTACTGTATACTGTCTGTAACCCTCCAGCGTCTTGATCTTTGTTGTGTTCCACATGCCTTTTTTACTTTTGTACAAGGCTTAAATACCACTTTTGGTGACAAAGACCCACCCCTGGATACTGAAGGTATTATCAAAAGGTCTCATTACGCAGAGAGACCACAGGAGCAGATGCACTCAGAACTCTGTACTGCTCTTTCTCATTTGAACACACACACACACACACACACACACACACACACACACACACACACACACACACACACACACACACACACACACACACACACACACACACACACACACACACACACACACACACACACACACACACACACACACACACACACACACACACACACACACACACACACACACACACACACACACACACACACACACACACACACACACACAAAACACAGTGGAAATGTACTGCTGGCAATACCTTGTACTGTAAGTGACATGCACACAAACATGCACTGACAGCAGAAGACCATCCACAATGCTGCAATATATTTGTATATATGTGATTTTGAAGTGAAAAAAAAACACTAATGCTAGCCTTTTCGTTCTTGTGGAAGGCATTGATCAAAGCTGCTTAATACCCAGGTTCAACACTCAGCTGTTCCTGTGGGGAGCTGAAGGCTTGCTTTTTCATCATGACAGCCTCCAACGGGGCAGAGACATGAAGTATTGAAAGGAAGGACAAGGAAATGAATCCCCTGCATCATACTCATAAAACTAAACAAATTAGCTGAGCTAATCTGAAAATACACACAAAAAGACGAACACACAAAGCACACTGCACATGTGCACAAATGCCAACATGGAGTTACAGTACATATACACTCAACATACAGAAGCAAGCATATACAGGATATCACCATGCACCTACTGACACAGTGCCAATATATCTATTTTCTGTGGCTGTAAAGAGTATTTCCCTTAGCTGAGAAAACTTTTTTCAAATGTAGTTACACTGCTTCAACTTCCTTCTAGCTTTAAACATGAGGTGTGCATGATGCCTATGAACAGCTTCCTTACATTTTCTAATTATGATATACATCAGTTAACACACACAAGTCAAACGGTTCTATGTTTAGCTACTTATCAGCGCAAAAATATTATTATTTCTTATGCAAAAACTTCTTACGAATGAGTCACACTGGAACAAAAGTAAAAAAGCTGAATTATCTCTCAGCTCCTATCAGCATATCCCAAGGCATCCCCAGACCAGATTGGTTTGTCCCAATGGACATGCAATTAAAAACTCTATACTCCGAAGCTCATCCTGACTGTCTGACTTCAGAACATGGTCAAATGTATGCGCAATCCCAATATTAAGGCCATCAAAACTCATGAGTATGCGTAAAAGTTGTTGAGGTAAGTGTCACAGCAGAAGTGGAGCAACCTGCTCTTGCACAGATTGCAAGTTATGGCTCAAAGAAGTCAAAAACATCCTCTGCAAATTGTAGAGATGCCATCCAAACATCAGTAAAATATCCTCTTCGTCCGGCAGTGGCTCAGTCAGTAGGGGCTTGGACTGTGAGCCGTTGACATAACGACATAATTACTCTGTAGCTATGTTAGTTTGACAATAAAGAACCTTGAACCTAGGGTCGCCAGTTCAAGTCCCTGACCAGACCTAAAATATGGAGTGTGGACTTCTACACACTCCATACACTCCAGGAGGTGAACGGCAGGTTCACCTCCTGCCCTGCCATGGGGCCCTTGAGCAAGGCACCGGACACCCCCCTTCCCCCCTCACTCCCATTGCTCCCCGGGCACTGTACAATAGCTGCCCACTGCTCCTAGTACTAGACTCCTGGTACTAGGATGGGTTAAAAGCAGAGAACACATGTCACTGTGTGCTTTGTGCTCTGCATGTGTGACCATTAAAGAGGGGTTCCTCCCTCCCAATTCTAATTCCCTCCAGACTTCTAACGTGCCTTGATATTCTGACCATAGAATGTTTAAACCGGAGCAGTAGCAGAGGGCACCTTTATCAGATTTCAATGCTTAAAATGAATGTGATGGACCTAATGCTAACAATGGCCCGACTGCTCGAGTACTCATCAATATGGCATTATAAGCAACAGTAGCTATTTGCTGAACAGTCTGGGTATTCTGTCAATCATTCTGCAATCTTCCAAGGGATAGGTCTCAATAATGATAAATGAAAGAACCAAATAAAAACAGAAAAATAACTAAAATAGGACTTACCTGAGGTGGAGGAACAGCCAAGGCATCGATCATCACAGAATATGAAAAGTAAAGTAGAGAAAAACAAAAGTTACATTTTGATATATTTAAGTTATACATTTTGTAGTCACACCAGGATAGGAACGTTTGATGCATAACAAGAGAGGGAGGGTTAATAATATACACCAAGAAAGTATTTTTGTTCAACATTCATCATCATCTAGGAGAAGAAACAGGTTGCTAGTGAGGAGAAGAGAGTTACTTGGACATACAAGAGAGAAGAAAGATTGACACCCCACCATTGGATGCAAAGAAAACAGTATGATTACAGTGTTAACACATAGACCTGGGCAAAAAGGAGAAAGAGAAGGTTGTTTTTTTATTTGGTGAAGATTTCTAGAGGTGTTGCTAAGGAGAAAGACTGTGATTGGTTAGTAGTGGCACACCCGTCAACGACAACACTGTTAATTATAAGATCATCCAAGCAGTGTATGATTGGGAGTTTCATTAAAGTCAAGGCAATCCACAGCATCAGTTGATCAACACTTGAACTCATGCGTTAGTCACTCAAAAACAGTCCAATTTGGAGAAGCCAAATAGACACAGCCCAGTTTTAGACAATTGTGTCCATGCAAGAGTCTACTAAACACTCAAACCCTGATTAGTAAAAGACACCCAAGAAATCAATTAGTCCAGAGAAAGCATTACAAATATCTGAAAGAGTCAAGCTGGATGATAAGACCATGCATGGCAATTAACCATTCATTTCATCGTGTCATTTCTTAGTTACTCTACATTAAGTTCTACTTTGTCCAAGGCTGACTACGACCAACCTTCGATGATGGGGACAACTGGAGGGACCACATCTGGTTCTTCCAAAGGATCCGCAAAGCTCGGAATAAAGGGCTTAGCTGTAGGGTTAAGACCAAATCCTGGGGAAGAAGGCGGGAGGACTGGGGATGCTTGTGGAGGGAAATCGTTTGCTCCTGGGAAGGTGGGACTCTTTACAGAGGAGGAGGAAGATGAACGAGACTTATTGGCTTGCTTCTGGGCTGATTTGGCATCTTTGTGCTCTTTGGGTTGGAATTCCTGCGCTGTGGTTTTGGGGGAGCGGAGAGGAGCTGGGCTAGGAGTATCAAAGGACAGCCCTAAGGTTGAAGGAACACCTGGATTGGTCATGTCCCTGAAGGAAAATAGATCGCTGTTGCTGCTTACGTTGGAGTCGTTGACGAGCCATGAATCATCCGAAGGTGAGAGGGGCGGGGCCGAGGCTAGCACCTCACCTTTTGGGATAGGGCCTGGGCTTGGGCTTGGATGGGAGGGGGGGCTGAAAGCAGAAGTGTCTTCATCGGGCATGCCCTGCATACACTCTTGGAGGGAACTGTCAAAGCTCCCGCTGTCAACCATGTCACCATCAGGTGAAAAGGGCATGGTGCTGTTGCCTAAGCTTGCATTTTCAGTATCCATCAGGAGGTCAAATGGATCATCAGGGCGACCAGCAATTGTGAAGGAGCCAGGTGCTGCACTATTGGGGGAGGAGCGCATAGTGAAGGGAACTGCTGTGGCTTTCAGCTCGCTCTTCAGGACCAGTGGGTTGATGGGATCATCTGCTGGGGATAGTTTCTCCTGAGACAGGGGGGAAGGGACCAGTCCTTCTTCTGGGTAGACCTCATTTTTCCAGGGGCTCTGGCTTGTATCCATGTCTCCGAACGAGGACTCCAGTTTGCTCTTAACAGGACTTCCTATATCCATCTTTACCTCCTCTGTGTTTTGAGAGGTTTCCGCAGGCGAAGGGACAAACGGTTCTGCTGTCACTCCCCACTCTTCCGGAAGCTTTTTCCTACTCTTACCCTTCTTCCCCCGGCCTCCACTCTTCCCAAGCTGCTCCTCCCAGCAAGCATCTCCTTTATCCCGCCTTGGGCCAATCCTGCCGTAGAACTCCTCTGTTGATGGATTGTTTTCTCCCTGTGTTTGCACTTCAGGGTTAACCCTGATCTCGGGCTGTTCATAAGATCCCTCATCCTTCTGTCGTCTTTTCTTTTTCCTCTTCTGTTTTCGGTCTGCACCTTCTCCCTCCCTTTCATCGCCTCCAGCATAGGAAGAGCTCTCTCGGTTAGGCCAACTGTCAGTTGGGTCGGCAGGGCCTACTGCGAGATGGCCGGCATGGCGGCTGATCACCGTGGAGACACTGGGGCTGAAAGGGAGGTCTGTCGATGGGCAGCCAGCCTCATCTGGCCAGGACTCGCTTAAGGCACCTTGTTGTGGGTGAAGAGGGAAAGTTTAAAGTTGGGGGAGATGGGTCTGTGCATGTGAATTGATTCCCTTAGTCTATGTTGGACAGAAAATAATTGAGAAACTTCAGATAAAGCATACAAAAACAATATAACAAATGAAAGTCTTGACTCTGAAAGTTGAAACATATTTATGGAATTTTCTTTCTAGAGTTTTAAATAATAGTAATTGTTATAGCTATTTGCTAGATGGTATAAAGGCTGACAAAGATCACAAAGTGGATTAGACAGAGCATAAATGCACCTGCGGGATTCAATCCAAGTCCAGAAGGCTTTTTCCCTTTTTAATAATCTGTCCCGACTTAATCGAACAAGACGTTGTGTGCGTTTTGTTGATCTTGATTTCAACCAAATAAATGTTTAAGATTCCTTCTGTGTCAATGCTGAGTAAGTAAATGCTTGAAGGGATGAAAAAACAGATACACACACAAACAAGATTTTAGAATAAACTGATAAAGAGAACAGGTACTTTTGGGTGGCTGACTCACTGCAACCTTGGGGTATAGTAGAGTGTTTCACTTTAACATTTGGGAAGCAAAGCGCTGTTTCAGACCAACAGAGAGCAAGACTTGGGTGTGTGAATTTGATTTATGTGCAGGCATGTTATAAATAAACAGTGCAACAATGCATATGTACATGGAAAGGGCTACGGACACACAACAGAAAGACTGAATAATGGTCCCAAAGAAAGGAGGTCAATTACAGGCAAGCAAGCTGCAACTAAAACGGCCTGTTTTTGGGACACTTTATAATAAGCTCAGGTACTGTAGACTCGAGGTACGGGGTTCTTCTGCTACTTTGGCCCAGTTTGCCTCTAGTTTCCTGTTATACGCACATATAGAGAAGAGGAGCAAAAGTGGAGCAGCTGTCAGGGCTCATCTAGTACATCTACTCTCTGGATGGCCATATTTCATATTAACAAACCTCTGACGGAAGTCTGCTCTCTTTACTGTACAGTATGTGCAGTAATTGGGAGAGCCAGAAAAAGACGTTGGCGAAATGGATTAGAATGACTTAAACATTGATATTTGCGAATGTATTATGCTCGGAAAATGTAAATGAACAGCCATCATATATGCATATACTGCAGTGTTTCATCGCCCACTGTGCAAACACTTGAACCATATATATATAAGCAGCAGGGCAAATGTAAGGTCCAAGAATGAGTCTTGATTCGCTTGGTCTGTAAAGACTGTCATGATCCAAACCCCCAAAGCTCCAAGGAACTGTCATGAGGTCCTTCTGTTGACAGCCAACCCACTCACTCCACTTACAGCAATACAGTCATCACAGGCTGAAGTGGCCCATCATTACTATAACACATCCCATTCTGCTTTATCCTCCACTCCAAAAATGTTGGATGTAAAAAAGCTTCCTCATGTGTTTCTCATGTGTTTCTTTTTTTTTGTAGAGTGAGATATCAGACAAGAGAAGGTCGTCCATTGTGGCCTTTATTTCTTAGCATTTAGCATGAGGTAGGTGTTGTTGATTGAGGAAAAATGCATATGCTAAAGCCCCTGTCACACTATCCCGAAATTTACACCCGATGGACACACGAATATGGAATTGTGAATTTCGCACGAAGATGGCCCCGAACCACACACAAAGGCAACATTTACATTACATTTAAGACATACAACTGCAACGAAAGTAACACAAACAATTAAGTTAAAGTGTTATGATACTGTACTGATATTTTCCGACTTTGTTCTTTACTTTCTCCGTCTTTATATGTAGAAGATATTACGTTTTCTCCGTCATGTTGTTTCCATAGCAACAACAACTTCCTCGCCTTCAAAATAATATATTATATCCTTTTTAGTTTCACAGAACACAAATTGGGTTATTTACATAATATGTTTACATGATTTTGTTGTGCAATAAAAAAAACAGATGGACACACGATAAAGGAAATGTTCAAATTCGGCTCTGATCGTAGCAACATCGGGCCATTCGTGAGGGCATCTTAAGCCATCTTTGGAATGCCAAAGATTTTGCCACCGCACCCGAAGTTGCTGCCGGAGCCTGAAAAACTCCACCGGCGGTCATACGATGGCTTAAAGAGCCTGTGACACGATTTTCCCCCATCATCCAAACCCATCAATTTGAGTAAATATTGTCCCCTTGAAGACCGTTACTGAACTGATTTTGGATATTTGTACTTTGATAACCATTAATCTGCCCTTCAATGTTGACCATTTCCTGGATCTTCTCGGAGATTCTTCAAGTCCCGCCAAATTATGGGTGACGTCAATGCGGGCACAGCGCTCCAGCTGCACCGTTCAGGATCCCAGCATCTGCATGTAAACGCACGATGGCGCACACAGCAGCAAGCTCAGACAGCGATGACAGTTTAATCTTGAACGTGTCTGAGAGCTCATATGAGGCTGAAGGATCGGTTTATTTTGTATCTGTTAGAAGTTTAGGAATTAGGTGCGTAAATATGGGCGATCATACGGTCATGTAGCCAGTGGTGGACTGGGACTAAAAATCAGCCCGGGACTCTCGACCGGCCCACTTCGGTACAACTAGTAAATTGTCAACGGGGGGAGTGGGGGATGTGCTAGTGACTTATCCGACCGGCCCACTTCGGTACCGGCCCATCGGGATTCGTCCCGATGGCCAGTCCGCCACTGCACCCAGCCCAGCCCACGTAAACTGTCAACGGGGGGAGCCTCGCTGCGGGGAAACGGTGGACCTAGTGTTCCGATCGGAGTGGGAATAATAATAATAATAATAATATTAATAATAATAATCCGTGCATTTTATACAATTCAGTAATGGTATATTTTTTAGGGATTTCTGTTTTTCTGATAAATGAGAGAAAAGTGATGGAGTCCTAAGTTCCTATCACCAAAAGTACACTTTCCGTCTAAACTAAAGCTAAGTTTACAGGACTATAATTCAGTATTTTTTTAGTTAAATAATTGTCTGACTATTTGGTGATGTTGGACAGCCACCTGGTTCATACCTCAGCAAATCTGAAGAGGATAAGAGAGGTCACTCTCAAATTATGGGCTTTTTTGTCACCTATCCAATATTCGGCCTGGTCTAATTTGGCTCTTTTTCAGGGATTGGGGTAGTTCTAAAGAACAACCCAAAAACTTTTTTTTTCCCCAAAATAAAATTTGACAACAATCAATTTCATTAATGGGAGACCCTAAAGATGAGAAAAATCATTGTTGTCATTTGTTCTACCTTGGGTAGGGGTATCTCCAAATCTGAGGGCCCTTCCTGCTAGACTATTATGCTAAGAGGAAAATCTCAGCATTCTCTGTGTTAAAGTATAGATGCACGAGATTTGTTAATACTGACCCTATACTGTAAATGCATCGGTTATCTGTCATAACGTCAACATAAACTACATTTTTTGTCAGTTTTATTTAATAAATTCAAATGAGTTTACAACTATACGTTATACAGATATTAAATGAATTGGTGGTCTGGCTTTAAGACGGTTATGCACATTAGCAGGCTGACTCGGAGTCAGTAAAAAAGCTCAGAGCAACAGATTGTACAATATGACATTATACTTAACTTGCCTTGCTACGAGCCATTATAGTTTTGATAATCTTATTCCCCCATGTTTGTATTTCTTAACACAAGCTTTGTTATTAGTGACCAGCCCTGCAAACTATTTGATTTCACTTTTTATTTCAGAATCTATGGTAAGTCATGAGATTGTTTACCTCAGAAACTGTTCGGAGCCAGATGTCTATTTGAAGATAAAACCAGTTTCCTCACAACCATAAATCTTCAGCTTTCGATTCTTAGATGAGGAGGGGACTATTTGCTTTCTTCAGGTTTTGGTTATTTGCTGTAAGGAAAGTTGTGTGTTTGGCGTTCATAAAATAAAGACAAATCCACTTTGATATTTTTCCCCCTGCTAATATATCTAATAGACTAGTTCTGCAACACACCATGGGGGCTCAGCTGCTGTGAAGCCTTTTGCCAAGTTCTGCTGCCCAAATGGGATGTAAGCATGGCCCTACTAGCCGACACAAGCCACAGATTGGTGACAACTACAACTCCATGCTCTCTAGGATCAGATGCGCATTGAACTGGAGAACAGCCCTACTGGGGCTGGGGGGGGGTTGTGGGCTGGTCAAAGAGAGTAGACCGTGACACACACAGACAGCTTCTCTCTGAAGGATAAGTAGACAGAGATGCACACACGCAAACACAACACATGCAGTACATGACCAGGAGCCATGGCATGATGGGCGACCCTATACGTGTCAGCATCAGATTTGCATTGACCTTGAGCTAGACTAAATCACATTAGAGCTGGGATGTGTGAAGAGGAAGCTATAGCAGAGCAATGGCAGACATCTCCTCTTTATATTGCAACCCTCTGTGGAACAATTGAGTCACATATATGATTTATTTCAATATAAAGTATTATTATTTTTCAGTTGTTCTGCTGCGAGCAGGTGTGACACCTCTTCATTCAAGACATGTCAAGTGCAAACCCTGCTATAGAAGTGGGTTATGTTACAGTATCTTAAATAACAATAAGCAGTGTGACTGTATTATATATGATGCATTTTTTACCTGCTGACAAATCCAGAGGGCTGCGAGGAGGCTGGGGTTCGGGCATCATGGGGCTGTGCCCTTTAGGGACTTCTGAACCCATTGGGGGTGTGGGGTGCTGGGGTTCTGCTATACTTGGAGTCCTCTCTGCTGAGAGGGGTGCAGCCCCCACATTGACCGCCATGCCGCCAGGCTGGGGGAAATCTGTCAATAAAGGGCAAGAAAAAAAAGATACCGTTATGCCAGTGTTCTGGATTCTCTCAGTTCTGATGCTACAACAACAACAACAATTCAATGTATGTATGAAAATAATCTACCCATGTAGCGGTGGCACGGGCGTTATGAAGACAATCGAATATCACACTACTTTGAACCAAATAACTCAATTGAAATGTTCTGAATATATTGTAAGGTTGACCATTGTCTTCAAATCTTCAGTAATGTGGATATAATAATATAAGGTGAAGACAATGGTCTAGTAAGTAACAATTACATAATTTGAAGGTAAAGCAGCTTATAACATCAATAAAAGACAACACAACAAAGTGTCATATCACAAGATGGATAACATAAGCGAAGGGTAGCCAATGAACACCATGTAATAGTACTAGTAGCATATAGTAGGTTATCAAACACCAACAAAGTGGACAAGGATATTCTCTAAAAGGGTTTATTTATCACATCATTATCTAATTAAACTACATTACGGTACACTGACAAAACAAGAGAAAAAAAGAGCAAGAGGGAACAAATGAAAACAAGAGAGAGAGAAAGCCAAAGAGGGCAAGGTAGGAGAAACAGCAGCAGGAGTGACTCAGACAAAACAACACAATCAATCTACACGGCCCCTGGGGATGCTGTGTGTGTGTGTGTGTGTGTGTGTGTGTGTGTGTGTGTGTGTGTGTGTGTGTGTGTGTGTGTGTGTGTGTGTGTGTGTGTGTGTGTGTGTGTGTGTGTGTGTGTGTGTGTGTGTGTGTGTGTGTGTGTGTGTGTGTGTGTGAGACAGAGAGAGCAAGAGCCACAGATATTAGTGTGTTGATCAAGCCTGACCCTGGAGCAGTGATTCCGAGACGACGGGTCTCATTAAGACAACAGTGAGAGCTGGGCATGCAGAGGATGGCATGGGGAAAGGCATAACTCAGCCTCAGAGAAAGTGTGAGTGTGAGAGTGTGAGTGTGTGTGTGTGTGTGTGTGTGTGTGTGTGTGTGTGTGTGTGTGTGTGTGTGTGTGTGTGTGTGTGTGTGTGTGTGTGTGTGTGTGTGTGTGTGTGTGTGTGTGTGTGTGTGTGTGTGTGTGTGTGTGTGTGTGTGTGTGTGTGTGTGTGTGTCACTGTGGAGTACCAGCAGACACCACAGTAGTGACAGCTGCAGCTCTGCATTCAGCTAACAAGCTTTGCTTCACCACAATCCATTTATCAGAGCGGATTGCGGGACCACAGATTTAAGTACACTTGTCGGACTGGAGTGACACTTTTAATGAGTTAAAAATGAATTTGGGATGTGGAATAATACGATTGTTGCAATAATCCTCTATGATTGAAGGTCAAACTGCATATCTAAAAAAAAATGTAAGAATCGTAAAGATTATATTTACAAATCTCACATGGACATATATTAAAACCCTGTTGAAAATACAGGCAAGAGTGCTTTGCTACCATGTTGTAGAAGATAAACAAAATCACCATGCGTTTATAGTCATTGTTAATTTGATATGACCTTTAACAAAATAACAAATTTAAAGGAGGACATGCATGCAGTGATGCACAATATCATTATAAACAGCTGCAAAAAAAGGTCAAGCTGCTAGAATAACTTCACTGTTTTTTTTCACAATAGTTACAGTTGACTTTTAGGAAATACAGATGCCTAATACTGGTAAATCAAGATTCTTTCCCTCCAAAACAAAAAAAACATAGAGGTGGTCTATGTATGCACTTGACCTTTTATATTAACAGCGGCATTTTACATTTCAGTTATGTCAATATCACTGCCATTAATCCTGGCTAGCTACCAGTTCCTAAAATAAAACAACAAATCCAGCCATGTAGTTATGCCATTTGCAATTCCACTGATTATTACACATTAGGAAACATGGCAACAAAAATAAAATAAAATTGCAGGCTAGCAGATATAGATTTATTGAATGAAAGCTTACATTTATCATATATAAGGCTATGCAATTTGAAATATAAATGTGTGACTTGCAAGTTGGAGTTCTTTGGTGTTGAGTTTAAATGCTATTAGTAGGAATGAGTGCAGGAAAGAAAAAACACCATAGTCCAATAAATCTGACCTCCAATAATAGCATTATAATGGCAACATGTGTTTGAACAGAAGCACCACGGTGGGATGATGGTGTTAAACTCTCTTTCTTGAAAGGCACTTGTTTGACAACAATATATTTGCATTGCCAGCCAAGATGAAAGCAGATGTGTTACACCACTGTTACTACCACTCAGCATTTTAATTGAAGCCAATTTGTTCGTGTGAAGATGATTAGTGTACGACTATTGGCTTCTCAAAATATCTGGCTTCTTAAGGACCTGTCATCAAAGTTCATTATGAATGAAGTTATGTTTGCAGTATTTGTATTGCTGGTGTTATAACATAAATAGTATGCACTGTTGCTTTTTGGCAGTATACCTGAAAAAGCTTCAATACTGCCAGCATCCATCATTTTGGCAGGGCTGGTCTGAGAGCCCAGAGGACCTGAAAAACCTGCCATGGAGGCTGGCAAAAGGGAGAAAAAGAGTAACAGATTATAGGAAATGGAAGGGAAGGAGGAAAAGAAAAAGTGGGGAGATAGCAGTAGTTGAGGAAAGAAATAGGAAAGAGGTATGAATTGATGAAGTAGTCAAAGGAATATCAAAAGAGAAAGAACACCAACAAGGAGTTCTAGGGGGCATTCACAATTTGGATATGGTGGCTCGAAGGTAGACAAGAAGAAAGAAGCCAAAAGAGAAAAGGCATTGAAAACGTACTAAAGTGTTCCGAGCACGGTACTGCATATAGCAATGCCTCTTACCTCCAAAAATAACTATATGATTCTGTGCTAGTATTTATATTGGGAACTTCTACAAACCAGAGAAAATTCCAAATTTCCATTTGAAATCTAGATTAGCAAACTTTGGAAAAAAACGCTTTTTAAATCCCAGCCCCTCCCTTCAGAACTCTCTCACCAAGAACAAATGAATGTTTACAGCCTGCCTACTGCTACAGGACAAGTTAACAAGAGAGCGTTGGGAAGAGGAGCAAAGCAGATCGTTGTCACTGATACCTTTATCCAAATACCTCAAGGCTGATTCATAAGTAAGAAAACACCTTCCATTATCAAATGTACCTTAAATAACGCATACGGCTATTGTTAGTTCTGTCCTCTGAAAAGGTGATGTTTTCAGGTTGATATAGTTTGTAGAAAGGGCCGAGGGAGCAATCATTTACATTTGGAGTGAAACTAAATGAAGGGGTGGATACACAAAGTATGCTTTCATTAACATCTGTGCAGCATTTATTTGGTTAAAATGTACTTGAATGCCTTCTCAGTTCAGAACAACAACACTTAAACAACTGTTGCCGTGTTGTTTAAATGCCTTTAACTATATATTCAACAGATCTTTATAGCTTCCATGTTTCCATATTATGACTTCAAGCTAGTTTGCTTCACTATTTGGAAGCACAAGTGTTTTCAGAATTCCATTTTTATTTTTTTCATTTAAAGTGTCATGCTAGACTTGTACCTGACAAGAAGTCTGTAGCCAAGGCCTGCTGCTGGTCCAGTGAGTGTGAGCGCACCTCTCCCTGGGGCTCTGGGCGCAGCAATGAGATCTGTTCCCCGGCGGACAGCTTACAACCTGCAGTGACAACATGGATCATCAGACATTAGATCCTCCTCCTCTCTGATGACGCACTACTGTACAAGTAGTACTGTAAGTTAATGACACAAGGCGTTTGAACTCTGCTGAATACAAATCCCCATACATACACTCACACATAACTCAACGTAAACACTTCCATATAGCGGCTTCCTCACCTGCCAAATGTCATCCCAAAAGCAGAAATCCTAGTCCCATACAACTCTACATTCAGTGGTGGTTTCTATGTGCTGCTCAGCGCTTCTGTCTCTGTCTGTCTCCACTGCATCCTCAGCTGGCTCTGAGCTACTAACATTGTGAATCCCCATTCACACACAAACACACACACACAAACACAGCCGCCATACAAAGAGACACACAGACAAGCGCACACAAAAATAAAAATGCGATCACAGTCGGGTCGTCAGGGTTCGGTGTGACGTTTCACTGTCTGTCTGATTCAGGTCCCAGGCCCTGCCAGAAAGCCCCTCCCCCCTCGCACTCCATGACTTTTCCCTGCCCACGGCGCCTCTCTCCAGTCACCCACTCTTATCCCAGTCTATAAAAAGGGATGCTAACATGACCACAGAGGCCAGAACAATGACTAGGAAATGTAATGTTGCTGTTTAGGAGGTTAAGGTAAAAGTGGAATGAGAAGAGAGGGATGGAGGGTCAGGTGGAGGGTCAGGGAGGTGAAGGAAGGGTTGAATGGACGGCAAGGAAAGGAAAAGGATTTATGGAATCAGTAAGTGGAAAAAAGCAAATAATGGAGTATTGAAAGGAAGGATATTGGAAGGAGGAAGAGAGTGAGGGGAGGAGAAGAGGGAGGCACCAGTGGCAATCCTCTCCCAGCAGCATTCACAGGGGGTGACAGTAAGGCAAACCGACAGGATGCCACCCACAGTCAGAAACGCTCCCATATATCAGTCACAAACAGGGGTGCTAGGGATTTTCTCGACAGGGTGGAGGGAACACTCCGTCGGCAAGGTCACTGATTGATTGCAAAAACACTACCAACGCAGCACTTATCCTTACGGTCTCACATTTGGTTATTTCTGGCTGTCTTTGTGTCTCATTCTTTCACCCAAACACACATTTGAGGGAATATTAGGAGACATGCAAGGTCACAGTAAACTTCACACATTGCTTGGGTGGCTAAATCGAGTGCTTCTAAGTGAACCAAGTATCTTCTGCCCCTTTTAGTTAAATCACTGAAGCAAAACAAGTTGCAGGAAAACAGGAGGATGTTCCCTGTGCTGCTGTCCAAGGTGCTACAATCTGATTACGCAGATTTGAAAGGGCAGTTTGGGGTACTGGTATGAAAACCTCTAATATATCTTCCTATTTACATGTTCACCCCTTACATAGACAGTCTGGTTGACTAGGATTATTGTATTGGGGGAGGGAGCTTACATAAATGCATGACCTCAAAGCTGGTAGCTGTCTGGAATGAACCCATCACTCAAATAAAACATCTCTCGGGCAAAATTACTGAACATATTATCAGACCAAGTCGAATAGACTAGACAGTCAAAGTAGATGTCTACTTTGGTGATGTTTAAAAGGATGTCATCATCATTTTAGATGATTCCTAACAGTAATGAAGTTAGCAGTGCCTTTAGACAGATACGCTGTCCGGCATAAATACAGCCAAACATATTATATAGGAAAGACAAGAGTAAATGTCTTCAGATATATTTTGGTGGCAAGGCAAAAGTTCCTTAGTTAGGTAGACTTGGAGGAATTTGGACTCGAGATTAAGAACATTTCTTAAATCCTGGCTACAAGCCGGCTGGCCTCTTCTGTCTCTTTTCCCTTTCGACTTTTATATATTCCAATTTAACCTTTTCCCAATTCTTAGTAATACATTTGGCGTGTACAATATTTCCCTTCAAGTGAAGAAAGTTTTCATCCATCAGAATTGTTGTTGTCTTTAAACTGAATCTTGTCCTCTCCATCTGCATCGAACCAGACATAAAATGACCCAGTAGGCTAAAAACGGTCATAAAACTGTCTAATTTAGTTTTTGTCTGCAGAGAAACAATGACATTTGTGAAACTTGGGGCTTAAGCCTTTTTTCGGCTCAGTCAATGCTATTGTACCTAGGGCTTTCTAGTTCAGACACATTGTAGGGGGTTCAGTTGAATCCACAAGAGAGCATTTCATGCTGAGTTATTCTCTGCACACTGCACTGTGGGTAATGTACCAGGGGTGCTCAGCTTGATAGATTGAGGAAAACCAACTGTGATGCACTAACTGTGTGTATGTATGTCTGTTTTTTTTTGGAACATGTTCCGTGTATTGTTCCTACTAGGGGAGTCAAAGCCCGACATGAGGTTCATTACAGTGGCATCACTCTATGTGACATTAAATAATAGGCTCCTTACAGACCAGCAAAGATCATCACTACTGGGCTTCTATGGTAACTCGGAACTATGACAGGAAGTCTGGCAGTTTAACATTGTAATGTAATGTACAGTTTATTTGCAGTACATCCATCCTTTCAAATGTAAACAACTATTTTCTCAGAACTTCAGATACCATCAAATCAACAGTTAGTGCTACATTATGTCATAAATACACACACTTTAATAAATAAGTGTGTGATTTAAAACTTAAATCTTAAACTTCAGCATTTGTTTTTTAAGAAAGAAGTCGGATGAATGTTTAACAAGTGGTATTGCTACTACAGCAGAGTTGTAGAGTGTATTTGTATAAAGCTGTGCTAATGAAAATATATTTAAAAAATGCATCATCCAACTGTGAGATTGCTGTGATTACGCTTTTGTTTGGTTTGCATTTTAACACAAACATGGAGTTGGAAGTCTCACTGATAGCAAAGTAAAGAGACTTTATGCAATTAATTAAAATAAAACATTGCTCATGCTACATCTCTAAAGGTAAAGGACTGACCCTAGCCAACTTATTTAAGTGGAAACATTTGCCTCTAATAGCACAAAATACAATTTCGGGATTTAGTTTTCAGTGTGGACAACATGTCTAAATTATGTAAGAGCTGCTTTTGCTGCTCGGGGTGCTGACCTCAGAATGAGGGCGGAATATGGCGAGACAGACTGGAGGAGCTATCAGTTTGACGGATTAACTTTAGTGTCACAGAGGCATCTGCGGACACACACACACCCACACACTACTCTGATGTAGCTGCACTAATATGGACGAACAAAAGCACACAGCAACACACTGATGTTCAGAGAAAAGTCCAGACACAACATGATAGCAGTCAGACAGACAGAAAAAAGCCTGACCCCATGCTTGGTGAACACACACACACACACACACACACACACACACACACACACACACACACACACACACACACACACACACACACACACACACACACACACACACACACACACACACACACACACACACACACACACACACACACACACACACACACACACACACACACACACACACACACACACACACACACACACACACACACACACACACACACACACACACTTGTGCTGTGATTGTAATTATTCACTTCATTATTCATATTTTAAAGTTTGCCATCTGAAATACAGCTCTTCCATCAACAATGGAGACTAGATTTACACTACAATCTCCCCTTATTAGGTACAGTATATTATTATCCCCTTACCTTCTCTTCCCACTCAGCTATATATAACCAGTCCCCAGGTGTTTGAAAATGCCTATCTTCTCTCAACTGCTGCTGCATAAACCTCTATAAAACAATCTGACAAAACCCAGAAATGACCTTGCTGCATCTTTCATTATATAGATTATTCAGAAAAAAGGCCTATTGCTTCATCTGCTACTAAAGAACGCAAAATTCCTCCTGATTCCCTTCTGACTTCCTGTCTCACGCTTGTCTTACATAACTCCTTACTCTTTTTTCTTACATGAAACAACTTCTAAACAGTAGCAGTTTGTTAGCGTACAGTTACTTGGTGCGAAACACTAGATGAAGTTTGTTCATACAAATAACAGTTTGAGGTTAGATGTACAAAAGTAAAGGGCCAGAAATATACTAGAAAAAGGCTTTCATATTGGTCAGAAATGTGGCAGTGGGCAATGTAAAACATGGAAATCAACAAGCGTGGAGAGAACACTAACTGGAGCAGAACATGGCGCAGATAACCATGTTCTCTCCAGCCCAGATGTCAAGCAATCATCTGATCTCTGCAGAATCTGTCACAGTATCAAAGGAGCGACTGTGATCTTCAGACGGCTAGAGGGACCCTGTGCCAGGCCTGGGCCAAGACAATGGGCCTGTTAGGTCAATACGCACGCACGCACGCATAAATCCCCCTTTCTCCATATTGTTTTTATTTTCCAGCAGTATAGTACATCTCCAATCGAGGTAGCATCACATAATAATCAAACTAAAACAAGCCCTCACT
>NC_136911.1:10524164-10724627 GCF_949606895.1 Notothenia rossii | reverse complement strand
TACTTTGGCAGTGGTCGAAGAAGAAGAATATTTATTAATCCCATTACTTATCTGGACCTACTGAACATGGAGCGTGCAGCTTCTCTGCTGGGGGATTTTGAGGGGAGACAGGAGGATTGCGGTTCACTGTCCGCAGCTCTCCTATCTAACCCTGTCAATATGGCATCTCCTGTGTAATGTATAATGTATTGTGTATGTAATGTCCTGTGTATGTCACAATCAGCTGTCTTAGGAAGTCATCCTTGCATCCACCCCCCCCCCCCCCCCCCTCCCCTCCACCGTTACGTTTTGTTTAGTTGTTTGTTGTTACATGTTTTGATGTACGGTTTGTTATCTGGAGCAATGTCTGTTATAAAAAATAAAAAAATTTATTAAAAAAATCCCATTACTTTTACATTGGAACACTTTTACACACAATTGTTGATATACCTAAGAACACAGAACCACATGCAGGATTGGAGAGGAAGCGTAAAGGGACAGCCAGGTGGGGGTTCGGTGCCTTGCTCAAGGGAGTGAACTGGCACCTCTCCAGGCAGGTACCAGTCCACACTCTGTTTTGACGACCCTTCGGATCAAAGACCAAGTCGCTACAAACTGAGCCACTGCGACCCTAGCTAGCTCTCTGCATTTTACCCATCCTAGAGTTAGGAGCAATTGATCGGTCATTATGTACAGGCCTAGGGAGCAGTGTAGGGAACGGTGCCTTGCTCAGGGACAACTCTGTAGCACTTTGTCTATCCAGGACTTGACTCGTTGACTTTCCGATTCCCAAGCCAAGTCCCTATGGATTTAGCCACTACCGCCCTAGGCTTTTAACGTGACAGCCACAAGAAATAGCTAACAAACACTTGACTATTTGACACGTGTTTTTTAAAGTTAAGGGGTTGTGGATCACCAAAGTTATTAGGATACATTATTTGGGGGTCAGGAATGTCAATACAGAAGTTTATCAAAATCGAACCAATATTTCAGTCACCAACCTATAAAGGCATGCTGTTCTTTTGAGCCTATGATGTAACACCAAAATACAGAACATCAATAATTTAAAAAGCCTGCTACAGGCTTTATAATGTGTGGGAGATGCATATACTGTAATGTACTGCATGTGGGGGTCTTTCTATGCATTATGTACTCCCCTCATAATGTCTTCATGTTTTTCTCTCTTTTAAAACACATTGAAATGTCCTTCACTCGCCCTCTTTAAGGGTGATGTAGGGGAGCAGCTGTGTCGGGGTGAGGCTCTCTTGGGGCTGCGATGTTCGGGTTATTAAGTTTGTTTTTGCTGTGTATATTCTGACAGGGCAATCGCTGCACTGAAAAGCACATCTGCTTACACATTGGACTTGTTCATCCACCTCCATTTTCCACCCCTTTCATCGCCCACACTATAACTCTCTGAGTCCAAGTAGGGCAGGCAGCCCCATATAGACCCACACACACGCAAACACACCCATGCTGACAGAGAGGATTGCTCAGGTCAGGTTGATCTCTGGAGGTTACGTTATGTGGATGGTAAATCATGCCAGTCATCTTAGAGCTACCCTGCTGGTAAAGGACTCTGCAAGGGCATGGAAGTCTACAAGGGATATTTAATAGGGACAAACTAATTATCACATCTAAATTTGACCAAATTCCTGAAAGGTGAAAGATTTGGCTGTATTTTGTGTTAATAGCTAATTAGCCAATGTTAGCAGGCACATTATAAAACACTCAAACTTCAAACTGACATAATACAATTCACTGTCACCACCTAAAACCTGAGTGCTGCATAAACAGACATGTGCATATGCTCATACTGTAAATAATTGTCCAGGCCATGAATATCCATCCAGTAGTTCTTTTTTTTTTTCACTATTATTTTCACTCTCTACAACTAATAGAAACATGTAAACTCAATTTATTATGTATTCTTTATTTTAGCTGTGATTACTGGTCTTTTATTTTTTTATAAATCTTTTTTTATTATTATTTAAAAGCATTTTTCACATATAATCTCAACACTACAGTCCGGTCTACTCTTTATTTGTTCAGCTTTGTTGTCTTGTTCTAAGCTGAGTGTAAGTATTTTAAGAACAATGATAAAAAACATTCCTTATATGTGGCTAATTAAATTGATTCTGATTTGTAGATGAGCATTTTTTAAAGTCAGTGTTTGTAGTTTAGCTGATGATGATGCGGTGTAGTAAATTGTAGAGGAAGAAGCTTCTGTCATGTTTTTTTTCGGAGACTCGTACGATCACCTTTCATGTTTGGAACCTCATTTCAGTCAGCCTTCGGTTCTGGGTGAGAAGCTATAAAATACAGAAAGCTGGCAAACATCTTAACAGAAGGCAGAATCCCCTTTATTTATTTCCGTATGTTTAAGCCACAGCAGGAGAGCAAAATAAATGAATGGTTTCTAACCAGAGGCATATTGCTCAGAAGCAATGGAAATCTTTCCCCTGGAGCACACTCTAATCCCAAAGCTTTACATTGTAAAAAAAATCCAGCGCCTCCAAAGGCTACAGCCAGGATGAGTAAGAGTCTTGTTCTCTTAGAAAGCTGCTAAGATATACGAATATCTAAAAAAAAGGAAATGATACTGCACATGATATAAAAGGCTGAGGGACAGAAATAGAAAGAGGAGAACAAGCAGCAGTTAGACATTAGAGAAGAGGTTTAGTTCAGGTTGGTTAGAAGAAGAAAGAGAAACCCAAAAGCCAAGTAAGTGTGGGTTATATATCAGTTTATTAGCACAAGGTGCAGGCACACAACAAGGAGAGCCACGTCTATAACAAGGACACTCTGAAGTAGACGGAAGAAACATAAAAGAGGCGGGATCTAAAACATGTAGAATTGTTCTATGCATCTCGGAAATAAAATAAATATTAAAGTAGTTTGCATTGCAAGGTATATGTTGTAACTGAACCCTTAAATGATACCAATGGGGGTCTTATTATCTTTTAACTAAGTAATACACATTTGGGAGAAGATCTGAGGAGTGTCATATGTGATGCAATGATTGGTGATGTGCCTGCTATGAATGCACACAGATTGAAGTGTACCAATCACACTTTGCAATTTATTCTGTGTGGGAAAATAAATGGTGTTACATTGTGAAAGAAAACAGCCCTGTTGGCAAGCCACAGAGCATTACTACACATTGTTCAACATCTTCTGAAAGGATTCATTTATTGAAATGCCTATACTCCCCCATCCTAATACAATTAAGGTGAATGTCATTGTATTTGTGGTACTTAAACATTTGTCTTTCTAGAAGCATCCTGGTTTTGGATCCATACATATATGGTTCCAAAGAAAACACAGATTTGTGACATGAAAGCAAAGACCTGGCTAAGGAAAGAAGACAAAAGGATGCAGCTCGAGACTAACAGTACCCTATCATTATAATGAGTTACTCTTTAGTGAACTCAAACGTATCGCTTAACCAATGACATTATGCAACAAACAAGTCATTAACTTAGTTATAATTGATCATTTTAAAAGATAAATTGATGAACTAAATAAACATTACAGTAAATGTGAATAGACTGCTGGGACTTGACATTGTCTACATTAATGATTGTCCATCAAAAGCTGGCTTAAGTATTTACTTAGCGATCTATTTGGTTAAGAGAAGATTGTGCAAAGCAGATAAATAGTTCAGGTTTAACAGCTAAGAGGTTAAGAAGCACTCATATAAGAAAACAAATAACACAAATAATCACTGTGTGGGTTACATTGTGAGTTTGTTTGTGTGCTGGTTTGAGGGTGTTGACAGATCCGTCTAGCAACGTTTGCGAGTCAGTTTGAAATCTTAATCTTTCAGATAGGGGGACGAGGCTTGCTGCTGGGGGAAGGAGGGGGGGCGTTTGTGACTGTGTGTGAATGTGATGACATGAACTGAACTATTGAACTTCACTGTGATTGGTATGTGCATGATTTCATCTAACTGTGCTGTGATGTATTTGTTTATGCTGCAGTGGGCTTTTATATACGTACAGCTGGAATGAAGTGTATATATACTTGATTTGGAAATAATAAGTGAGGAAGAGAAATAAATAAGATTAGAGCATATCATTGGACATACAGTAGTGTAGATAAGTCAGTGCTGTATTTCTAGTCCAAGAAAGGCAAAACAATTACTAAATACAAATTTCATGTGTGACAAGTGTGTCAGGGACACTCAGTTTGCCCAGCGGAGTGAATCACAGTGTGCTGACACATTATGAGTGTGCGCTGAAGTGAGGACAGCTTAGGAAGGCTGAGTGTGCACATAATGTTAGTCTGTGTGTCATGAGTGAAAGTAATGTGCTATCTTGTAAACTCAGACTTTCTCCTTCATACTGGATGAAAGGAGCGATGGACAGGGTAGATAGTGTGTCTGTATGTTAAACAGGGAGAGGGGAAAGGTGCACAGAAGCGGAAGCACAGCTGATTGACAGTCGGCATGGCGATGGAGGCGGGTTCTAGTCCTCTGAAGCATGGCGATTGGAAAAAAGAGGATAAAAAAGGAATATTGGAGAAGATGGAAGTAAAAGGGGAAAAATGGGGTTGAAAGCAAGAAAGGGGAAGATAAGAAAGAGTAATAAAATGCATCAGGTGCATTAAAATAAAAAATGGTTTATCAGAAAGAGAGAATAAATAATAAAAGTGTATAAATTAAGAGGAAAAATAATAAATATAAAATTAAAATATTTAAGCGAGGAGAAAAAAAGAGAAATGAGAATAAGAGGAAGGGACAAGGGGGGGAAAGGAAGAAAGCAGATTAGTAAAGTGGTCAAAGAAATCTGCAATTACTTTAACATAGGTCAAATAATTGACCAAGATGAGATGAAAAAAAGGTTTTAAATCTTATATTGGTCAAATATGTGGGTAGATATATTATATGATATATTATGTGCCGTGCAGAGGAGTCATGCAGTGGAGGTGCAGCATGCAGCATCCCAACACATACACTTCACACTTACACATCTGCTCCGTCAGGATTCAGCTTACACTCTCAATTACGTGACCCAGTTACTAATTATACTACTTCCTCTCCCTGGGCTCTTTGGGAATAACAATGATGAATGGATCCAATGCACCTCCACAAGGCCAGATGCTCTGTCTTCTGAAATAGGCCCACTGAAAACTATATAGCACACCTCACGCTGTACTCAAATCAGACAGTTTAGCTCAAACTTAAACAGAGCATCCTTCTGACACCATTTTCCTTATTTTACATGAACACATGCACACATACAGCCAGGTAACCATGGTAACACAAGTGACCCATGCCATGCAAACAGCTAAGCGGGGAACATGCCAACACAGGCGTCTGATTTATATGCTGATCACTCCTCCCACTGTCGCCAACATACATCCCACCAACTGCACATTTGTCAGCTGGCAGAATAATACAGCTACCACAATATGTGGTTTAATTCCTAGCAGAAGTTGTTTTTTCGCTTATAAAACCAAGCAATCACTTATTTCAACCAGGCATCAATGCACGGATCCAACACAATGCTTCATCAGCAGAGCATTGACCTGCAGTCAAGAGGAGCAGTGACACATTCCTGCCATTTTGAACATAACATGTTAATCTAAAAGGATGTTGAGGTAACGCACTTGCATTGTGCCTGATCACAGTAGCTCCCAGACGTTTACAGTGCGGGTATACAGACGGTTTCACTTAAATACTGAACTTGAATGTCAGGTAACAAAACAATCTACACCACCATTCTGCCAAGTGGATGGTTCTTTGACTAATGCATGTATGTGTATGGGTAAGCACCAGCAATTTGTTGCAATCACTTCTGATTTTACTTAGAAAGAAAGTCACAATGTCTTGCTTTAAGCCAGGCTTACACTTTCCTGTAGTATTTTTGAATTTGTATTTTAATAATCCAGACTATTTTATATTGTTTTGTTTATATTTGATATAATATTTGCATTTTATTTGTAATTGTTCATTCTCTTTTCCACTTATTAAAATATTTAAAGTATTGTATTTTAATGTCTGAACACACTTCTGCTTCTGTGACGAAATCATTTTCCAAATTGGGATCAATAAAGTTTCCATCTATCGATCTATCTATCTATATTGCACTTTAAGCCAGGCTTATGTTGCATTCTGTGTGCAACTGTTACATACTGGCCCCAGGCTGGATATAAACCAGCAATTAGCCAATATCCAATGTTTATATCAGAGTTTTTAATAACCAACCTGTTGTTGACATTGTGTCATGCAGATTATGCCTAGGAAAAAGTTCCCAAAAGTGAACTTCAGTTGTATCTTTTGATTAACTTAACATTTCGGATCTCCATGTAAGTACAGTAGGTCTAAAAGAAAAGTGTTGCCTGCTTCTCTTTCTCTCCTTCACACACATTTGGTCAAGTATAAATGGATTATGAGTTGGAGCTCCAAAGTGAACTGTATCGTGGTACACCATTTAACACATGTCATAGTCTGCAGATACTGTATGTGCAGCAGTGAGGATTACTTGTTGTCAGTGGAGGCGACCTCAGATACTCATTTATACACCCATGCACAATCCTTGACATGCACAGCAGTACTGCAGTTTCAAATGGAACAGCTCCATGACAAAAACAAAAAGTAAACTGGGGAACATGAGTTTGTATGGAGGAATTGTGTTCAAGCTGAGAAATGGGGAGGAAAGGAGACCATACGATTGAAAAATCTGACAAGCGGATTTTCCGACTGTAACACACGTAAACACACAAACACACACCCACACAGAGCTCTCTCTCTCAGTCTATTTCAGTACAAGCAGACAGCCAGAGGGGCAGACGGAGTGCGAGTTCATTAGACACAATAAACTCCTCTCTAGAGCTGCATCTCTTCTCTGCGGCTAATTATCTCCAATAAGAAGTAACACTATAACAATTTATCCGCATCACAAGCCACAAAAGGACTGTCGAGTGCGAGCTTCAACTGGCGTGCTATTCCATTTATTAAAAGGACTTGATATGATCAGAGCAACACTTTGACAATCTCCTGCTTTCAATTAAGACTCATTTTCATGCAAATCATCTACTTTGCGTTCACAATTAATGAAGTCTTCACTGATTAGCTCTCATTGTGAGCTTTAGAAAGGCAGCTATGCAAAACCATAAATCTGTAGATGTATGGGGTTTCAAAAAGGGTCCATCCTCCATCACTGATACAGGAAACAGGAAGTCAAAGAAAGAAAATATGCAGTCTTAAGGCCAGCCCGCAGCTGTAAGGAGTTCTTTTGCCGATTAATAGTTTAAGTTCAAAATCATATGAAAAAAGACTTGGCTTATTCGAAGTAAATGTGGCACAGGTGCAGAGCAACGGAGGGATCACCCACAAATTCAATATGAACATGTTATCTATATTTGCCGAATAAGTCATTATTATAATTACTCCACACTTGACAAAGAGAGTTTTTCATATAGAATACAGCTGGAAAATGTATACATGATAAGAACTTGGAATGTGTTATTTATTTGAAAAACTTGGGTTGTGTCCTCCTTTATTTTAATATTTATTATTTTTGTAGGAATTGAGGGCTTATAGCATCCTTTTAAGGTTTATTTTGTTACAGTTATAACCAAATGATTGTCAGTTCAATGTAGAAAAGGCTCTAGAGAAGCATTAGAACTCTCCATTTGAGAAATAAAAGAAAATATATATACATTTGAAGAGTTACTGAACAAATAAATATTTTAAATTGATCGTAGAAAAAAACGTTTTAAGAGAAGCAACCTTGTTCTTAAGAAGCCATTAAAAGGATGTTAGAGAGAACTAAGAGCAGCTCACATCCTCCCTGGAAGTCTTATAATAAACACACACACACACACACACACACACACACACACACACACACACACACACACACACACACACACACACACACACACACACACACACACACACACACACACACACACACACACACACACACACACACACACACACACACACACACACACACACACACACACACACACACACACACACACACACACACACACACACACACACACACACACACACACACACACACACACACACACACACACACACACACACACACACACACACAAGCACAAGAAGGAAGTAAACAAGGTCGATACAAAAGAAAAAGACTGACAGCTCATGATTGGTGGATAGGGATGACCAGACGGCCTTCCCGACGGCAGAAAGAATTGTGGGATATGTCTTACCAGGCTTTTGCACCCCATGAGCTTCCTGCTCTCCATTCTCCATCGCAGCACCGGTGTCTGTGCACACACACACACAAACACACACGCACACACGCACAAGCAACACATTACTCATCTGATTGCTAATGGCTTGACGAGATAGAAAATCTAACTGCATGGTATTGGTTGGCAGACCGTTAATAATACAGACTGGTTTCCCCTAACTCTGAGTTTGAGGGCTTTTGAAGGGCACCTCACAGGCATGTGTTTTATCTGCTAGTGGATGAACACGTTGGTAAAACACACACACACACACGTTCTGGTCAGACTGGGGCTGGCAGAGGGGAGCGCATATTACAGGAAGTGATACTGTGTGACATCTGACTGCTGAATCACTGCACTTTATGTATGTATCTAACACACAAAGCACAAAAGGGCATGAATCAATCACTCAAACATATAAATAGCATGCAAAGTACATGCACAGACACAAGACTAGTTTTAGTAAATGGCCTACCAACATTTTACAATTTGCCCCTTCACCCATAATTATCACAAATGTTACATTTACATCTGTCTCAATGCACCCATGCACTCACTATTAACACATCAATTAAGACTTTAAAGTATAGGCATGAAAAACCTGAAGAAAAACCTGCAAAAACACACATACACAAAAAGGTATGCCTAATTTGTCTTCATACAAGCAAACAGGACCCATATATCACTTAGCATAACAAGAGTGAAGCAAACTAACAACTGTGTTAAATAACAAAACAAAACTTCCAGTGTGTGGCTCTCCTGCTGACAGAGGACAGTTATTTGCAGACCGCCTCGCCCTGCTGTTTGGCACTCGGCATGTCAGCATGTCTGCGTTTGTCCAAATGCAAGCAGTGTGCCATAGTTGATCTCTGGAAAGACCCCCCCCCCCTCCCCCAGCACGGCCTACAGCCCGCTGTCACTGAACAGTGCCCACACACAGTCTGAATGACTGGCCCGTGTGCCGGGTAACCAAAACAGGCCCGAGAGCTGAGTCAGCCCTGGTTCACTGTCACTTCATTTTAGCTGGCTGTTTATCGGATGCATCTAATCTGCTTACTTATCTTTTCATCATAATAGGCTTGGGTGACCTTCCTGACATCTCACTCAGGTTTACGGTATATGTTATCCGTGTAAAAACGAACCAAAATAAAAAATGAATAGCTAAGCTGCTTGTGATATGAGTCATTGTAGCATGTATGCCATTGTATAGCAAACAATGCTATGTGTCTAATCAAAAACTTCCTTCATACAGCAACCTTTAATACAAATATTTCACAAGAATGCAATCAACTCATACAAATTATGTTAAATGAACAAGTGAAAAATGACTCTTCCTGAGACCTCAAAGAGTTTTACTCTTAGAGCCTTGTACAAAAGTGCTGCGGTGTATTATTATCATACATTCTTTGGATCTAAACCCTGAGCATCTTCACGGGAGCAGGTGGGGCGTTTGGATGGTAACTGCTCAGAGACGGTACAAAGTTCCCAAAATGCAATAGTCATTTGAGTTCAGTTATTTTGCTTATCTTCAGGATACTATCTGTCCGGCGGCTGAGTGGCACACCAGCTGATCCAAAATGACAGCCAGTGTCCGGCGGCCTCTGATACTATCAGTCATTTAGGAGCAGCTGCAGTTCACGTTACACAACAAGGATTCTAACTCTGTGAGCATAATGTTGTTCAGGAAAATGTTAGTCAAGGACAAAGATCACTTGCTGCTTCAAGTCATCTGAATGTAGATTAACTGGGGTTTAAGTAACACAGGAGATGGAGTTTTGTTTTCATTTAAAAGTTATTTATTTATTGGAATGGTGTGCTGAATAGTGTGTACTAGGACAGTGGTTCTCAAATGGGGGTACGTTGGAGTACTGCAGGGGGTACGTGAGATTTATTTTATGTTAATGAAAAAAAAAAAAAAGTAATGCATTTAAACAAACTACTAATAGTAGATGAACTACTTTATTCAAAAGTTTACAGTAATTCTGGATAATAAAATGGGAGAAATAAACGGGGTGATCTCTTTTCCTCTCCCTCTCCTGACAGCCCGTCAGTCTTGTGCAGCTCACTGAACCTGTAATATATTTATAACTAGTTTAGCTAGTTCCAGATAAACTAGTAGCTAAGTGTGTTAGGTCTAACTCTTAGTGTATTTTGCTCCACTCGACGGTCCGTCACAGCGGGGGAGCTGTGATCATGCAGAGCTGCGTGTTCTCCGTCAGCAGCAGCTGATCTGATCTCTAATCTCTCTCTCGCGTCCGGTTATACTTCACTCGCGTTTATGTCCAAATCTATCAGATCTAGCTAGTTCTAGTTAATGATATGACTGCCTGCTTATCAAAGGACCTAAACAATAAGCGTTGCTTGGCATCGGCTTGTGGCCGCAAAGTATAGCGCAGCATTATGTGCATATGAGCGTCAAAATCCCATGCTCATAAAATGCTCCTATATTTGTTTCTCTTCCCCACGCCCCAAAATAAATAAATAAGTAAATAAATATACCAATTTTAGGAAAAGTAACGAAGTTTGAGCAGTGTGGGTTTTATATTAACAGTTACACATATTTCAAAACGCGCAGTGTAATAACTGCAGTTGCCTCTCTGTCAGAATGACAAAGGTCCTCAGTGAAGCACAAGCCCATGTCGCTCACTACATTTTAAGTACAACTTATTAAAAAGATCAGTTCAATGCAACTAATGTCGTCTGAGTGTTATTGCATGATGTTGAAATTGGTTTGCCATGAATTTAGTGATGGATTGTAACATTTGAAATGTAGCATTTAAATGTTTCTCAGTTACAAGGTTGTTGTTTTAATAAATCAGACACTGATGGTGCAGCGCTGTACTGTACCTCTTTATACAGGCATTTTGTCCCTAACTAATTGTTTTTGCGCTGATCAGGGGGTACTTGGCTGTTTTTGTTTTTCAAAGGGGGTACATTATTGTAAAACGTTTGAGAACCACTGTACTAGGATGTACTCTAACATACATTCCTTTAATAATGCATACTGTTCCTTTAACTGTGAAAACATATACATCTGTTCAAGTTTGTAGCCATAAGCAACATTTTACAAGACTGCAGTCGACACATCATAACGCCATTATAATTCATGTTTGCCCAATACTGAATTTCACTCAATAGTGCTTGAACGCATAATACTGTAACTAAATGAAACCTTACTGTGGTAATGTTAGCGGTTAGCTTAGTTATTTAGCCAAGCCCACTGACAGCTCTCTTCCTGCTGTTCTCAACACTGATGAGTTGTTCTCAATGTATCATTGTATCAAGTATTATATTGTTACATCCTAACTTCTCGGTTAAAACCCCAGAAAAGACATGTCTCTATCTTCAATGTTCCTTTATACTTCCGTCCTGCATCTTTTTCAGTTTTTTACCTCTCTACCACTGTTTTGTTCCCTAACGTTCTCAAACAAATCATTATTTCTGAAGTTCTGTCAGAAACGTTCCTGTACATTGCCAATACAACTCTTTGTCTTTGGTGATGAAATAACCCCATCATCTCAAAACTGAATTGGCATAATCCAACCCAGGTCAGCATCCTCAAACTCTTTTTCTATTGTGCTTCAAAAAAAGTGATAATATCTACATTTCCCCACTGTGCTCCATCGTATCAGTCTCACCTGCCCTGGTGTCGTCGTCCAGCAGGGGGATGTAGTCTGTTTTCCCCACCGTCTCCCCCACCTTATCTTCGAAGGTCTCCGACTCCAGCTGAGCCATGAAGTCCCTCTCCACCAGGCTCTCTGGGCCCTGCTGGGGAACGCTGTCCGTCAGGGCGTCACTCAGACTCAGGTCTAACTCCGCCATGGCTGCACACACACACAGACGGGGGGGGAAAGGGTAACATGAAAGATTTAATAACGTTAAATAATGCTGTGAACAAAAGTACAATTCATAAAAGAAGGAAAGAATAAAAAAGATGGACTTCTATGATTCGTTTCAATCAGAGATGCTGACTTCCAACACAAATCAATATGGCATTATCTGAATAGATGACAGTGCATTCGATCACCCTAAAGATACTTATGGGAGGAGTAGTTCAAATTATAAATATCACCGTCAATACAACATGAATGTATACCATTAGATCATACCACTTAATGATAAATCATAGTTAGGTTTCAACTACATTTGCCCCTACAAAAGGAAATAAAACCCCAAGTCCGAAATGTATACTCAAAAAACTGTCAAAAACGTCACTTTTCAACAACATGTTTACCTCAAAATTCAAACATTGATTTAATTTGTATCCACCAAACAGTGATTTATGACATTTAACAGAACAGACTATTTCTTTTAATCCAGAAAAGTTGTTTATTAAACTTACAAAGTGTTTAATCGAGCAGATTAGAAAAGTGGTGAAGGAGACAGAGTTTGAATCTGAAATGGAGAGATAAAGATGAAAGAAGTGGAAGTAGAGCTGAGCCAAGGAGGAAAACATTTAGTGAGAGAGGTAGAGGGATGGAAATGGAGGGGAGAAGTGGTTAAAGGAAGTGAGAAGGCATCATCTATTATACCACAAGACCAACTCTATGAACACAAAGTAACAAAAATGACAGCCTGTTGCAGGAAGTATTACATCTGATAACATGCTAAACAGAATAATTGAATTGATTAGACTATCATGATCAAGGGAAGATCTGATGGGATCTGAACAGGATTGCTGGTTCGTGTCCCAAAGAGACATCAAAGTAGCCTCTGGAGCAGGAACAAGGCTACAGGACCTGGTATGATGACACGCCTCCATGGTGAAGTGCCCCTGAGTGTCAACCAGCTGCAAGACTTGACCTTTGACCTCACTGATGGGCGTAGAGTTAGAAGACAATTCGTTTTTATGTTTGTCACTGGTTTGCTACTTCATGTGATACCACTTTCCACCACAAGGAGACACCATTTCGATGGGACTGCTCCGTATGGAAGAAAAGCATGACTTGGTTCAATCAACACAGAAGCACAGTCTGTACTTTTAGATCCAAGCAGTCATCAGCTCGTCTAGGAATTCAACCAATAGCCACCAGGGGAATTTGCAGAGTCACATTGTGTCAAGTTCCAACTATAAGGACATTTAATATTTAGTGTCAGCAGAAACCACCCTCCATCTGATCACTGTGTTTCTCTATCTCATCTCCACCTTCACAATTCTTCTTTACATCTCTGTCCCATACTGTAAAAGTAATGCCTCCCCTTTCCGACAACCTTCTTTTGCATTTGTTGTTGAACGAGCAGGTTAGGTTTCAGGCTCTTGCTCAAAGACAAAGCAAAGACAAATGACTAATGTTCTGCAAAGCGGATCCATCCTGAGATTGACAGTTTCCTTCCTATCTCAGATTAACACATTCATAGACCTTTCTTTCCTTATCTGCACCCTATGTAATTTTTAAAAGGCAGTTTACATACCTGTAGTGCCACATACATTCAATAAAGCTACACGTGTCCGGAAATCAGATATTTCAGGACTTGTTTATACGTTTGTGTTTTCAATTTTTTATTTTAGGTCAGCTTCCTCAAACAGATGCAGCACACAATAAAAATAACTCCACAGCCCCATCTGCTGGATTCACCATTCATTACCACACATAAACAGGTCTTAGAGGTACATGATACTGTATGTACTTCTTATGCTCCTTATTTTAGTTTTTTGCAGATCTTAATACTACAGAACAGAGAACACAATACTGTTTGGAAAAACACTGTAGCAGTCTATAGTTTAGGATTGTCAAGCTTATAATATGTGGTTGTCTATACATTAAAATGTCCTGAATGTTGTAAATTAGACAAGCAAGCTGTTTTCTAGGGTTAGGGTTACTGGCCCAATTCTGGACAGTGTACATTAGCAGAAGGTAAACTGGATCATTCCTTTTCCTTCTTCACAGACTGTTAAAAGACTGATAT
Organism: Notothenia rossii; assembly: GCF_949606895.1. NCBI lineage: Eukaryota > Metazoa > Chordata > Actinopteri > Perciformes > Nototheniidae > Notothenia > Notothenia rossii. The sequence goes on along the minus strand of NC_136911.1, from coordinate 10,710,521 downwards.
GAACAAACCAGAAAATATGTTCTACTCAACGAAGCCGAAAGATTGGCAAGGTGTTCAAGATTACAACAGCTGTGTAGTGTCCGGAAGATCTTTGGTTCAATGGTAGGGAAATAATGTGGGTAGGTAATATGAAAAGATGCACTTGCCCCTTCCTTTTTAGCACAAATGAAGTGCCCTTGAGCAAGGCCCTTAACTCAACTAACAGGTATAACCTGTGCACAGGGCATTCCTGGGGGAATACAGCTCATTGCTTTCAGGGAAAATTACAAATACAATGTCCATAACTAATCAGACCATGATTAAATCCTAAAACCATTTCTACTTTTAATAATAGTTACATTTTCCAGAGACATTTTCCAGTTCTTTTCTCAGAAATAAAACCAATCACGTGGACAGCAGTTGTTACGATTCTACGTAGTCATCAGTCAACAAAACGTAGAATCGTAACAACTGCCTACAAACACTACATGTAGTAAACAAAAGGGTGTTTTCGGAGGCAAGGGTATAAATAATATATATGTAGGCATTCTCATTACACTGACTGCCAGTGTATCAGCATTCTAAATAAGACACAAGGGTGTGTCACAGGAACACTGCTGCCTACTGCCTCAACCACAAAGCCATGCTGGTCAGAAACACTGCCCCGGTTTCCATATTTAACCCCACGTCATGTGTGTGTGTGTGTGTGTATACAGTTTGTCATGTGTGCCAGCTGCAGAGTAGGCCGATGATCCATGCCACTGAAGCCACCAACTGATATTATTCAACACCAACAAGACCCATAGCATTCAGTAGAATATTAACATAGGAGTTGTTCTGTAGGCTATTTCAGTTTATGTTTCTACACCCCACATGACCACAGGAGCAGAACCTTTTCATTAGTCTGGGTCCTTCCCCAACGAGGTGCCGTAGTTTGAGCTGAGCTCCTGTTTTCCAACCCCCGGCTCCCATGTTTGGTGTGGCCACTCGGAAATAATTTGGATTCAACAAAGGAAGGAAATCCATGGAAGAGGCAGTTTTTATTGTGTTGCGTGCCAACAATTGCTTGGGTGTGTAAATGTATGTGTAGAGAAGTCATGTGTATTTGTGGATGTGACAGCCTCTCTATTGGTCTCTCTTAGGAACACCACAAACACATTCATACATTTAAATTGTTTCTTTTACAGCTCATCAGATTGCCATTTCTGAGGATGAAGATCGGTGTTTGGGAGTTTAAAAAGACTGATGTATTTTATTTTGCCTGAGATGTTGCAAACTCGCAAAAAAACTTGAATTTAAAGTTTAATTCTTTTAAAAGTAATGGTGACTGCCTTAAACTATCAACAAAGGTTCAACAATCAATTCCATATTGGGCTAAAAAAAACTAGCATAATAAGACATATATACACAAGATATTTAGAGGGACAATCAGCAGTTAATTTGCATTTGTTCCTTGTCTTTGTTTATTGTGAACTATTGTATTCTGTGTTTTTGCACCAAAAAAGAAAATGTGCACAAATGGATCATAAATCTTCTAATTGGTTATACCAATTGGAAATATTTGACAAAGGATAAGGTGATTATTCTGTAGAAAATCACTTAAAGCTAGAAACAATACAAATACATTATACAGTGTGTGACCACAGGAAAGGTAGATGTAGATTATGAAGGTGCAGTGGGATTGAGTGAATGCATGAGGGGGTCTGTAAATGTAGAAGGGAGTGAAAACGACAGACGGAGAGAAATAAGCAGTATGTGTGATGGGTTCTCCATATTCCATAAGCTTCACTTTGGCATGACACCAACAAAGCTCCTATAGCGGTTGTCAGGGTGAAGCATGACATAACACAGAAGACCTATTCCCAAAAAAACACTATGTTTCCTCCTGTTCATGTTCTTTTAATATGACAACAACACAATTAATGTTGTGCATGATTAATCCCCAAGAAGCTCAGGAGCCTTGGAGCTTGTTCTGTGTCTTTCTGAGGACCCTTCAGTGGCACGGACCCTCCCTGAACTGCTGCTACTGCTGCAGAACAAATGTTTTTTTAACAAGAGAACAACTCCGCATGACCTGGAATCGGAAGTTATCTTCCTTGGGTAAACATTGAACAGCAATCTGGGTTTGATGAGGTTATACGATAACATCTCTACAACTCACAAATCATTAACTCCTAATCATTACTCAGCAATACATATAACACAAAAAAACTTATTTCAGACGAAGATCAAAGGGGCCCAATTGGGTGCTTTGATTATTCCTGCACACACTGCTGCACTCCAGCTGCAGGCGAGAAACCAGATCCAGGCCAGCTGCTGGGAAATCTATTGTACTTTGCCTCCAAGCAAGGCACTGCAGCCAAAACTGTGTCAGGCAACTATATTTATCTCTGAAATGTAAAAAGAAAAAAAAGTGTCTTCCCTGGAGGCTACAATGTTTAATAAGTCAGAGAAAAGTGCACAGTCATCGTCATAGCCAAGTGATATTCTTAAGAACATAAAAACACAGCCATGGTAGGTCAAAAACTGAACCAGGAAGTGCAGATGACGACAATAACACGGTCATTGTAGTAAACTGAAATGACCAAAGTGTATCATTATGGGTGTGATAAGGAGTAGTGCTGATTTATTGCACACACACAACTCCAAGCACACACAACTCAAGCCATACTGCCAGAAGAAACAACTTGCCCTCACTGCTAAAAAAACAGACACACATGGTACTATTACCATATATTATATATATATTAGTGACAGCATCAACACGGCCTAGAAAAACAAGTGTTCAGTGGCAGTGTAGGTATATAAATCTCACCCCTGATGTCACTTTCTAAGAGAGGTGGGACACTTCCTCTGAATGCTCAGGTTACTTGGTTACCATGCGAGTGTGTGTGTGTGTGTGTGTGTGTCAGAGTGAAAGCTGACTGACATTGTTTCTTCTCTTTTTACGGTCACTTCACAGGAGAATTCAAACAGTAGTTGTAGAATCATTTAAATGTGTTTTGTCTTTTATATTTTTCTACACTGTGTGTGATTTTGTGTGTGTTTGAGACCATTGCTCCAGCCACACTTCTTTTTTTTTGTTCCAGCTGATATACAGAGACAGCTGAGTAGGGACTTTTAGCCCTTGCTCAGTTTCTCTTTCTCTCTCTCAAACTCTCTCTCACACCCACACACACACACACACACACCCTGATGGATTCAATTACACTCTTAAGCCTTTTGTCTCTAACAGTTAGATAGAACAGCACCCCATTTCTCTGGGACTTCGACTGTTGGTTGGACAAATCCAGATATTTGAAGATGTTACCTATCTACTATAAATTGGTATTACTTGACAAGTTTTAGACATTTTATAGACTAAACAATGAATCAGTTAATAACTTGAACAAAATAATATGCAGATAAGACAATATCAAAATGAGTTGCAGCCCTAAACTACAGTTAGCTGAGCTTCAAGATTAGCAGGTAAAGCTTCTGCTGTCAGTGAGATATATTGTAGACCCTGACACTTCTCCATGATTCTGCTACTTGACAACAAGAACCAGAAAATATGTCAATGCTAATGGAAGCCTCCATCAGCCTTTAGTGCATGCAGTATACTACAACATATTACTGCAGGGACTTCCTAGCATCCTTGCTTGACAGGTTTGTGACGAGTCGTCCTGGTGCCCTACTTAGTATGTAACTTCTTACCCATACAAGTTGTTTGTCCTATCTTAGAATAGTCATGGATTGGTTTATCTGCTTCAGTTACAGCTCACTCAGTAATCCCCCCACCTTATTAATCACCCGAGGGGATCTACTTCAAAGGCAGGCCATGCTACCGTGTGTCTGTGTGTGAGAGAAGAAGCAGAGATAATTCTAGGAAAGTGTCTATCCCAACATGAACACACGCACAGCATGGCCCTCCTTTAGTTAGTTTGCATGAAAGCGAAAGGGAAGCGGAGGGCCGAGACTTGGTTATCTGATACCTGTTCACACCCTGTAAATCAAAACTGCAAGTACGCCTATAGGGCAATCCTCCATTCTGTCATGTTAAGGTGTCATATCGTAAAAGCTACTTAACCCATGTTCTTGTGTAAACTGTAGAAGTTAATAAAGTACTATGTAGACTATGTACACAAAGTGATAAAGCTATCAAAATGGTCATAAATTGACCACATAATGGTTGTTATGTTAGGCATGTGGCAATTATCTGACTGATAATGTTAAACTATAAAATGGTAAATCCATTATAATAAAAAAATGTTTTACGTGTGTCCGTCCCAGTGTCCAGCTGCCATGGCACTAATCTCACAGAGATGCTATCGCTGACATTCCTCGCAGGCCATTCAAACTATTTCACCGAGCCACACAATCACAGCACTTTGTCAAAACACACACACACACACACACACACACACACACACACACACACACACACACACACACACACACACACACACACACACACACACACACACACACACACACACACACACACACACACACACACACACACACACACACACACACACACACACACACACACACACACACACACACACACACACACACACACACACACACACACACACACACACACACACACACACACACACACACACACACACACACACACACACACACACACACACACACACACACACACACACACAGTATTGACTAACTTACTACTGGATTTGATTCAAGCACTGATTGTTATTCTGAAGTGACACACCACTTTCAAATGTAAAAGCCTTACACGTGAGGTAGTTTTTGTAAAGCATCTCTCTGTCCTTGTGCAGAAGGATCACACCTAAGCCCTCAGGGAATTCACAGGTTGTGTGAACAACATTTTAGTGAGTTGTGAAACATGCAAGATAAAGATGTGGAAGTGCTTCCGACGAGTCAAACATTGCTGCAAGGAGGCACTCACAGAAAAACTATTCTTCACTGATGACTAATCGCATGCATCTGGTAAAACATGTATTAGAGTTGTGAAAGTAAATTCATTATTGTTTATAAGCATGCACTTCTGCCCATCTGACTATGCAAAGTTACACACCCTCTTCTCTCGTCACACATGTTGAGCTTTCACAACTCAGGTAATTGCTAACTTGCAGTGGCACACACACACACACACACACACACACACACACACACACACACACACACACACACACACACACACACACACACACACACACACACACACACACACACACACACACACACACACACACACACACACACACACACACACACACACACACACACACACACACACACACACACACACACACACACACACACACTTGTTTATGTAAGAAGTGATGTGAGGATTGATGAGACAATAATGAGAGATAAAGAGAAGCAAAGAAAGAGAAAGAAAGATGTAGCCCCACAGGCCTCTGGTTTGTTATAGAACAGGGAGTGGCAACAGGAGGTGTGTGTGTGCGTGTGCGTGTGCGTGTGCGTGTGTGTGTGTGTGTGTGTGTGTGTGTGTGTGTGTGTGTGTGTTTTATAATAAGTCTCAGGAGGCGAGGCATACAGGTGCTGTTCAGTGATCCTATTAAGTAAAATTATCCTGTTAAACTATAACAACAGACATTTTCTGATGAGGGTCTTGTCAGAACATAACTTAGATTTCAACAAATAATAAGTTAATAATCTACATTGAAAACAAAACAATAGCTAAATGTTTCTTATTACACTACATTTAATATGCTAATCCAATTGTCCTGTTTTATGGCTGTCAACGTATATTATAAATTATAATAAAAACAATTCTGTAGTTACTGTTCCATTCTGGCGATATCTACGTACGCAACAGAAATACAGAAACATGGCTTCTGAAAAGTCACAGCCAGTTAGGGATAGATCAATAAATCAAATCTCTAGTGAGCGTTAAATGTTTCGAATAGAGTGTCTAATGCATAGCTTAGAGGAGTTGCTGATGCTGCAACTCACTGTGGTCTCTAAGGTATTATAGCTGATGTAGGCAGCAAATGAATGGAAACACACACGTAGACTTGAAATGTAATCCTTAATTTCCTCTTTGCCATCATGCCGTCCTCCGGATGCAACATCGGGTGAGGCTGATGTGACTTAGATCGAAATAGTCAGATGACACAAGAGTACACACTGCTATATGTGGCTTTACAATATGCTCATAAGTGTGGGCTGGAAAGCGAGGGATATATAATGGCATCATTTGCATACGTACACGCCTTAAACACTTGTAAAGTAAGTGCTGAAAGGCTGCTGTGATGTAGTCTTGCGAACAGAAGGAGAGCATGCATGTGTTTGTAGAATCATTATGTAACAGCATAGCCTCTTAGGCACGACATCCCACATAGTACATTGAGAATAGTATGCTTTATACACATTAATAAAGCAGGAGGTGTTGTCGGACTGTAAGGGCTTTCCCATGTAACTGGAGAAACCCCCTGACAATGTCTGATGTCACTTTAACTCAGTGTTTATGTGTTTTAGAGCTTTCTTTAGCAATGACGTAAAACCATAATAACCTCCAAAATCTGTCTACTAGGTAACTCCCGGGTAAAGGTTGAAGAGAGGATAACAAAGGGTGGCTTTTTTGATCTTCTGATGGAAATAAATCGATGGTGCTGAGGATTAGTGGACGGGGGTTGCCAGAGGGAGGGAGAGGGCCATGGGGTTCATGAGAAAAAAAACACACGGTAAGAGACAAGAGAAACAAGAGAGAAAACGGCTTACTGCATGAGTTTGTGTTAAGTTTTTTTTTAAAGATGAGAGAAACTGAAATGAATTGGTTGGGTTTAAGGTAAGAAAAAGGTTCAATCTGATTAAACAGCGGTTCCTTGGTTTGATTTTGGGATGTTGGGAATGGCTGAAAACAGAATCTTACCATCAAGAATTGCATGAACTGTCAAATATAGAGTTCATTCCTTTGCTTGCAAACCTGAGCTGACAGTGAAAGTGCATGCTGTTCTAAGTTTGACTTGTCATCTGAGTTTGAGCCATCACATCGTCGAGAGCCAGTAGGTTCTGAAAAAAATACTGCACGCACAACTTTCTCTGCATCTTTCACCACTTAAATGTAGCAACAAGCCCCATTAGTGCTTTATTATGACAGTTATATTGTTTGATAATGTCTTGTTGTCATGCTGATTGTAATCCATAAATCTTGTTTCCCTATATAAAGGTTGTGTGGTGGCACCACAGACCAATTACTGTGATATGAATGTCCTCACTAAGTAACAAACATATTTAAAAAGGTACCCTTAGGAGCTTTTGACCACCAGAACGACCATCACAACCATTTTTAGGGAATAATTGGTCCATTTTGGAGAAGAAAATTGGGCAATACTTTCAATTCAAGCAATTATTTGAAGGAAGTATGTTCACTGAGAGCAAATGCATCCACTTCAAATCTCTATTTTCGCACTATTTAAATGTCTGCATACAATAGAACCTTAGAGGTTATGTTTTCCCATGCAAATGCAATGCATATCTGGAAACACTTATTTGACACTTAAGTGGCAGCAATACAGAAAGGGAAGAAAAAGAGGTTGAGTAAGATCTACCGTACATAAAGAAACAAAGCATACATAGAAAGATGGAAAGAAGTGGGAGAGAGGGGAGCAGCTCATCAGCTGACATCACAGCAGTGGTACTCATTTGACAAGTTAGCTGTGCAAGTAAATATGTCTATAAGAAGGCTGTTGTCCATTTTCAACAAATAGTAGTTAGCAGTTAACACAATTATGCAGTCGGACATGTCTGAATCTGTGTGTTGTTGATCAGTCCTTGCCCTGCTAATTTGCTTCTAACAGCCACAGCGTGTCTCTGATGTTTGGCTCCATTCATAGAGCTCCACTTAAGGTAATGTTAATATGTGCCGTGTGTGTGTGTGTGTGTGTGTGTGTGTGTGTGTGTGTGTGTGTGTGTGTGTGTGTGTGTGTGTGTGTGTGTGTGTGTGTGTGTGTGTGTGTGTGTCTGTGTGTCTGTGTGTCTGTGTGTGTGTGTGTGTGTGTGTGTGTGTGTGTGTGTGTGTGTGTGTGTGTGTGTGTGTGTGTGTGTGCTTCCTGCTGCTCTCACACCCATACAGTGCCTTGATGAAACTCACAGTGGGCTTGTTTGAGAGTGAGTGAAAGGGCTAGTGTTTAATCCTGTGTGTGTGCGTGTGCGTGTGCATGTGTGTGTGTGTGTGTGTGTGTGTGTGTGTGTGTGTGTGTGTGTGTGTGTGTGTGTGTGTGTGTGTGTGTGTGTGTGTGTGTGTGTGTGTGTGTGTGTGTGCGTGTGCGTGTGTGTTGCCTTCTGTTGCTAATAGACTTACACAGGACTCACAGGACATATTTGTATAATTCAACACTTGCTGCAGCTCATCGGTGTGCATGTTAGAAAGCAGACAGACAGACAGGCAGACAGACAGGCAGACAGGCAGGCAGACAGGCCGACATGCAGGCAGACAGACAGACAGACAGACAGACAGACAGACAGACAGACAGGCAGGCAGACAGACAGGCAGACAGACAGGCAGACAGATAGGCAGACAGACAGACAGACACATGAACAGACAGACAGACAGACAGGCAGACAGACAGACAGGCAGACAGACAGACAGGCAGACATGCAGGCAGACAGACATACAGGCAGACACATGAACAGACAGACAGACAGGCAGGCAGACAGACAGGCAGACAGATAGGCAGACAGACAGACAGACAGACAGACAGACAGACAGACAGACAGACACATGAACAGACAGACAGACAGACATACAGGCAGACACATGAACAGACAGACAGACAGGCAGGCAGACAGACAGGCAGACAGATAGGCAGACAGACAGACAGACAGACAGACAGACAGGCAGACAGGCAGACAGGCAGACAGATGTCCACAATCTCAACCATGTCACCCTGCCATTGGAAAAGTCCAACAACAGCAGCAACTGAATGGATTCTCTGTATGTCCTCATAGTCACGCCTACATAGAATCAGAAACATACACACAAAGTACTTTTTGGGAACTATGCCCTATTGTTGCAGAGTGAGGCTGAACACATCGCAATGGAATGCAAAGCAGCGCAGACACACACACTCTCAGACAGACACATGGAGGTCAAACTCTAATCCCAAAACAAACACTGTCACACACAGGTAGTGGACACACACTCACCCAGGGCTGCAACATGTCACAGTCTATTCCCTACAGTGTGTCCACTCTGCAGCTTGTTCTGTGGTAATACAGTAATATTGTAGATTTTACATGAGACAGAAAAGGGAATTCTCAGTCTGCCCTGTAAACTTGAATTCTTCAAATTCCTACTGGTTGTACACAGCTATTTGAGTTTCTTTGCATTTCTCGCCAAAACTCTATTCCTTCTTATAATATTACAAAAAAAATGATGTATAACAGACATCAAATGGACAGTTAGCCATGTGAATGGGCAATAGAAAGCAAACTTTCCGATTCCACTTCCTTTTGAATGTTAAACACTGCAATATTGTGTTGAGCAATATAAATACAAGTGGATGCCATTGACTCGCATTGCATATTTATATTTGCATTATTAAATAAGACAAGTTATTAAATTGTAAAGCTGATTCTTGGAATATAGCATTTGATTACAACAGGCCTGTGATCACCTCTAATAAAACATTTAAAGATGAATGGCTACAGATTGTCCCATGTAATAGAAAAAAGGCGTTTCCAATAACCAATCATACATGTAGTATTCTTTGAAGCCAATTGAAGCACTAAAAGTATACAGATGGAGAATGCCTTCTATTAAATATCTGGTTTATATAATGTTCCGATTTGAACTGATCCCTCTAGAGAATTGTGTCAAATTCCCTGCCTTTTCCTTATCTAAAAATCACCTATTAATCACCTCTGTCCATCCATCCATCTTTGAAGCAGCCAACGTTTCACCCTGCTGTTTAATTCCACGGTTGGCAGCAGTAAAGCTGACACACTGGTCCAGCTGCTACTGTTGTGAGGGGGGGGGGGGGGGGGGATTACAGCGACCGGCTCACTCTGTCCCATCCCATTCTTCCTCTCCGCTCTCCATCATTTCATTCACTCAATCTGCCGTTGTCACGCAATCTCAAAGTCCCTGGGCACCGAACAAACACATTATACGTTAAGTACGTGTGCACTATTCACGCAGACTAACCTTCTCATGGAAATATTTGGGTGTGTGTTTGGCTGCCAAAGAAACACAGCACTATGAAATCACCAAATGATATTACCGGCTTTTGGGTCATTGAAAGAGGAATGCCATAAATTCAATGGTAACTAGACTTAGTTAAAAACAAAATCTGGAATTTGTTACGCCGCACGCCTACAAAGCTTACAGTCTATGAGATACTATAAAATGTAACAATGAAATGTTTGAAGTCTGTCATTATTTCTCACACAAAGCGAACAAATGTTTTCTTTTGATTATTTGTAAGTGACTAGTAGAGATTGACAGTTCAAAAGCAGTTTCTGGTGTTCTGAGCTGATAATACAATTCCAGAGGACAGTGCCTTTAATCGAATGCAGATTGTGCAAAATATGTAGATTTCAACTATTTCCTTCTGATTTGCTTTGAGTTTCATGACAGTATTTTGAAGTGTAGTTAGGAAAATGTTAACAATGGTTGGAGCTAGATCAAGACACAAGCACATTTGAGTGTGAAGTTTGAGTAATTCATGAACATAGATATATTTGCAATCATTAAATCGTATTTGTTTATTGAACAGAATGATGATAGCATGTTGTGAAAGGATGTTAGTGGTTTAATGGTGGAGGCTAATGCCTGACATCAAGAGGTTATGCATTATGAAAGATAAGAAATCTTTGCATGCATAAATGTTGAAGCTGTATTATATCTAGTCTGTCTAGAGCGTTAAAGATAACCCCAATAGGTCTACTTACGTTTTAATGTTAGCTGAAAATTCTTTATTTTATCTAGTTCATTATCTTATATCCTTACTCTGAGGTATACTCAGAGTTTAAAGCAGTAGAAGCTCTTATAGCTTGTGTATATATATATAGCATGGGTTCTGGGAAACTGACAAAGACTAAACAACTAATCGATTATTTGAAATTAATAATCATTAGTTGCAGCCCTAGATGGGTTGGCAAGCCCCGAGCAATCCCATGGCCTTAGTAAAACATTTAAAAGCTGAGATATTGACTGGACATGAAAATCAATAATAAGTTATACATAATTCAAGGAAACAAAAGAGGCTATCCTGAGGCGCGAAAGGAAACCAATAAGATCAACCCTGATTAAAATGTTTTCTGCATTTCATACAGTATAGAAAGAATGAGTGCATGGATTTATTTGGCTCTGACTTTACTTCAAGTCAAGAATGTTTTAAAAAAGACAACAAATGACAGGTACCATTGAACAGAAAAAACAACAATGACCTGTCTTTCCACCTGTCTAACCCTAACCCTTTCTACCATTTGCCTCACCTCAAGCTAGGTTTCCTTATTATTAACCACAACTGTGGAGAATACACAAATGGTGCCACATTCCGGTTTAACAGATACTTCTATACAAAACAGCTGAATCGCAACTAATCTGGGTTAGGGAAATAAAAACCTGTGTTATGCAATCCTTATTGATGAGTCATCCGTCATTGATACAGCTACATTGATTTTGCAGTAAACAACTAAATGTTTTACAGATCCACTTGGTGTTCAATACTAATGGAAAGCATTACGGGGCAGCGCTGGAGCTATTTGCCACTGTGGAGTATGGATCTCTACAGACCATAAACGCTCTTCCTAGGTCAAGCTGTATGGTACACATGCTCTCACTAATTACATGGCAGTCAACCAATCCTATACAATTAACAAGCTAGCAGCAAGCTTAACCATCTCTCTATCAGGGCTGGGAGAAAGACTTGAATACAAGATGTGGTTATCTTTCTTGTAGTTGCATGTATACTATTGAAAATATACAGTAAAGCAAAGACAATCTAATTAAAGTGTGATGCTATTACAAGTGTAATGTGTAATGACATATCACCACAGAACACAACTCTATAACTGATGTGACAAGCTTCTGACGGTACAGTCTCCTAATGAAGCAGGCATCCCATAGTGCAACCTCGTAACAGCTGATGTTTACTGGCAAGACACAATGAAGGCTAAGGCTGAAATTAGACTGACATTAACCTTTGGAGAAACTAGAATCATTGCCTCATGGTTTATGCCTTCATCAACCAAACAAGTAGTTTGGATCCATGTGTGTCAGTGTCACTTTATTCTCCCTTTATTCATTTGTCTGAAGTTGTTATAATCAGCAAATGCATTCTTGCATTATGCTCCAAAACTAGTTTTGTGAGTTCACAATGACCTGGAGTGTTGTCAACCAACATGTAATGAGATCATCCTTGATTTCAAGTGGTTGTTTGTGCCAAAATTAAACAAATTCCCCCCAGGGATTTTGAGATATTGGGTTCAAGAGAATAGCTTGGCCGGAAGCACGGACTAAACCAAGAAGGGTTGCAGGCACTGAGGGATAAAAAAACAACAACCCACAAAACAAGCAACCACCTTATTCATTTGAATGGTACCACTCGGTTCAGGCAAAAGGGTCCTCTGGCAAAAAAGTTAAACGAGGAATTGTGCTGTAATGACTTTTCAGAGCAGTAAAATCCTTCCATAAATATTGTAAGTGTTTTGGTGTCTGATAGACTTTCACAGTCATGGATGTTATATTATTACTTCGGGTTTTCTCCTTCCTATAAAACTCTCATACAGCAGAATCAGGGGAGGCTACGTTCCAGCAAAGTTTCTCAAACATACAATCTGACATCCACTTAACCTAGCATTTGGAAGTGGTGAGAAGGAAGGAAGAGTTTAAACTCTCTCAAGCTCTTTTCCCTTTCTTCTCACAGATACTTTGGTCAGAGCTGTGACACCATGTATGCCTTTGGGGATATAAAGTGTGTTCTATTTCAAAGATTGTTGCAACTTGCCCATCTCTAGGGCAATTTCACCCCATTTGTGTTTAAGGCAAATCTCAAATGTCCAGGCACAAAACAAAACCATGACAGTACTTCCAATGACTAGCTCAGGAAAAGGTGGAGGAGCATCATTATGTAAGGGTAATAATGCAGAGATTGTCCCAGACTAAACTGCGCTCAGCAGCAGATTTGTTTGGCAGCACAGGAACAAATGGATGCTGGATTTCCTATGCTTCCTGATTCCTAGTTAGAGGTCGGGATGAAGCCGCTTGCTGACCTTGAAGAGGGTATCCTGCAGAGATTGGATTTCCTGCACCTCAGTTTTAACCGTGACTAACCTTTGACTTGGACAATCTACCACCCAAATAAGCTTCAACGGCCAAGGTCACATAATTGTAAAGGATATTCAATGATATGTTTCAAGATGAGTTATGACTCCCATTAATGGTAAGTAAGTATTCATGAGGTAAAAAGAAGGAAACCACAGCAGATCATCCTAGAGTTTGAATGTAGTATCTGAGCAGGAAGAGGGAGTCAATGGCTGACAGTTTCAGTCAATTAACATTCCAAAGGCTGAGAGGAATTCAGGTATTTCTAATGGAGTAACTTTAGGAACCTGGCCGTTCGGTTCAGTCCCTCCTACTTCCTTCCTTCCTTCCCTCTACTGTGGTCCTATATTATGGGATTTTCCCTTCTCTCTTCTGTGTTTCAGAGAGTGTGCATGCAGAGAGTGTAAACATGTGCGTACGTGTAAAGAATAAATTCTTCCACAAACTCAATAGTAAGCATCCTCGAATATTTAAAACTAAAAATATTACACTGGGAATATAAAGTAAGCTGCATTCTTGCATTCTTCTCTGTCTCTGCCTGCTGAGGGAATCGGACTGACATGCTACACCAGGTCTTACATCTTTGTTTTATTTGTATTAATGTATTCTATGAATTGAATGAATGTTGTTTCTTGTAAAACATTTTCTTCATACTTATATTCAAAATGTAGCAGTTTAGTTTATATGTATGTATGTGTGCGTGTATGGATGTTGCAACTATAAACAGCTTTAGCAATATTGTATGTAATTATGGTCATGCTAATAAAGCTATTGGATTGAATTGAGTGTGTATTTACAAATGCGAACGTTGGCTGTGAGTCAATGCATGCAGCGTTGATATGCCTTTCTATTACATAGCTTTTAGCTGACATGCGCCCTACATGGACCATCTCCAGAGTCTGGTCAAAGGCACCCGACATGCCTACAAGTTGTGGTCGCATCATGCCAACCACAGCTACCCCCTACAGCTCCTTTTGCCATCGTCAGACAAGTGTATGTTGCATGACTTGGGACAGTTACGTTTCAGTGCTAAACCAGAAATAAAAGTCACCCCAGCAGCTGATCTTAAATACCCAAGAAGTTCCTGAAAGGTCACTTGCTAAAAAGTCACTTGACACGTTTAAAATAACCATCTGACTAGTCTCCATTCCTTTTGTTGCCACTAAATAAAAATAGATACTAAAAGACAGAAGTTAGCAGAGAGTTTATCCACTCTGAGTTCAGTATTCGGTCCTTTGTGTTGAGGGAAAACAATGGAGGACTTTGAAAGCATCAAATGTCAAGTCTTTTTCTGTGCCCTTCATCATCCTCTATCCGTCTAATCACATCAGTGAAAACCAAACAATTTGTCAAACATATGAGAGCCTTTGAAATAATTATATATTTTTCTACTTGGGACTTTCGGAAAAGAAACATGACATTCTGGACTGCCTGCTTTGTTCCTTGGCCTGATTTTTAAAAACAGAATAGCATAAAAAAAAAGACCAACAGAAAGCATTAATAATTCATCCCAAAACCCAAGTGTATAAAGCAAGGAAACAACATCTGTTTCGTGAGAATCCTCCAAATGTGACTAGAATACAGAGCGGCCGAAAAAAGTGAACAATCCAGTTGTTACAAAGAGCTTCAATAATATTTTGTATGACTTTCTATATACATTAAATCTTTCCCATTGGACTCATAAAGTCACTTTTATGGCATCAAATCCAATTGGGATGAGTGATGATGTAAATACACTCTTCCTGCTTATAATACAGCTTCAAACAGCTTTGCTTCATGTGGATGCAGATAACAAATTCATATACATTATATGTTAATAGACAATAATCACCTGAACTGGACATGGGACCGGCTATCAAATGAATATGTTTTGTTTGGCTAGTCTAACCATACTTTATGCTGGGTTTGTTGGTGGGGAAGCCATATGCAGTGTTACATTTTAACATGTTTCTTTAATACACTTTAGATAACAATACACTTTAAATAAAAAAGGGCACCAAATTATGTGAAGAAGCCTTTGAGGCTGTTTCCAAAACAGTTCAGCTCAATTGTGGATATGGTTCCCATATAGTTGTTTTGGTAAATCATACATAACAGTGGTAAATAACAATGTTATCAGTGTTTCTGCCAGGGGGGCGTCTTGCCGTCATTTGACGGCCTTATTCAGCTCGGAACGGCCTGAACTCGAGCTGAGGGCGTCCAAAAAAAAAAGTTTTTATCGCTTGAAATTAGGGCTGAACGATATATCGTGTCATGGCGATAACCGCGATATGCGCATGCGCGATATTCACACCGCAGGGACGTGCGGTTTTATTCATTTTTTTTTTTAAATGCTAACGCACTTTAGCACAGAATTCAAAATAAAGATACCCTTATTACTTATCGAAACTGCACATACAATATATCCGATTAAGTATAGTATCATCACTAAGCGATCCGATCTCGCGACAGGGGAAGCAAACACAGACATCACAACACGTACCTTTACGGAGCTTTTACGGGAGATCGTTTCACCGTAGCTGTCAATCTGATCAAAAGACGTGTTCAATGGCATTAAAACGAGAAAAAACGAAGCTGAATCGGTTGATCCATAGGTTAATAATGTATCTTGGGCTTTGAAGCAATTGTTTATAATCCATAATTCCATTTTAAAGTAAAAATCGGAGCACAAAAGTTAGCTGCTAATGGTAGCCACCAGAGTGTATGCAGCTTCCGGTTTTGGCTACGCGTCACTGCAGTGACGCGTCTTTAAACCCGGAAGTAAACTTCTTTCGGTTCCTTCGTCAAAAACCAATGCAAATTCTCCATAGGATTTTGGAAAATAGCTCGAAATAAGGTCTGTGGTTGACACACATTTAAGAGAGGGATCACGTTTTGTTCAGCCGGATAATCTCCACATGTCAACCCTACTTTTATAATTTTTGAATCATAAATCTAGTAGAAGCAAAATGCTAACGTTATGCTATAAACGAACTACAAGCCAGTACAGCAGCAGGGCTGCTGTGGCTGCCTGCTACAAAAGGAAAACTTGCGCGGCTCTCATGTCAGGGGTACTTGAGTGAGTGACATGCAGGCTCTGCATGCACAGCAAACCACCAATCACAATCATTCTTGATTAGATCACAGCAGGCCTCGCCCCGCTAGTTTGCAGACCATCAAAACACCGGTAAAAAATGAGCGAGGCACAGGAGAACAATACCTTCATCCGGTTAAATATAGTTAAAAAAAACGCAATATATATGGCAGGGGGGGAAAAAAATCGCGATGTCAGTTTTTTTCAATATCGTGCAGCCCTACTTGAAATGACGAAAAGGAAAAAGGACAAGGACATCCCTCTGTTGGAGGGGCAAAAAGGAGCCTATTGGGATTATTTTCGGAGTATTGAACCCACGGTTTTTATTTTATTTAATACTGTACAATAAAGACATAACTTATCCCTTCACTGTCTGCATGGTCATTATTGTTAAAGAGGACCTATTATGCAAAATCCACTTTTTCATGTCTTTTATACATAAACATGTCAGCAATTTTGAAACAGGACTGAAACAGAGGGGTTTATGGGATGCTACAATGCATGATCTGTTGGGTATTTTGAGCCAAACACTTCAGAGACACGTTTTGTATATATCTGAGACCTATTATATATTGATGAAAAACAGTATAATAGGGGACCTTTAAAGACATTCACTGCAAATGAGCTACTGAAACAAACATTACCATTTGGTAAAGTGAAATGCTGTGTGCACCAATGGGGGCACAAAAGATCATCCCACCAACTCTACAGTTAAACAAAGCTCTCTTCTCAAAGTCAACATCTGTTCTGACATTAGATTTTGGCACACATGCTTAGTTGATGATTTGCCCAATTTGAATTGACAGTGGGAAATTTGTTACAGAGCAGGCTATTTTGGTAAAAACACAGTTTCAGCTTTTCAACATGTCATTCCAAACCACAGGAAATAAAGATAGTTTTAGATGAATGTAGTTGTGTTTATTTGTGTTTACATTTGCCGTGCACGGCAGAGCTTTTTCCCAGAATGCAAAACTGTTCAACACTATACAACTACTAAGAGTGGCATTTCAGATTGCAAGAGGTTGCTGAAAGGTTGGGTCTATGCATTTATAAATGCATAAGGGAATAAAACAGATGTTCTTTTTTTCCTAAGCATTTTCATCATTGGAAATATCTGCTCGAGTGGGATTAGTCCTGCTGTGGTATTTCTATAAAACGGTTGCAATAAATGCTTTTCAAGGTAGTTTCTCCTCTTTAAGAGTCTCAACAGTCGGAGCTTCTGATTTTAAGGAACACCACTTCCTCTATCATATAGAAGTGAAAACACAACAGTAAAATACTGCAATCACATGCAGCACCAGATCAAAGCTGCTTGAGACTGCACTCCCTGCTAGGAAATTAGATTTATGATGTGGCCTTGTACTTTCAACACCAACACACACAGGTCAATTACGGTACAATTAAGCTATTTGAGTTGATATATAGCGTGTGTACCTTTCAAAATAAGAGCCTGTAGTGGACAGAGAGGACTTTATCTGCCGTGCTCTCATGCTGAAGTTTGTGTTTTCATTGAAAACAGCAGGGTAGCAGGGAGAGATGCAGCAAAGGACAAACTGACATTTCATGAGGGGTTTGATCCCAAGGTGGCAGAGCATGTGTTTCAACTCTCTTTAACCCCTGAGCATTGTTTAACTTTATACAGAGACACTGGAGCTGATTATTTCGGACACTCTTGGGAAGGTTGGTGACCGACCGCTGTGTCCTGTTGTCCTAACACATGATCACTTTGGCGGGCTTACAGTGAAGCGACAAGCACCAGGGACATTTTAGGGACGCAATTGGATCAGGTCCATAATGAATTCAGGGCCTGAGATCAGTCCTGCATTATTTCCCACACAGTAATCTGGCTGGGGGAGGATTGGAGAGTAATCTGGATAGAAGGCGGGAGAGAGGGAGGGAGGGAGGAAAATCCTTTCTGCTCAGTTCCTCGTCACATCGTCAATTTTTGTGTTAAAATGGGTTATTATAATGTTTTAGTGCTGGTGTGAACAGTTCGTTTTTGATGGATGGATGACAATCTAACTGCAAGCTGAATCATATTGAGATAATACAGGTACAGTTGGGAGTTTTAAAAGGTGCTTTAGACCTCATTTCATTCTGTTCATCTGAAATCAGCTATAAAAGGACTTTGCTCAGTAGTAATAACTAACTAGGATATATCATAACTGAGTTATAACAATTGAGCAGACTGTGGGCTGGACCATGACACGCAGTCAAAAGCAATTTTTTGAAGTAAATTGGAATTGTTCGGGGGGATGTGGATAATTAGTTGCAAGTGATTTTGCATATATTAAACATGTCATGGTAATCTTTGGATCAAGATATCAACAGCCCCAGAAGCAAAAACAACGATGTTACATGTAATGTAATGTCTTCACGTAGAAGGAATTGGATAAAAGGGATCGAGAGAATAGCACTTCAAGCTGATAAGCAGTGATAAGATATCTTTAGCTTTGATTTGTAGTCAATCAGGTTCTACTGAAGAATGTACTATCTATTAACCAATCCAGTAAAAGTGATATTGTAATATAAAATAAGGAGGAAGTTCATGCGTACATAGCCAATAGGGCCTATATGGAGCTCAACTACAGTATGCTATATAAATACAGTATAACAGTAGCTCTGCTAGCACAGTGTAAATGAATGGACAGAGGCGGACACATTCAAGCTAGCTTGCACAACTTCGCTCCTCCGTCCACTGTGACAGTGCAACTTCACCATGAGCACCCATGCTGCCTCAAGTACTGTCGGGAATTTCGGAATAACCATATTTAGTTGTAAATATGACTGGGAAAGTATACTATTCATAGGCAGTGTAGGCAATGCTAACTAATGTGCAATGTAACTACAATTCTACTGCGCATACAGCCCTTTTTGAAAGTAAGAGTTTCCGAGGGCACCTGAAGGCAGCATTATCCTACACCACTACACCGTCGCTGTGATGCGTGCTGTGAGATCACTCATCCAAAATCACCGTCGCTTCACTGCTACAAAGACCGGAGCTTCTCGCCCACTTCCTTTGAGCTGTATGCTAACAACGCACGTTCCCAAACACTGAGAGAAGAACAAAATGTTCATATTTTAACTTGACTCACCGTTAGTTGTCTGCTTTTTGACAGTTTGTAGGGAGTCTGCGAGCGTCACTGTCACCGCTACGATCCGCCCACCCGAGTGTGCACTCCGCTGGCCGCAGACAAATATGCTCCTCCCCGGAGAAGCTCTGCACCAATCATGGCTCGATGTCGTTGACTGGCTTTTGTCTTATCCAATATAATCAAAGCTAAACTATGAGTGACGAAAGACATATCCAATCATTGCCTCCAAACTATGGGCAGGTCCTTCGTCGTCACCAGACGTACTTTTGATAGACACCTTGAAGGCACAATGGAGAAGTTTGACTCCTTATACGGGACGTTGCCTGTCCAATAGCCGAAGGGGACATGCTTTGGCCGGCCAAGGCCCAGGAAGACGCCCTTATATCGCACAGATCACTGGAATGTCACCATGAGTAATTGAAGAAAATAGAGACACTCCGGGTTTTAACAAGAAATTACATACATATTAACCTGTATTGACGACGACCCAGGTGTAGCCTTAGTTTCATTTTTCGATCATTAAGTCTGTATTCTACAAATACATAGAAAAGCACAACAGCTTTTATGGCAAATCATAATTATGTTTAGAACTGCAGATACTGACAATACATTATTGCGAATGGAAATGCATTGTCACATTATATCCGCCCATTTTCCCGTCAGAGACAGTCAAATTACAATAACTTTCCATATAAAAAACCTGAGAGGGGAAAAATCTAAAGCAACTAAACTTCAAAATGGTTCAACCTCACATAGGTTTATAGTGACACCTAGTGATGAAAATGGCAAACAGCAGTCCCCGTGTGCCTCTTACTCTAGTTTGCATCATTTGTCTGTGATGTCAGATTATATATATATATATATTCTGACATCACAGATAAATTAATATACTCTGCTCTACCCATCCAAAAACCCCTCCCTCAGGAAATCTCTCCCCAAACACAGCCACTGATATGCAGAGCAAGTTACTCACCCTTTGAGGATTCAGAATGTTATTAGTTACCTACTTTTTTAACTTGGCGTACAAGTGTCTTTGAGTATCTTGAAAAACGATGCAGAAGTGACTGTTTTGTTTGTTTGTTTGTTTGTTTGTTAGAAAGTCAGAGCTCAGTCTACAATAGAGGTCTCCAAAAGCCATGAAATATCTTTTTGGTATTTTTTGGTATGTTGGGTTATAGGGAAGAGGAAAAAGAAAGGAAGCAGCCATGGGAAATATTATTTAAGCATTGAAAGCCTGGAGACTTTAATTTCACAACGTTTTCATTCAGGTGAGACAACACAGATTGTTCTTCACAATTAACATATGTGATAAAAACAACAATCCTTCAAAATAAGATACACATCAGTCATTACTTTGCTTTCAAAGAGGTTTATTGAAAGAAATATTATTGAAATGTTATAAAGTTCAACCGTTGATAATGCTATTACACAATCAGAACCTAAAGCTTCACCATTTCCCCATCTTTAACATTTGATATGAATAAAGCACTGCATTGTCCAGCCCAGTATTATAAACCAACAGCTAATATTCCAGGGACTGCAATAGAGTACACATCACTGAAAAGATTAACCATTTTCAAAACATTTGTGAGAGTTTTTAAGCGACATAACTCAGTAATTTTCAGCAAAATGTGTTTAATAAATGCTTTTGCTAAAAGATTTTAACCCCTCATGCACTGATAAGAAAGTAAGATGTGGTCAAAAACTGCACTCAGATGTGTTGATAACAGTCGGTCTCCAGAGCCTGTCTCAGATGGGCAGAAGTAGTTTTGTATTCACTTGATTTCATTTGTAGGTAAGAGTGGAAATAGGAGAAATCAAGCGCCCCGAGATATGTGGGAAAAAGTTCTGCCCAGGACAGCCTCACATGCATCACTCCATTACAATCAAAGATACAAATATACAATGGAATATTGTATCACTATATTTGCAGCTATTCAGTAACCATCTCTTCCATGATCTGGAAGTTGTATATATATGTATATATAAATCTCCCATAACCTGGAATAATTCAGTGTTTCACTCTACACAAAGTTTGCAAGCATACAGCAAAAATCAGCTGCTTTGCACGTCAAACCTTAGCATTGCTTGATGGTTCTCAGTGCAGCATGCAAGTAAAAATGTGCACGATATTAAAAATATTTAGCATCATCATCCTAATCACATTTCATATCCATTTTAACCATGGAGAACTTTATCCACTTATTTTTTCCCCCCCCAATAAGGTGATTATTTTAATAAGAAATTAGAGCAGACTTTATTTGTTTAGTATATTTTCCTCTATATTATTTTGCATTTCAAAGCATGCCAAATAAATGTTTCAGTTTCTGCATAGTGCTGGCTATACGAGTGCCAAAGAGCTTGATTCCTTTACAAGTAGAAGAAGGTATGTACAGGCAAGGAGTGAAAGAACAGATCCAGTGTTGTGTAAACGTTACCAAAACCCCCCCTCCCCAAGTGCTCAAAATATCTACAAATACACGACTCAAGTCTGTCGGAACTCAGAGAAAGTTGAACAGGGCTGAAAAAAGCTCAGCATTGTGGAAGAGCCAATAAGGAAGGGGTTTGTGTGTGTGACGGTGTACGCTGGGTTTTTTATGTTTGTGTGTATTCAAATGCAAAGGGGAAACTATCATCCTTATTAAACCCCTCCCCCAAGCCCACAAACCACCCATTACTCAGTCCCGTAAAGATGATTGGTTTTCAAAGTGCACCCCAGACTGTTATATTAATGCATTATGCATTACATAAATGTATTCTGTGCCATTGAGTATTCCACTAAAGTCTACATACAAGGAAGGAGAGTCGACAATAACCCATAACCACATTCTAGTTGTGAGGTCATAGATCTGAATTTAAAGACACAGTTCGGGCCACTATGTCACTGTTATTGAACAGTAACAAAACTCTCGCTACAGAATGTGTGATGGCGAGGAGGAGAGCCCGCTTTCGAAAATCACCTCAGCACTGGACTGTAGAATGAACACAACATATTCACTGGTTGGGAAAAATGTTTAGATTGATTTGTTATAGGCCCTTATTCTTGGGGACCACAGGAAGGGAGTACTGTTGAAAACATAGTAATGGTAATGAACAGGGGCGCCGCCAGGAATTTTGGGCCCCATGAAAATATATCACATTGGTTACTTAAAGGTCCCATGTCATGCTTTTCCGGTTATTACCCGTCCCCTTGTGTGTTATGAAGGTTTTTCTGCATGTAAACCGTCTGCAGAGTCAAAAACCCTCAAAGTACACCCTGTAGGGAGTAAAACTCTAACACAGAAAAGACCTCCCCAAAACGCCTCGTTGGAGATTTCTCCTTTTTCATTGTTTACTTCCCGGTTACTCTGACGTGGGGATAACCAGAGGCCGCACCCTCTGCCAGCATTTCACGAAACAAAGCTTCCCAAACCTTTCAGCGTGTACAGCGTAGGGCACTGAAGAACGATTATGTTCCTATACTTTGTTTGGAACAGCAGGAGATTCGGGTACACAAACTGTAAGTATTCATTGTTGTTTGTGTATTTATGATGTTTAAAACAAACAAGGTATCTACCACGACTGTTTAAATGGGTAAACGTTTTTCGGGCTACCAAGTTGGGATCGCCGAGAAATGCTCTCCGCAGACCTATGCTCACAGCGTTATAAACCTTTTTCTTACTAAATATCAAGCCAAACTTATTGTTTTTACTTCGGCTGTGAGTGTTTGTGTGTGCTCAGGATGAGTTTCGCTTGTTCTTGCTGTATCGACGACACGGAAGTCTGTCTGCTCCTCGCAGCGGATCAAAGCAGCTGTGAGCAGCAACGAGCCTCAACGTCCCGACCAATCAGAGCACACTGGGCTCACAGGGAGGTGGGGGGCAGGAGCTCCAACAAGCCGTTTAGGACAGAGAGTGAATACCGGTGAATACACATACTTTACAGAGGTGCTGTATGAGAAACCAATGTGAGTTTGGAAAATTGCACAGTATAAATCTATTTTAGTATAGCTCCACAATGGAATTATGATCAGTAGAAATGACCATCACATGGGACCTTTAAAAAATGTTTTCTTAATGTTCTAAAATAGTTTGGGCCCATGTCAGTCACAGGCCCTTAGAATCGTTGGTAATGAGTGTCAACAAAGTAAAACACAACAACAAGCAGAGAGGTTTCAGTAGTAAGAAGGACATTTTCACAGAATGCTTAAAAGGGGGTCCTATAAACTTTACCCCAACAGTGATCCAATTACGATCACAATTGATCTGAAAGTAGCAATAATCTATTTTTACAGTGAACAAACCAACCTGATCTTCACAATAATGCTCTAGGTTTAAAATCTAAATTACACCCCAAAGAATGATTTGAAGTCACTTTGAAGAATGTCCTTGGTTGAAATGTAAAGTCACAGATCAATCAATTCACATGTTTCAGAAATGACCAATGATCATGTGTTACATAATTCTCTTGCTTTGGTTCGATACTAAAGTGCACCTTTAACAAAGTGTGACATCACCTGCTCACATGCAGCCACACGGTCCAATCACTGTGCAGGAGAGATGCTGAATATACAGGGACAGGTAAAGCAGGCCATGTGTATTGAATGTGGCTTTGTGTGCAATTGCAAATTGATCAGCTTAGAATTATTAAAAGTTATTATGACAATCATGTGTACCAGTCACAAAGCACTTTATAAATAGTGAATAATGCTTGTTCATTTCAGGATTATTATTAAGAACACATGGGGAGGGACACAAAGCTTTCACTTGCTGCACCTAATGACCCAAGACTAAATGATAAAACACAGGCAATCAAAACAAATCCTTCAACAATAAATAAATACAATAACTCAGACCAGCAAGCAGCAGTACAATCTTCACAATTCTTCATTAAAGTGGAACTCCACCCGAGTTAAGGTTACAATGTTACCGTGTTAAAGTCCTTCCGTTCTCCTTGTTTTTGAAATCTGAAATAACAGAAAATGAACCTTCTAACATCAACGACACATTCCTGAGTCTTTATAAACATCTGCACTGTAAGAAATAAAGTGCTAAAACGGACGCAGTTAAGCTGCTACAAGTCTTAACTGTTTAAAGGACTATTGCACTTCAGTCAGCGTTCCCTCCTCTGTCGGGACGTTTCAGTGTGTGGTACAGGTCAGGAGAATACACGGATCATTTTGTATCAGGGAAGACCATTTGAAGATGTTATGGGTTTTTCATCTTGGCAACTTCAAAAAAACGGATGAAAGTGGAAGATATTACAGACATTTTTACAATAGGGGTTTTCATTGCACCTGCTCTTATTATAACGTGCCTTTTTGTCAGCCCTGAGGTATGGAAGAGGATTCGGGCCACATGAAAAAAAAATGTGGGGAAAGAATTCTGACTTTAATCTCAGAATTCGAACCCTTCTCAGAACGTTATCATGTGGCCCCAATCCTCTTCCGTACTGAGGTAAATCCATTCCTTAAACAAAATAATTTGCTTTATATATAAGCTTAGTGTGTTGGTGGACATCTGATCATGACATGACAGGAAAAAACTCCAAAAACCGGTGGTGCTGAAGTATAATTTCTTCTTCCTGGCATCACTTTTATCATTGTGACATTTCTGGATAAGTATTATAAAACCTATGTTGTAAGGTTTTTTTTGTGCTGTCTCATTTTAAATCGCTCAATCTGTCATTGTACTGTTTAAACCAGCCATTAAACCAGTTTGCGGCAAAGAAAACAAACGTGTCCTAGAGACGTTAGGATCCATTGAACCTCTACAGTGTGTGGAAGCAAAACGCACTAAACGCCATGCTCTGCAAACGAGGACCAACATGTAACACGTGAAAAGATTCAGACCCGAACTAATCACACGCATAATAAGATTAAAGCACAATCACTTCTTTGCCAGTGTTTGCATATTGTACTGTACACAGAATAATGGCGCATTCGGCTGGTCGTTGTAAACTGGCAAACTTATATATTGTATATTTACGCATCACAAGACAGACTATGTACAAGGTGAAAGCATTCAGGGTGAAAAGAAAAAGTAAGGACCAATGAAATCTGAGGTAGCAAATTCACTAGGAAACACTAGAGTCACTTTTTTTTCTGTATGCATGTGCTTTGGTGTTTAGAAATGAAAGCTGGCCAGTGTTATGTCTTCATATTTTCACAAGTTGTCTGTTTCACAATAATGTCACAACTCATTGAGTTAAATTAGTGTTTTGCTTGTTTAACTATTAATAGTTAGCTGTTTTCGGTGCGCTATCCTCGTGGTAAACCTCTAAGTTTGCCAGTTTACCTGTTAATGACACGGCCTGAGCATGCCATAGGTTCTTCACTCTCTAGCAAATCTGTACAATGTGTGTGTTAGGGCAGCTGATATGTTCATTGAAAAAGATTCATGGCTTTTAACCCCTCAGTTCCCACCCCTGAGGTGCAAACCAGCCAATCCAGTGCGCTCTTGGGAAGAGGGAAGCGTTAGCTCCGCCTCCTGGGGCAGGACGTCAGAGGGGAGGAACCAATGACAGAACGAGACAGCAGGTTTCCTGTTAGGCCAGCTAACACTACAGTTTACCAACCAGTTTGTGAGTTTATCGGAAGCGCCACGGACATATAGAGTAGAATAATATCAATAGGATTTTCAGTGCAAGACGTAAATGGCTACTTGTTTCGTCGTTATTCTGTCCGTTGATGTCTTGTTCTTGTCAGTCATCCAACATAGGACACAGCAGTAAAGGGATTCTTCTACAGGATGTGATCTACAGGGTAGCAGTCACTCGTGTGTGTGAAGTGTCCTCCTTCAGCAGAGGTCCAGACCGGTTCAGTCCGGTTTGACTGTGTTCATTACGAGGCAGAGCTCCTCTCTGCTCTGTTTGTGGTTTTGGTTAAAGGTTGTAATGGAGTTCAGAAGAAAGGGTGAGGGTGACCTGTGGGAGAGAGAGACAGAGAGGCCTTACCCACCCCCGCCTGGTTCTGAGCAAGAGGTCAGAGGTGAAACATCAGTGGTAGATACAGTAGCTGGGTTTTGGTGGTAGTACAGTAGGTGCCTTTTCATCTCCCAACAGGAGGGACTGCAGGATAAAAACATCACCCCTCCTCTCTCTGTGCCCCCCCCCTCCATCCCACTCTCCCTCTCCCTTAGCTCCCCCCCGGGTCAGAGCCGTGTCTCTGTGTTGTCCGTGGGTCCAGAGGTGTCTGTGATTCCTGGAGGGACAGCCTCCTTTGGGTTTCAGAATCGAGGGATGATACCTGTGTTCCAGCTGCCCCCAAACACACCCCTAAACTGAAGTCTAACCCTAAGCTGGACCCCGCTGCTGACCCACTCTCTATATCTACCCTCAAACCTGGGCCCAGTCCCAGCTCAAGGCTGTCCAGTCCGGAGGGGGCGAGCTGGCCCTGCTCAGTGATGAGGGCGGGGTCCTGGGGCTGCAGGGAGTCCCGGCCCGGAAACCCTTCAAATTCCTGGGAATCCAAGATCTGCAAGAACAGTGAACTCAGGTCAATGTGACGAGTTACTTATTTTTCTTATTACTCTCACAGGTCACATTGCGTCACTGTTGTGTTGTGAAAAGCAACCCTAATTGCTGTGATTCATCCTAATGATGTTTAATATGCAAATAGAAATCATCTAAGTATGTACAACATTTGAATGATATAATGAATGTAAATACAGAATATAAGCCAAATTATACAATGATACAAAATGATTGTTATATAATAACCATGATAGAAACTCAGCATGTAGGCTATATTTGATATGCTGAAAGCTTTAGCCTAATGCTTATGATTATAAGCTACTGAAACCATATTAAAATCAAATCTGCACTCCACAGGATGTCAAGTATGCATGTATGAAACAATCTGCTCCACCTGTGAGAAGGAGGCCAGGTTCTCTGTCTCTAGAGGAGTAACAGGCTCCACCAGCCTCTCTCCTGGACATGGTGCTGGGTCGGGACCTGGGCAGGGGGAGACCTGCGAGAGGAAACACCTCATTACTCCTTCTCTCAATAAAGCCTGAGTCAGTGTCTGATAATTATAAGAACATTTCTTCCGTCCTGACTCCTGTTGTGTGAATTAATCTTCAAACAAAGATTGTTGTTTGTCCACTGTGACAACAATCATCTTACTTTTACGTACATACTGTGTGTGTGTGTGTGTGTGTGTTAGTGTGTGTGTGTGTGTGTGTGTGTGTGTGTGTGTGTGTGTGTGTGTTAGTGTGTGTGTGTGTGTGTGTGTGTGTGTGTGTGTGTGTGTGTGTGTGTGTGTGTGTGTGTGTGTGTGTGTGTGTGTGTGTGTGTGTGTGTGTGTGTGTGTGTGTGTGTGTGTGTGTGTGTGTGTGTGTGTGCGTGCGTATGTATTACCTGAGGTGGTGATGAGATGGCGCTGTAGGCGGGGGGGACCAAGGCCATCTGTCTCTGCAGCAGCTGCATGATCGCTCCTATGTCCGTTGACATGCGACTCTCCAACCTGCACACATTATGCAATTGGTGAACATATTTTGTAAACTAGTTATTTTAATACAATTTATTAATGTTATTGAATACATTTTAAGTGCATAAGTTATCTAGGACATTTAGATTAAGAGCTATCTGATGTAATCGAAAATGTCAATGTAATAAATGCTAGTAAACAGCTTGTAGGTCTGAATCATAGCGACTTAGAGTCCCAGATCTCATCAGTGAAGTTAGTGTGTGTTTGAACATCCAAGGCTGCTGTAAAATATGTAGAAACATATTGTTAAAAAAGTTATTGCAGTAACTTTCCTTTCAAAGTGCCTAACTTCTCTAAACTCAGTTTTTCTTATATTACATTTCTCTTTGCACCCTGTGGTCATTATCTTACTTTTGGAGCCGTTACAATACAGTTTCCTCACAGGGAGGCTGAAGTTGTATCTCATCTTATAGCAATATTGGCATTATGGTCACGTAGTCACAGTGGAGACATACATAATTCAGCTACACACAGGAGGTGAACATTTTCGCATTAAATCTAGCATATATAAGGCTTCTATAAAGCTAATTAGGACTTAGATCTCTTGGTTATCTTTCTAAACTCCAGCAGAGACTTCCTCATACAGTATGTGCAGATATTTTAAGTACAGGGGAACATCTGTTCTCCCACACACCTCTACTCCCCTCACATACACCTTCAGCTAGCTGACACATACTACCCATCCCTTAAAACTCTGAGCAATCAGCTGGAGGCGCCGCCAGCTTCCGAGCTAAAGACCAGCACAGAGACAGCCTGTGCTGCAACGAGACCAGACAAAGGAACATCTTCTAGGAGGAGGACCTTCTATTTTTTAACTGCGTTGGAGGAGAGACACTTCCTACATAGACGGCAGGGTTTTTAGCAGGGACATCAATATATGGTAGAAAGGTGGACACAAAGGATAACAGCAGCCAACACATGAATGCACACACACACACACACACACACACACACACACACACACACACACACACACACACACACACACACACACACACACACACACACACACACACACACACACACACACACACACACACACACACACACACACACACACACACACACACACACACACACACTTTGACATTCAGCCCGTCCCACCTGTTGAGCTGTTTCTGCAGCATTTCCAAGCGTGTGTCCACCTGGTTGCGTTGCTGTCGGTTCAGGCTGTGCAGCGGCGTGTTGAGGTTCGGGGGGGAGGCCAGGCTGCAGCTGGGAACCTCCTGGTACTGCCCGCCCCCCCGACTCTCCCCCCAGAAACTAAAGATGTGGGACACACCTGAGAAGGCACCTGTGTGGAGAAGAAGGAGTGCAGGGAGTTTTTGTTAATCGTTGGGTAGGCCTTATCTCAGAATTCAAAACATCTCTGTCCTGTTTTACCTGACAGGGCATTGCAGGTGTTCCCTGTCTTGGGCTCTCCATCACCCTCCGTGTTCTCATTAAAGTTCAGGGGCGTGGCCTGAGCCTGAGGAGTCTCCATCATTACGGGCGGTGGGGCAAGTCTGTTCATATTTGGCTCCTCCCCCTAACAGGTGTAGATCAAAGACATTTACGGCCATTTTTATTTAATCATTCCAATGGCAGTGACAAAAGTAGACTTTAGATGTAGACAAGATGAACATTTTAGTTTTACCTCGTCACCACTGGAGTGTGAGGACACTGAGCTTCGATGTGCCTGCCATTGTCGCTTGGGTGCCTCTTCCTGTTTTGGACTTTTGGTTGAGTCCCTCTGTCTTCGTCTTACAGACTTTTTACTTTCTCCAGCATCTGCATCATCTGATTAAAGGTGTGTAAGAAAAGAGGTACATGGATGAGTCCAGCTAGATCGATAATAACTTTTAAAGGATGAAAGCCATTGACAAACCTTATTTTTCAATCAGAATTACTGAGGTCATATTTGAGGTTTTGTACCTCAGAAAAAAGTGGAGTGAAGCTGTTTAAGGAAGAGTTACCTTTTTCTGTACGTCTTCGAAATGAAAGCTTGCGTCTGCGTAATTTGTTGAATCCTCCACTGTTGGAGTCATCACTGCTCGGAGAGCCTGGGATCATGTTGGTCTGAAATGAGAACCAGAAACATTGTTGGGATGCATTTTGTAATACAAGCAAAATCATGGATTATTTATTAAAGGGAAAGGAAAGTCTTTGTTTGGATAGTTAAAACAACACAGAGAACCATCATTCATTACACAGCTTGTTTATCCATAGAGCTTAAGCAATGGCACAATAATTCAAATGCTCGTAATATACCCAAAGTATTCAGGGTGTCTGATTTAGTCACATTTCTTGTTCTTCGGTGAGGTTGTAAACTTACATCTCTGAGGTTGAAGGTGATTTCCAAGTTGTTCCAGAAGTTGTCTGCGAACTCAGGGTACATGTCCAGCACCTCCTGAACGTCTTCTCTGAAGATTTTGTGAAGGTCGCAGTAGGTCAGAGCCCGCACATCAGCGTTGGATTTACCGGGTCGGGAATACAGGTTGATTGGCTCGCCGAAGATATCATTCTTCCCTGGGAGAGGTGAAAACAAACACAACCTTTTATGGTGTCATGTAATGTATGATATAACCTTACCTATTTTGTCAGTGTCTTTGTTGATTTATTGTTTTTGTTTATGGTGGCAAACGAGTTCATCTCATCTTAAGAGCAACAAACTAAGTTCAACAGCAGATGGCGCCTCTAGCTAATGCATTTTTGTTTAAGTTGTTACAAACAAGCCAATGACTTGCGCCCGTAAAGAGTCAAGACTTAGAAAGGAATCTTGAGAAACATATTTGAACTTAAACCAAAAAGTTGTTTTGAAGATGTCTACAAACTTTGTTCAAAGTCAAACTTTAGAAAGTACCCTAAAGAACAGAGACAAACGTTTAATTTAGATTCAGGTTTAGTTTCAGGTTATTTATTTAAAGCAAAGACTGAGGCATTTCTATCTGAACTACTCTTGCTTGTTCACATTGAAGTAGCCATGAGCCGGCCTGCAAAGGATTGAACTTACAGTCTACAATGGAAATAAAATGTTTAACCAAAACAATATATTTCCAAATATTGCCATGTCCTTGCTTCATACTTACTAATAGCCTAAAAGTGAAAGGAGGCTACACTAGGTGGTAAAATAATAATTAAACACATTTTGACAGCTTTATTTACATGTAAACAATGTATTGTACCTAAGATGGCTACCACCACGTCTCCCCTCATTATCTCTATGGATCCCCTGGATATGAAGTAGAGGGCAGTGAGGACGTCCCCAGCGTGGACCAGCGTGTCACCCGGGGGTGCGTGGGTGGTCTTGAACTTCATGGCCAGCGCCCTGAGACAGCCCTTGGTGGAGCCTTTAAAAGCTTTACAGTTCTGCAGCAGCGTTCGGTTCAGATGGAGGCAAATATCCGCCTGGAGACACTCTGGGAAACCTTTCAGCACCTGGGGAGAGGGAGCGAGGGAGCAAGGAAGCAGAGGGAGGAGACAGGGGAAAGGAAGGTGTGAGAGAGAGGAGTAGGTGAGGACAGATGGAGAAGGAAGACAGAAGGAAATACAAATAGGAGGTATAAGATACAGGTGGGGGAAAAGAGTTTGAAAACAAAGAGGGGAGGGGGGAAGGAAAGGAGAAAGAGGGGGGATAAAGTAAGCGGATGAATGGATAGCGAAAGGTTACATCAGAATTGATACATGCTATTAGTAGCGATTGACTTTCCAAGTTTAGAACATGGAGCTAATGTCAAATAAATGTCACGGATTATGGAGGCTTTAAAAGGAATAATAAAAAAGTGTTGTTACAATTTTAATTTTGATACCAGTCACCCTTACCGGTAACATTCATGGGACATTAGCTTTATCAGCCTGTCATTACACCATTCCACACATGACACAACTCAATTGGCACATTCAAGTCATGGTTATTAAGCATCGTTCAATATTTTTATGATTTCAACCATTCAGAGGAAGACTTGTTTCTGTTCCTAAAGGGCCTTTGTAGTGATATTTAGTCAGAGGGTCAGCAGTCCCATAGAGTGTAATTAATATGAAGAATTGGTGCATTTTGTATGTGTTCACTGCAAGCAAGGGAAGTCCCAGCGCTTTTAAGAAGCAGGCTATGGGCTTGTTACTTTCTGGCTTGCTGCAGCGAACAGAACCCTAGCTTAAACATACACCCTTCATTTTTTTCTTTTTTACCATTTATCTTTTTTTGTTATCTATCCCTAATTTCAGCCTTCACTGGGCTCCATCTTCATCTCTTTGTAAGACCATTTTCATTTCCTATTTTCAAAATTGTTCTGAGTCTTTTGGAACGGGCCTCATTGCTTCCAAATATACACACCTTTT
Source organism: Notothenia rossii (assembly GCF_949606895.1). Classification (NCBI taxonomy): domain Eukaryota; kingdom Metazoa; phylum Chordata; class Actinopteri; order Perciformes; family Nototheniidae; genus Notothenia; species Notothenia rossii. The sequence goes on along the minus strand of NC_136911.1, from coordinate 10,678,317 downwards.
GAATGTTTCAATGCCGGGTGGAGTGGTTTTGAAAATGAATCCACTATTAATCCTGTTCACGGTAATCATTTGTGGGGTGCCCCAAAATGTGCTGAAGTCAGATTATTTGAGGCAGGACACATCAGGTGTTCTCATTGCTGGTCTCCTGTTGCATTTAGCCGATGCTGAACTGCTGCCTTCTGAGGATACAGTGTTATTTCTTTTTTAAATGTTTGCTGTCATGATATTGTATTGTGGTTCTTGTCAAAGCTTCAGTTTTTTTACCATGAAAAAGTAAGGTTGGACACTTAAACTAAAGCTGCAACAAAATACACACAGGTGTTTGTATATCTGTTATTGAAAAATGTAAATTGTCTTGCAATAGATGCTGCATCAAAAACAACATCTATTAATTAATTCTTAATCATTAATTGAAGTTTCAAATGCAACAGAGAACAGCCTACTCACCCAACACATATATTTTTTGTTTTTTTTAAGAAAAAGCCCAAACTTCAAGGTTACCAAAAATAATAAGAGCTTTGATCCAGATTTTGCCATACACTTTCAAACATTAAATTACATTTGAGACTGTGGCTCGGCTTCTGTGGACAAAGTCAATAACACAATACACATGTTATTATTTTATAAATACTATGTTTCAGTGTCCTGCTAATCCAAATGCTAAAGAAACAATATATTTATTTATATTTTTGCTTCCGGCTCTCACACTACTTTAACGCGTTTAGTTTCTAATCACAGCTGCATTTATATTCCCTCCATTCCATGAAGAAAGTATTTTGCAGCTGATTGAGTCAGTATAGACAGAGAGAGAGAGAGAGAGAGAGAGAGAGAGAGAGAGAGAGAGAGAGAGAGAGAGAGAGAGAGAGAGAGAGAGAGAGCGTTTACTCCAAGTTAACAATGTGGTGCTGATTATGCTCCAATGGGCTATTTTTAAAAGACTCTGGAAAAGCTTCCCCGATGTAATGAGCAGAGATATTTTTAGTAAAGTGTACTTTTTTCAAGCTGAGGCTGTGAAGCAGTGAAAAGATAATAAACATGACATTTATTGACTCATGCACTGCATAAAATGTTTGCATCGGCCGATCTCAAGTGTGAGACATGTTTATGCTAATCTGCATCTGTGGTTGCATGCATGTCACTTCTGAGCCTTCATCCCACAGGACAGAGAAACAGAGGATGTGACTTGTGTGTGTGTGTATTTGTGTGAATTAGCAGGTGTGACTCACTGTGTGTTTCTCTGTGAGTCTCAACCTGTATGTGAAAACAGTGTGTCGCGTTCATGCATGTGACAACCCGATGCATGCATGTTGCAAACACTTTAACCTGTTTATTTGCACGTTAGCCCATGTGTGTGTTAGTATTACTTATAATACTCACATCTTTCCTATTTTCTCTGATGTTGTTGGACCATGCATCATGAGACAAAGGCTTCACATCCTAATAACGTACAACGCAGGCTCAAAACACTCCTCTAGCCTTTTTGTTGGTGTGTATTCATGCCCAACACTCATCATGTATAATAACACACACAGGATTTGGGTGCATGAGGAACAGAACTCACAGCATTCATGTCGATGCCGTTGGTGTAGGACCAGGCGTGCTGGAAGTACTCCTCCAGCCTCTGACGGAGCGGGTTGGGGATCTGGTGGAAGCGGATAAACTCCCTGACTCGCAGCATCTGGGTGTGGTAGCGGGCCGTTCCCGAGTACAGCCGCTGGATGATGGCTGACACGTTCCCAAAGATGCTGGCGTACATCAGGGCTGGAGGCGGGAGACAGGGAGAGGGAGGAAGTGTGAGGAAGTGTGAGGAAGGAAGAAGTAGGTAGGGAGGGAGAGAATAACATATACATTAACTGAGAGTAAAGGGACACACTGACACTTCATACACTGATATGACCTGACATATTTCTGGCTCTTCATAGGCCAGGAGGAGAAATATATGATTAAGCTTGACACCATCGGGTGATATGTTTAATAAACACCTGGATCCTTGAAGACTCAGTGAAGCTGTAGTCTTTTTTTGTTTTTGCGTGTCACCAAAGGTGAATTGGAGGTTTGGCTCAAAAACTACCTATGGGTAGCTGCACTGTTATTTCTGTATTTGTATACATCAGTTAAGACACTTGGACTGACTTTGAATATTTTATATATTTCCTAGATCATGTTCATTCTATCGAAACGTAATATGTACTGTTTGGTTTGAAATCTCAGAAATAGTGCTTTTAAGGAATTTCGATTGTTCTCCCCTTTTTAAAGTGTCTGTGGCTGCAAGGTAGTGCCGTCGTCTTTCAATCAGAAGGTTGTGGATTGTATGCTATGCTCTTTATAAATGGGTTGGGAATTGGTGAATGATGACTTTTAGAATGTAAAGTGCTTTCAGAAGTTGTAAAGAATGGATAAAGCATTATATAAAGTACACTTCATTAACCATTCATCATTTAAAATGTATCTTAAATGAATACTTTTTTACCGTGAACCTAACCTTTAGTCTAGGCTTGGAAAATATGTAAGGCTTAATAGACAAGTTTGAATTATAATCTATTCTGCAAGTACAGTTACAACCAAAAATGCTCACGACAACGTGACTATACATTACTAAACAGTATATATTCACAGATGTACATGTCTCACACACGTCTGAATCATTAACAGATACTGTTTGATATTGTTTGAGAACTGAGTGAACCGACACAGCAGGAGTTTGACTGATCCAAAAGGCTTTTGTCTGTAGAGGACAGAGTGCCTCCTGTCGTATCCTTCATGAGTCTCCCTGTTTTGTCCTGTTGTCAAGTTGTATCCTGCTAACCTCCCAACCTCTGTCAGCTCCCATCACTGTCCACATCACCCAGTTTGTCTGCAGTTTGTGTGACATTTAACAACGTGTATGTCACAAGCAACACAATTGTTCTCTGAATCTGAGTTCAAATAACTTGTATGATGCTCATTGCAATTTCATAGTACACTGAGATTCCAGAGCAACATAATAGTTCACTTCAGTAATGGGAAATGTTTATGCCTCAGGACATTTTTCTGGCCAAGCAAATGCCAAACTAAAGGAACGCAGCCAAAACTAAAAATAATAATGCTCTTGTTCAGTGTCTCATAGCCTTGACCTTAAATTAAAAATACAAGTAATTCCAATTGATTTCATGAGCACAACACAAAATAATAAGTATGTGCATGCTATGAATAATGTGTTACTAGTTGTTAATAAGAGCTTGAATAAAGTTATCACGAAACAAATGAGGTGCAAATTATTCTTCTTTTTATACACAATGGCCTTCTGTGTATATGATTAAAGGAAAGGTAAAAAATAATTACACTGAAAAAAAAATATATATGCAACACTTTTGTTTTTGCTCCCATTTTTCATGAGATGAACTCAAAGATCTAAAACATTTTCTATATACTGTACACAAAATAACCATTTCTCTCAAATATTGTTCACAAATCTGAAAAAATCTGTGATAGTGAACACTTCTCCTTTGCCGAGATAATCCATCCCACCTCACAGGTGTGGCATATCAAGATGCTGATTAGACAGCATGATTATTGCACAGGTGTGCCTTAGGCTGGCCACAATAAAAGGCCACTCTAAAATGTTCAGTTTTATCACACAGCACAATGCCACAGATGTCGCAAGTTTTGAGGGAGCGTGCAATTGGCATGCTGACAGCAGGAATGTCCAGCAGAGCTGTTGCCCGTGAATTGAATGTTCATTTCTCTACCATAAGTCGTCTCCAGATGCGTTTCAGAGAATTTGGCAGTACATCCAACCGGCCTCACAACCGCAGACCACGTGTAACCACACCAGCCCAGGACCTCCACATCCAGCATGTTCACCTCCAAGATCGTCTGAGACCAGCCACTCGGACAGCTGCTGCAACAATCGGTTTGCATAACCAAAGAATTTATGCACAAACTGTCAGAAACCGTCTCAGGGAAGCTCATCTGCATGCTTGTCGTCCTCATCGGGGTCTCGACCTCACTCAGGTTCGGCGTCGTAACCGACTTGAGTGGGCAAATGCTCACATTCAATAGCGTCTGGCACGTTGGAGAGGTGTTCTCTTCACGGATGAATCCCGGTTTTCACTGTTCAGGGCAGATGGCAGACAGCGTGTGTGGCGTCGTGTGGGTGAGCGGTTTTCTGATGTCAATGTTGTGAATCGAGTGGTCCATGGTGGTGGTGGGGTTATGGTATGGGCAGGCGTATGTTATGGACGACGAACACAGGTGCATTTTATTGACGGCATTGTGAATGCAGAGAGATACTGTGACGAGATCCTGAGGCCCATTGTTGTGCCATTCATTCACGACCATCACCTCATGTTGCACTGTGTGAGGCAAATGGTGGTCACACCAGATACTGACTGGTTTTCGGACCCCCCCAGACCCCCCCAATAAAGCAAAACTGCACGTTTCCGAGTGGCCTTTTATTGTGGCCAGCCTAAGGCACACCTGTGCAATAATCATGCTGTCTAATCAGCATCTTGATATGCCACACCTGTGAGGTGGGATGGATTATCTCGGCAAAGGAGAAGTGCTCACTATCACAGATTTTTTCAGATTTGTGAACAATATTTGAGAGAAATTTTTATTTTGTGTATATTGAGAATGCTTTAGATCTTTGAGTTCATCTCATGAAAAATGGGAGCAAAAACAAAAGTGTTGCGTTTATATTTTTATTCAGTGTATATCTGTGAAGACAAGTTAAAACTATGTTGTGTTAGTTTTATTGTTGTAACACTAATTTTGACCACAAGAGGCTTAAGAGCACCTCTACCACATTTTCTAAATTGAACTTCACAAAAGCATTCATTAATTTTTCCTTCAGCGAAATTTCAGTTTGTCCATGAACTCAAAACACATGGTGCATATATTATGTTGTGTGCAAGCAAGTTATGTTACATGTATATAACTGTACATGTTATATGCTACTTTTGGTTAGAGGTGTATTTGTATTTGCGCTGATCTGCTCTGGTGCACTTTCACTCCTCATCACAAGGAGTCCTTGAATCAAAACACTTTCTCCCACCCAGATGTAAAGCCAAGGAAAATAATGTTCACTATATGATCAATACTTACATCCTATGAGCATGACACAGATGGAGAAGATCTTCTCAGAGTTGGTGTTTGGGGACACATTTCCAAAGCCCACACTGGTCAGACTGCTGAAGGTGAAGTAGAGAGCTGTGACGTACTTGTCTTTGATAGTGGGTCCTGAACCTGGAGTGGACATTTAGAGTTGTCAATATAAATAAATGAGAGATCCCTGATGATAACAAGTTGCATGAGCTCACTAGTACAGACAGATCCACTTCATTATAGCAATATGTTTCCTTTCCTTACCTTGGATGGAGCTGTTGAATGGTTTCCCCAACTGGTCCCCCAGCGTGTGGAGCCATCCAATAGAACCACTCCTCTCTACACTACCAATGGCATACCTGGGAAAAAATCCAAAGTTAACAAGTTGCAATGCGATTGTATGTATATCATTATTTATGTTAGCAATATTACTAAGCTACAGTATGTAAAATATAAGCAAAATATTTGTTTTTAAAACTCCTAAAAGTTTTGTCTGAATATAAGTTGTTTGATTAATATTGAATCAGAACTCTTGAGGAAATATGTTCTACTTCTCAGTTTCTGCAGTATCAATTTTCTATGATCTCACTTGAGTTGGGATACAATCAACTTGGTGCTTGAACACACAGCATTAGAACATATATGTATACATATCTTTTTTATGGAAGATATGACTTGTATTATTACGACACAAGCACCCATACATTATATTAGCAGTTCTGAGGTATGCCGACGGAGACATGATAATTCCCACATTACTCCTCTGTGAATCTTATATGAATCATCAGACAGTCTCATGGCACTGTACCAGATGCAGGCCAGCCAGTGAGCGATGAGGGCGAAGGTACACATGAGGAGGAAGAGCACAGCCGCGCCATACTCAGAGTAGCGGTCCAACTTCCTGGCCACACGCACCAATCGCAGGAGTCGAGCGGTTTTTAGTAGACCAATTAGAGTGGTGGTCTGATGGGAGTGGGAGAGACAGAGTGTTAGTAGTGGTAATGAGATATTGTAAAGCACGGTACCAAACAGAGTCCCTTAGCTCTGATATCTCCTCACAGATTTCCCAGCTGCTGTCACACACACACATTCACACACATTCACACACAGGTGTTGCAGCCATGGTCTTGTCCCAAAGTGAATCACAGTCGTGGAGGTGGTAAATTATGACTGTCTCCTTTCTACTTGTATTCAGCTGGCCCCCTACGTGTCCATACAACAAATACATAACTGGACGATTACTGGCAGAGAGCCTAGTCTTGTGTTGTGTCCTCATAGTAAATAATGCTCCACTTTCTTGGCTCTGTGGCCCCTATGGAGGGTTTCTATGAAGTGAAGCTTGGCACAACTTTCTTCGGGCAGTATTTCAACGTAGGGGAGATTCTACATTCATCTTTTTTGTCTTGTAGGGTGGTTTAATCACTATAAATAACTTTTTATCACTGACACCCATCACTTATAGATGGATTTGAAGTACTGCCTGATCTGTCAATGACTCTGGGCTGAGCTGTGGAGTGATGAACCTCGGCCCCAGTGGTTTCCATCCTTATTATGTAGGAAGTATCCTGAGGAGACGGCTGCAGCAACCTACTTACTTCCTCCTTCAACTTCTAACTCCTACCTCTTCCTTCAGACACTTTCCTCCCACGTCCTTAAATTCTCTATATCACTTCTTTATCATCAGCAAGCCATAAAACCTTAGTACCCATACTGGAGACATAAAGTCAAGATATATGGTGCATTTTATTTTTTTCCTCGGCCTGGTATATTTCCCCCCCAATTTGATGGAAGTACAATTTTTACAATTCTGAGCTATCCGTATATTCAGCTGATTATTGTTTTTGTATATTGATACATCCTTTATTTATTAGAAAATTATGAAAATAAACTTTAACTTCTGGATATATTCCAAAAAGTGTACTAAAATAAAACGTTTACGAATGATCCCTCAGTCTCTTTTGTTGGTACCAATATATGTAGACTGTGTCTGAAATCTCTTCTTGTTTACTATATAAAGTAGTGCACTATATGGACCATCTTCTTTGATTCAGTTCACATGTCTGTTTTTAGTAGTATTAGGAGGTTCAAATTACCCTTGTCGCAATACAGTAGAACTATCAGTGATTACACAAAATGACGGCGATTACTTATTGTCGGAACACTTAATTTACAGCCTACTATTGATTCATCTAGTAAGTGTCTAATACAGTATACCGTAGTGTATGGGCAAAGAAGGAGCAATTGTAAGGCATGAAACTGAGAAAAATATATAACTGCTGATTCTGGAAAAGCCAGAAGTAGAAACTATTTGTTAAATCTCCTTTAACACATTATTGAAACTGTGGATACAATTTTCTCTCAAAAAAATCCTCCATTATAAAAAAAAAGTGTTTGAGTTTGCGCACTGCATTAAATGATGCAGGGCAGTGACATTTTACTTTGACGCTCTATCGCAGCTGACTGCAAATCGCAGCAATCACATTCTCTCTTTATCCCTTCATCTCTCTAAAGCTCCTCTTGTCCTCCCTCACACTTTGTGAACTGTTGATATACCCCCTAACACCTCTCTTTCCCTCCATCATGACGTACCTCCTCTCCGCTGCGGTAGATGAGCAGGTCAAAGGGAATAGCAGCCACCATGTCGATGAGGAACCAGCCCTTAAAGTAGTGGACTGCGATACGCACCGGGTGGCTCACCACCTCATCATTGACGTTCACATATGTTGTCCTGAGTGAAACAGTGTAGATTATAGTCAATTTACTCACATTAATAGTTTCTATAATTAAAAATGTTCCATTAGAAAATATAAAAACACTTGTTTCACTGTTTTTTGAGTTTACTACGATTAAAATGTATCTACTAAATATGCACTAATACTACTTCTGCTATTATACTGTACACTTACTTGTTTGTTTTCTCACCTGAAGTTGATGAGGATGTCAATAATGAACATGATATCCACCATGAGATCCACCACAGTGAGAGGAGAGCAGGAGTAGCCGCAGTTCTGTATGGCTACCTCTTCCTGAGGAGAGGAGAGATCAAAAAGACAGGAGAAAATAATTATAAGCTAACACTCTAAAAATAGAACAGTTCTGTATGGTTATCTCCTTCAAATGGACTAGCGTTAGGGGATTCGAGATCATTTGCATACATATTTAGATAATAAATAATAAGGTGACACAGAGACAGGGTTTCCAGTCAAAACAAAAAACTGTAGTAAACAAAAGCTACAATAGACTTTGTAAATTACAATAGATACATTTCTTAAGCCCCTGTCACACTGTCCCGAAATTGACACCCGATGGACACACGATTAAGGAAATGTTCAAATTCGGCTCTGATCGTAACAACATCGGGCCATTCGTGAGGGCATCTTAAGCCATCGTATGACCGCCGGTGGAGTTTCTCAGGCTCCGGCAGCAACTTCGGGAGCAGTGGCAAAATCTTTGGCATCACAAAGCATTGCCGAAGGACCTTGTGAAGGTTCATTTTCGTGTTGACTTCGTTTGTCCATTTTGCCCTTCGTAAGGCATTCGTGAGGGCATCTTAAGCCATCGTATGACCGCCGGTGGAATTTATCAGGCTCCGGCAGCAACTTCGTGAGCGGTGGCAAAATCTTTGGCATGCCAAAGATTTTGCCCGATGTTGCTACGATCAGAGCCGAATTTGAACATTTCTTTTATCGTGTGTCCATCTGGTTGTTTTATTGCACGACAAAATCATGTAAACATATTATGTAAATAACCCAATTTGTGTTCTGTGAAACTAAAAAGGATATAATATACTATTTTGAAGGCGAGGAAGTTGTTGTTGCTATGGAAACAACATGACGGAGAAAACTTAATATCTTCTACATATAAAGACGGAGAAAGTAAAGAACAAAGTCGGAAAATATCAGTACAGTATTATAATACTTTAACATAATTGCTTGTGTTACTTTCGTTGCAGTTGTATGTCTCAAATGTAATGTAAATGTTGCCTTCGTGTGTGGTTCGGGGCATTCTTCGTGCCAAATTCACAATTCCATATTCTTGTGTCCATCGGGTGTCAATTTCGGGACAGTGTGACAGGGGCTTAAAGGAAATGTTCAAATTCGGCTCTGATCGTAACAACATCGGGCCATTCATGAGGGCATCTTAAGCCATCGTATGACCGCCGGTGGAGTTTCTCAGGCTCCGGCAACAACTTTGTGAGCGGTGGCAAAATCTTTGGCATGCCCAAAAATTTCCGAAGGACCTTCCGAAGGTTCATTTTCGTGTTGAATTCGAGTGTCCATTTTGTCCTTCGTAAGGCACTCGTGAGGGCATCTTGTCAAATCGTGTCATCTTCGTCTGATCATCGGTGCCATCGAGCATTTTTCGCCTCACGAAGACAATATGAAGGAAACAAGAAGCTGCCCGATTGTCTTAGGAAGGCAACACGACTACGTGAAGCCCTCGCAATGCCGTCGTGTAGCCATCGTATTATAGTATGATGACATCGAGATTGCATTTATTGCACAACAAAATCATGTAAACATATTATGTAAATAACCCAATTTGTGTTGTGTGAAACTGAAAAGGATATTACATTGTTTTTGTTACTTTCGTTGCAGTTGTATGTCTTAAATGTAATTTTATTTAGATGCTTTTATTTTGAAGGCGAGTTTACGCTGTTGACAGGAAGTTGTTGTTGATATCAAAACAACATGACTGAGATAAGTAATATCTTCTATAAAGAAGGAGAAAGTAAAGAATAAAGTGTATGTTTAAATGTTAGCACCCCCCGAAGAGGCACAAGCTCTTACGTTGAGTCTGGATACATTCTAAATCATCAGTAAAGTCTACAACCATATTTTCGTGTGTGGTTCGGGTGCCATCGTGTGGCCTTCTGTAGGCATCGCACTTGCTTTGGCTGTTGCTTGGCTGTTGACCAAGTTTGGGGCCATATTCGTGCGAAATTCACAATTCCATATTCGTGCGAAATTCACAATTCCATATTCGTGTGTCCATCTGGTGTCAATTTCGGGACAGTGTGACAGGGGCTTTAAGAAGCATTAGCTATGGTTACACATGTTGAATTAAATATATATAATATATTTCTTTATCACTATGTATCACGGTCAAAACCCTTTTAAAAAATGTGATCCCTTTACTTTTTGTGTAAAATAAATCAAGACGCTTTAACTTCTCTTTGATATAGGTGTGGGCGATATATATTGTGTTTTCTTTTCAGCTTCTTTGCAGTGGCGATATAACTACATTTAAAGGTATACTCCACTTAAAATACAAATGTACCTCTTTTCAATGGCATGCCAATTTAGGAAAATATGTCTTACTGTAAGAAGAGCACAACTATTTAAAAAAATAGATTTTCACTATAGAAAATAGTGTTCCTTGGCTCAGAATAGGATTGAAAATAATCAGGTGTCATCAGGTTTATCAGGTGTTGAGGCAGGTAGATTTCCCTTGTATGTGTGCTTTATGCTTGTAAGTATAGTGGTTTAACAAACCAAAATGTCTGTTTGTTCTTCACGGTTACAGTGGTTTGCAAACTCACTCCACGTCATGACAGAACGTAACAGAAAAACTGGTATAAAACCGAGCCCTATGTTGATATTTATTACACATTTACTGTCCATCTTGAACTAATCCTTAGAACTCTAGGTTTGGTCCATAGATTCCACTCTAAGAGTCTTGTATTGTTAAGATGTAAAGCCCCTATGGAGTAACTTTGTCATTGGTAAATGGACTTGACAGCTGTCTGATTAATGATTCTATCCCTATATGAGCCACCACCTGGTCGTTGAGGAGGAATGCGGCTGAGTAGGGCGTCAGGATGGCGGTGTAGATGACCAGCAGCAAGATGAGCCAGTCCCACACCGCCTTGAACGGGCTGTAGTGCAACACCGTCCACTTGTGGATGCGAGGAGCGTGGAGCTTGTACTCGGGCAACACATCTGCACCCAGAGACAGCACCTGGGTAGAGAGAGGCAATCAGATATTGAGAAGTAAGAAAGGCAAGTCTTAAGGCAAAAGAAGAGGGAGGATAGAAGGGTTGAGAAAGCAGAAAGGCAGATACAATACATAATGACTTAATAAAGGAGAAGATGGGTAGACTAAATCACAAAGAGACTATGTACACAAAGAGTTAATATGATGACACACACAGCATAAGTGCATATAGAGGCTCTAACAACTGCATTTTGCAATTACAGAGATAGAGCCAGTGTCCTCTTAAGATGACAAGAATTGTTCTGAAGGCACTGACCCTTTTAAGGTTAACCTCCCAGGCAGCATGACATCCACATCAGTTTACTGGTGGAGATAATAAAGCCCTTTTATGTATAACAACTCAGTTTTAAGAGACAGATAGGACTTTGAATAAACCCAATTAACCTTTAAATTGATTCTAAATATTGTCATATTAGACCGTTATGTTAACGAAGACACTTATTGTATTGTGGTGATTCCCTGCTATAACCAACATCAGTTCTTGATTGTCTGGTCCTCAGTCTGGCCTTCAGCATGGACACAAATATTTGTGGATTATGTTAAAGTGACTGACTTCACTCTGTTAGCCAGTAAACCACATATTGATCGGGATTGTAGTCCTTCATTTGGGAAAAGGTTACAGTTTTTAACCAATAGTGACGTAAATAGCCCCACACACCTATCAGGCTGCACTTCAAAGTCTCAAATACTCTACATAGCCAATCCACATACTGTTTAGGTGTGTGTTATATTGGGAAATGTTGTCTTTATTTGCTCAGCCAATGATTGGAAAGTTGCCCAAGTAAGTTGCTGTTTACTTACGATCATATTCAATAACAATTCATTAAATGTCAGAAATTAATAGTGGGAAAAAGTGGGTCTTTTCACCTTCTTATCTGTTTTTATTTATTCAAAGATACCAGAGCTTCTCGAAAATGATTCAACCTGCATCCATTATGTGCAACCATGTATGGTTTCCCAGGCAATTGTTGTTGGCTTGGAGCAAAAACTCAGCATCGCAGACACATGTATATATGCAGGCAGAGTTGACCTATTGGCCTGGCTGGCAGTGAAGTAGATCAGACTGACAGAGTTCCAAAACATTCGATAAGGGACAAGGTAAAACTATAAAAGATTCAGTTTGACTGTTTTGTGGTTCAAATATTATACCGAGTCCTGTATTCCCAGAAGGTACAGTATCACAATTCTTTCATCACTTCATCTCACCTCAATTAGCTTTAATTACTCATGAATCCAGTTTGAGCAAAATGTTCCTGTCTCTCCTGTCCTTACCTTGACTTGCTATTTTTTTGGTCTAATTTCTAGATGTCCTGTGTCCAACAATCCTCGTTCAATCTTTCCAATTCCTTCTCGTCTTCCACACAGTGTGCTGCTAAGTCACTTCTCATTCATCCCGTTTCTTATTACCATTCATCTTGCCTCCCATCTTATCCTCCTTTCTTTTCCTTTCTGCACTGTTCTAATCCTTAAGACTTCCATTACCACCCCTTCTTTAACAGTCCATTTCTTTTTTCAACTACTGTGTGCTTGAATGGGAGAACATCTGCTATAGTAGGATCCCATATGCCTCATGTTTTCCTCTGGAGTTCTTCATATAGATACACAAAGCTGGCAGGATAATATCCGCTTGATGTATTAAAAATAGAAAGCAGTATTTCAGTGTATACCCTCTCAGTAATTGAGCCAGATGTTAAATATCTAAGCCAGCTCTTTAAAAATCTGGTTCCTTCAAAGCCTTTTTTCCCCAAGTATTTATGAATTTCTGTTTGAAAGTCCCTGCTTTTAGAAAATTACAGTTATAACAGCACTGGTATTTTGTTTTTAGAGTTAGTATAGAATTCTTCTGATCTGCTTTTGTTTATTCCATGGGGAAAATAGTGTTGCTATCCTGGCTTGGGTAGGTTTTCAATAAGCCAGTATAACACAGTTCATTTTAAAACTCAGTACCTTCCTAAAGGAAAAACCAAACAATCTATGTTTTCCTAAAAAAACATTTCCTTCGAGGCAAACTTGAAATGTGACCCTTCAGTACCACATTACACTTGTTCAAACATATTTCCCTTTGAAAGAATGATGGCATTTTCAAAAAGGTGCAAGAGTATACGTAAGGGTAGAAGGAGAATTACATAAGTATTATATATAACAGCTTACAAGATATTGTGATAACAAATACGACTGGGATGGACAATGTTCCTGGGTCGCAGTTTGTTCTTCTGTTTCGCAAACCCCTCCTCCAAATACTCATTATATTATGGGACAGAGCTCAAGTTTTAGGTTGTAAATAATAAATAATAGACAGAGTCAATCATCATCAATTGGTCCTTTTTATTTAGCTAACTTGTCTGGAGTTGTTTGTAAAGTGCTCTTGTACTTGATGTAATAAAACTCAGACATTTCAGCTCTCGTGTATGATCCTAGAAAAGGAAAGGACAACAAGTTCCAGAAATCTCTAGCATTATCTCAAGTATCATGAACACATCTGTATCCAGACAAAACCCATGTTAGACTTACTCTGTGTTCACACACGCACTAGCACACAGTTGAGTGGAGTGACCGTCTCAGCTGTTTTCCCTTCTGGAGTATCATGTGGGTTATTTTTAGGCAAATGTGTGAAACATTGCCACGAGGACTGTTTAAAGTGCAGATGTCAAGACACATTGAAGTGCAGTGAGGACAGTGTTGTGCGTGAGGACGGCACTGGAGGGAGAAGACATGAGACAATATATTTTTTCTCAATTCTCTCACTGCACCCCTTTCGCCTAGCATCTTTCTACAGAGTGGAATTCCCGATACTGCAGACAGCAGCGTCATCACAGAATCTTGCATCATCTCGAGTTGGACATTTATCTCTAAATCTGAAGGGTTTGCCTGGACTGCATTTAAAAAATAATTGGTCTAGGTTTAGAGTGCTCATTTTTTCCTTTAACTGCTTGGTTTTAAACTATTTAAGTCTATAGATTAGACAGGGAGTTCTACTATAGTACAGGCTTCATGTACAAAGGAAAGTTTTATTTATTTTGTTCGAAAGTGAAATACAAGTCAGTCAGTTCTAATCAAAAATGACTCTGTATGGTTTGAAATGACAGCAGAGCAAATCAGAGGACAAGAAGAGATGACAAGACATGAATCAAATTGAAATAAAAAATGACAGATAGATGGTTTGCTCCCATCAAACCTGTCATATTGTCTGGGCTTTCTGCAGCTTTAATTTTTGGTAAGATGGTAGCAGAATATAAGAAAAATAACAATGCCAGTTTATTCTCACAGACTGTATAACATTTGGACTTAAATACACATTTATAGAGTGTAGCTGTTATTTTTCTATTTTCTATTTTATATGGTTTCGGGGTTGTTTCTGGGCGTAACCCTCTATAAAAGCGTTGACACAGCGCTGAATAAAGCCGCAAGTGAAACCAAGAGGACAAAGCTTGTTTCAAAACTAGAGTGAATCAGAGTTTGCATTTCCCATGATGGCGATAACCCTTACACCTGTTGAGCTGAGGAAGAATGTTGTGCTTAAAAGCTGCAACTCATTATGCTACACTGTGTGCCTTCAATGACCATGGAGAAGTAAGAAACACATTCGTTCCTGAAGACAGAAATCTTTGATCCTACCACCCTGTCTGTCTCAAAGTTTCAAAGTGGCCGAAGAGTAAACACAACAGAATGAAATTAAAAGATAGAACGATAACATATGTAGAGAGATGAGAAAGGAAATGACAAAGATGAGATTTATTCTTAAAAAGCTTTCTGCTCTAAGTATTGGATTTCTTTATGCAAATAGGCACAATAATTACAAAAGAGCACAACAAAGGGAAGGGCACAGTTTGGTTTGAGTAATAAATAGAGGATTCTGCAGGTATTTCACCTTTTTGCGGGCACCAACATTTATTCACACATACGCACAGCCGTAGGAGGTGTTCTGTACACCTGCAGTCCTGTAAAAGATGATGACTGACAGCAAAAGCCACACCATTACCAACCTTCAATCACATCCTCTATCAGTGCAGAAGACTGAGTCTCAGGACACCTGAGCTACCGAGGCATTAACAACAGTCTGGCAAACAAAGTTGGAAAATCAAAAGACAAAAATGTCTTTTAAGAAAGAATGTACGACAAAAGAAGAGGTTGTTCCAGTGAAAAAAAAACGATTGATATCATCCAAGTTAATGAGCATTTACAGACAACTTGCTACTAAGATATAACAGAACTTACTGGTGAAAGTTGCTTCTAGAACAATATCTTCCTTTGGTTGCGTCTGATCACACTTAAAACTGTTTTTGTGAACCCTCCCTAGAACAAGACGACCTAACAACAGCTTTCAGTTCAGCTGTCTGTAGTCACACATTGGCTTTTATCAAACTTGACACCCTGCCTGTTAAAAAACTTTGAGCGGGTCTGAGAAAATAAATGATACATGGTTGGAGGTTAACTGCAGCTGAAGGAAGTCAGGCAGCAAACACCATCCATCTGCTCGGGAAGGGCGTTGATGGTTTGGGAGGATTCCATTTCTCACATTGTGTTAGATTCATTTGGCAGAGACGCTTGTGTGGATGCCGGTAAAACAATTACAGTCCAAAAAAGCAGACAAATGGATACAGAAACTGGAGACAAGAGGACGAAAGACTCCTCTGAACTCAGTTATAATATAGTTTTAGCCAGACATTAATTACAATTTTTTTGTTCAAATGGCTATTTGTTCCACTTTAGCGTGAGGAAGTTGGAACAAGGACATTTTCAATTAAATGTTTGTAAGTGCTTGTCATATGAAAAGCTTGTTTAACTTCTTATGGAGCCTTATCAGCCACAGGAGTTGGACTTGTTAGATATTCTGAAATGTGTAGAACAATGTTATTTTCAATTGTTAAGGTCTAGAAAACAACCCACATCCATACATGTAATTGATTTGTGGATATGACAGTCAAATGCATGTCTTAAAAAAAATGTTATCTGAGTTACTAATAAAACTGTATTTACTGAAGGTATTAACTATAAGTACATTGTTTGCTTGTAAAGCTTGTACACTTTTGTTTGAGTGTATGTGTTAAATCTCAGTATTATACAAAGTAAAATAGAGAGAGTAATATCATAATCTGGGAGAATGAGCCAGGCAATATAGTAGTGACGACCTCATACGTTCTTTGTGTGTCTGTGTGGTGCACTGCCTTGCAAAGCATGAAGTTCAGCACCACTTTTACGTAACATCGATTAGTTTTATGAATTGAAACAAAGAGATATATGGAATAGGATATGAAGAGAGGGAGGTAATAGAATTCAACTGGAGTACATTTTCCCTGGAGCAAAAACAATGCATGAAAGAGCGAGCTAATGGGGAAAAGAGAGAGAAGGATGGGCAAACAGAGCTGAGGGGGACGAATATACAGAAAGACACACATACAAAATAAAACGGAGGAATGTTAGCGTGACACACACACAAACAAATGACAATCCTAAAATAGGAAATATTAGTGTGTCCTTAATAAATCAGAACATTTGGATATCTGTGACAAAAGACTCTCTGCCAAATGAGAGCTAAGCTTTGCCACAAAGGCACTGAGACCATCCTCAGGGACTGACCTACGCAACTTCCAACAAGTTTATTTATTTTATCATTATTTCTTATTTATATTTTCTCAGTATTGAAATGTGTAAATGGATGAATAATTTAATTATTTAAAAAAGACCTTAAATGCAAAGAATGCAGCACAAATGATTTTGCATGCAGCATAACAGACATAAAAATACATAAGAACAAATAAAATCTGAAAAAGATACTGCTACTTATAGTCATTGTTAAAAATGTTTTTGTAAAACTGTCCACTGGCAACAGCATTGAGATTGGACTGTAGTTTTTGCGATGGCTGCTTTTTGCAGGCCATATTAATGAGCATTACAGAATCAAAGATTTCTAGAAATATGGATTAAAAAGGCTTTTCTGTATCTTGGTTTAACATTTGCATTATTGCGAATGTTAAACCAACAAGCTTTCAACAGGCTTTCAAATTGTCAGATTCTAAATTGACAATATTTCTTACCTTTGGTAATGTCTTGTGTTATGTTTTTTTTTTTAACTGTTCCACAATACAACTCAAAATACCAGTGTATACATTTGGTATAGGAGAAGTAAGTTTTCCCTCGACGTTTCCTTCCCAGTACATGTTTTAGATTTTCCCCAGTTGTAATGCTTGGCAAGCCTCAGGAAAAAAAAACACTGTTAATATTTCAAAATGAGCAAATGGTCAATGTTTCATACTTCATCAAACAGCACTGGTCTTTCATGCCCATACTCAGTATTGGAAAAAGCTTGTCCTGGCAAGCATTACGCTCAAACAACAGTGAAAGAAACACATAAAAGTTTAATGGGCTTCAATTTCTACTGTCAACAGAGCGGCCTGTTTTTTTAGATTAGACGGCTAACCTGTTTGATAACTATTTAATAATGCAACATCAAATCATGTCTGTTTGGTGAAGGTATGTGGACTTATGGGATTGTATTACAAAATCCCTTTTCAAATGCAGCCACGTCAATGTTAAAATTACCTTTGGAGGAGGTTAGAGAAACATAGGAACTATTTGATATGTTTTTGTGCAAATATCGAAGCATGTTTATCCTCGTAGGCAGAATGTATGATGCCTGTCAGAGAGGATTGTTTGGATGTTGGAGGATTGAGGACAGGTGGGCCAATTCTGAACTATGGAAATGTTCTGACGGAAAATGATGTGCATGTCAGACTGAATGATGGTTTCACGTGGGATGGAACATAAAGCTATATAATCTGGGTATAGGATGCATGTTTATATTAGGTGTTAAGCAGAATAAAAATACATACAGATATAGAAGCTCCAACACATTCACGTCACACAGACCTCAAGTCTATCATCTAAATGGATAAATCCCATCTTAATCTTTTCCCAGCCTTATTTCAGCATTTACATTTAAAGGACAAGGTCATGAGGGATTTATTTTCATAATACACCAAAGCACACTCATACACACACGAGGACATACAGTTTGGACATTGGACGAAGCTTTATATTTCACGAAAGGACTACTGCGATATTAATAGATAGTGTCGTCTGATAAGTTCACAGAGCTTGATTTGCAAAGGCAATGTCCACTGCTGTCTGTGGACAATGCAGAGGAAAGGACATAATGAATTACATTAAATGAATTCAAGTATTTTCATCCACAAAAATGTGGCTACAATCATAACTTCCAACCTTTTTTTGCTGATAAATACAAAGTAGCCTAACTATTTTTTTTAAATAACGTAATGAAACAAACTCTTCCTAAAAGGTTGATGGGTTCAAATGTTAATGTACAAGGTATGGAAGAAAAGTAAAAACTATAGTATCTGATTGATATAATCTTGAAATAACAAAAGAACACTTACTGTATATCGGAGGTTTGGGATTTTTCCCATCACTTTTTTTTTCCACAAAGCGGCTTTACTGTACAGTATTTCCCACGTTTCCAAATCCTCTACTCAAAAAGACCACTTTGATTTCTTTCTTTATAGCTATAAAAGAGATTAGACTGAAGTTCATTGGTTTCAGAGGCGGACATCAAATGACCTGAACCAGAGGTCACACTTCAATTTTACAAGAGAATGTAACAGATGTTAATTTCAGTCCTGCACCACTTCACTCAAATTTCAAATACATTTCATATAGGCTGTTTGATAGACTGCAAAACTAAAATGTCATTAAAAGTGAGCTTACTCTGAACGTTCTATGTTTTTATAGTAATGCAGCGTGCCAGTGTAAAGGCTAACGCCACAGAAAAGGCGTGTGTGTGTGTGTGTGTGTGTGTGTGTGTGTGTGTGTGTGTGTGTGGTGTGTGTGTGTGTGTGTGTGTGCGTGTGTGTCTGTAGGAGTTTGATATGTGCCTGCAACCATGATTGGCTTCCAGGCTGACCTTTTCTCTCCGGCTCTGACAGTTCCCATTAAGACACAACAAAGGAGCATATTTCCTCAGCCCTCCTCCTCCTCCTCCTCCTCCTCCTCCTCACTGCAGCCTTCTCCTCCAATATTCATCAGCACCATCATTGCTTAGGGAGGTTGCTCCCTCACACTCTGGATATCTTGTTCTCTCCATCTCTTGTTGTCCTGTCGCATATATTTTTCCATGATCTCATACCGTTCCATCTGTGTCCCTCTCTTTTTACCTTTTGTTGGTTTTCATCTTGATCTATATCAGCCTCAATCTCTCCCTAACTCCATCTATCGATCAACATCTCCCACACACACACACACACACACACACACACACACACACACACACACACACACACACACACACACACACACACACACACACACACACACACACACACACACACACACACACACACACACACACACACACACACACACACACACACACACACACACACACACACACACACACTCACACACACACACACACACACACACACACACACACACACACACACACGCTCTGAGCCTTCAAAGTCAGACTCAGAGCCATCTACTTCTATTCAAACCAGAGCTATGGTTGTCCAGAAACTTAAATTCCTCCACATTTTCAATAGAGGACTTAATATGTCGTGAGCAATAATTCATGGGAGATGTTATATTTTGAGGGAAATTGTGGCCTTACCAACATTTGCAGAAAGAATGTAAATAAAGACATGCCTTACATAACCCTATCCTACACTGATTGCAGAGTACCCAGTGTGCAATATTAATGTGACTTAGCGCAGAGCTATATATACTGTTCCTGTTGCTTTGAAGTTATCAGAGGATGCCATCATGCATTAGTTCAAACTATGGAATCAGGCCACTTGAATAAAAGATGCTGATGTGTAAAGTATGGGCTTAGATTTGTCTCATAAATATGTTTGAACATAAAAATAATTTGTGTGTAAATATGTGATTTGTAAATGTAAAACACCATCCACAAATGCATTTAAAAGATTTGCAAACTCACAAATAAAAAAAAAGGTCTGTGAATATCTCTTTAACATTGACAACTTTTGATCAGGCATTTGTGAATCCATGTTGTATTTGTCAACCAAAAAAGCGCTTGTGGATCTGAAATTTCTGCTTGTGTATTGTCTTTTTACACACACAGAGTTTCTGCCGGTCTCAGCTAAAATTTACTCGTGTCACTCGGTTATTTTCGGAAACCACGTGATGACCTGCTGATAACGATATAAAATACAATACCAATTGGTATTATTAAAGGGGAGGAATAATCGACCGAAATAACGTTTCCGAACTTCTTTTGAGGAGTTTATATCAGAACAATAGTAAATGAAGCTTACATATTTAAAAATACAATAAAAAATATGATCACCGTACTTTTTCCAAAGATCAAGAATGAACATCCTTGATTAGTATTAAATCATTTAGATCTCCTGTTAAGGCTCGTTTACAAACCTTGCCTACAGTGTATAAATACTTTAGATAACGAAAAACATAATGTTCTACTCCAATATATGTTGGGAGTAAAAAAAATGGAAGAAATTGATGGAACACCATAAATTACAGGAGGCTCTTCCACGATTGAACCACAGAGAGGTCAAGAAGAAAATATACTGTTAGGGATTTGTAAAACAATTTGCTCAATTGCTTTCCACGGATGAATTATCTCACTATCTGTCTAAATAAAAGCTGCTTGACCTAGCAATCATGTTCAAACCACTGTTGGACAACTGCTTTGCATATGTGCAGTTATCACACTGATTCACCCATTAATCAGGCATAAAGACACAACACACACACACACACACACACACACACACACACACACACACACACACACACACACACACACACACACACACACACACACGTCATTTGGCTCCTCTGGGATTGGCACATGGGTCCAAACTGTGTCTCTTTGTGTCACAGACAGATTGCTTCACTACACACCATTCTAATCCACAAATGACTATCAGAGTCACTGACATCCCAGGAACACTTGGTGCCTATCTCATGAATGTACACAAGCCTGGAAAATCACATTTAGCTTTGTGAGAAACAGAAGCTCCAATGAGCTGTAATGGGAAGAAAAGAGGCAACGACACTGAACTGAAGTGGGTATGAATCAATCAATCAGGGGAGGTAAAGCATGAGGCTGCATTCCAAAAGGCAAATAAAAAATAAATATCGTTATTTATGGATATTTCAAATTGTACAGTATATATCAACATAAAACATAAATATTTCTCCAAAAAAAGAAGAGTTGCATGGAGCTTAGATTCTGAAAACTGCAGAAAAAGGGACCAAAATACTGCATAATGTGCCTTGAGGTCCAATATGTACCTCATTAGGCAAACTGTATTTCTCCTTGGGTTTCTTTTTGACCAGTGCTGGTTATAAAAACCTCAATTGTTTTCAAGCTCTGAACAAAATGTGACAATTTCTAAAGAAAAATGTATTGCAAAAGTAATGAAAACAATTTGATTGGTTCTTAAAATATTCTAATTATACCCAGCGTACTCTTGACCTGTTGTTAACTGTAGCAAAGTTGCATCAATTTGAATATTAGCAATGATTGTAAAGCTCAGTTGCAAAGCTTTTAAAAGCCAACTTTTGGGGCAACCCTTTTTTTATAAATCAAACAGTCGTCTCCATATCCCAATTGTCCTATGTTATCTTTAGAATAACGCATTCCACCAATTAAATCTATCATTGGTCTGACAAGCTTTAAGTTATTCTTCAAGTTTTAAAAGATATACAAATGGGAAAACATCATGTGGCAGAACTGAGTATCAAAAACTTATGAGACAATGTGTTGAGTTTAAATGTAGATAAAACGACTGGAGAATTATTCATTTCCATGTCGAGATAATGTACTGGAGTGTTCACATTTTATGCACTGCTACTGTTTGGACTCAGATGCAGCAGCAAGACAGAATGTTATGCTACACCGGTCTACTCGAATGCTACTTACAATCCCCAAACACTTTATGTAAAAGCTTTATAAATAACTGTCTTATGTTGGATGGCGTATGACATGACAACACGTCTACTTAAATTAGGATGAACTTAATCTCTATTGTACTCTATACGAAACGATTTAAAGAGGCGCTTTTATGCTTTTGGGGGGTTCCCATTCCTGTAGTGTGTTATACAGGTTTTGTGCAAGTAAATCTACTACAAAGGCTAAAATCCCAAAGTTAAGAACAGAGGGAGTTTCTTTCCAACCCAACAAATATTTTTCAGAAAAGTATAGAATGGTGATTTCAGGAAAACACTGCCACATGTATACATCAATACACAAGCCAGCAGTGGAAAGGCTGTGATGGCACAAAACAAACTGGATATATTTTTGCTGTTTCTCACCCGTCACCTGTCTGCTAATCTTCACATTAACACTTTCCTACCTACACTTTAGTTTTTTTTCCCCCTGGTTCCTTCTTTTTATTTGCACCATAGAACAACAATAGCTGCTGTTGTAGTGGCCACCCTGGCTAAGCTAAGTCAGTTCAATAACATGCTTAATATCACATTTGCTGACATCACAGGTACTTTGACTAACATTCAAGTGATGCTTCCTGGTGGTGAAGTCCTATATTTGAAAATCCTAGCACCATCCACAAATGTCATCTCTGTCGGCATCCCCTTAGTTCCTTTACTTCTCTACCCCCATTATCCGTTTTCACCAGGAAATACAGCTCTCTCACTGTTGGGTGACAGAGGTGGGGCGCATATTAAGTTTTCACAGAAGGTTTCTTAAGCTCAGCCAAGCCAGGCTGAGCCAGGAAAACATGCAGAGAAGATATCGTGTGATTTTTGTTTTGTCATTATTAACACCTCCACTTTGGTGAGGGCTAAGCTCCTTGTGATGTTCATACACACATGAATGCACTATTCAAGAATATACAGTGCGCATGCGAGGAAGAAATCCAAAAAGTAATACATTCATATCCACAGAGAACCTAATACTATAAAGAAAGCATCCACACGCTAGCCATCACACAATTTGTAATTGATTCGCAGCTCGACCAAACGAGCAAATCGAAACTGTCGATTCTTCTAAATATTTCCACTTGTGGGGGGGAAAAAGTGCAACTGTAGTGCAATATTCACCAACAATGGATAACAGCAATGGCTACAGACTGTACATACTCACAGACACACATCTCAAAGCTGGCAGGAGAATATTGTCTCTTTCAAAATAGTTTCAGGCATGTTGTACAGTATAACGTGTGGGAGTCAGGGAACGCCAGTTATACTGCCTCAACCTCCCTCTAGCATCTCTCCTATCTTCACGAAATCCTCCCTGCTTTGAGTATGAGGCTTTGTTTCATTGTGGTGTAAGTATATACAGTTTAAGAAGACTGCACGTGTTGGAACTACTACTACTAAATATGTCTGCTCCCCCCTCAAGGCTATACATTAGCTTTCGATGTATTTTAGTCTGGTCGGTTGTTATGGTTCTAACAGGGGCTCTTCCCAACTTGATCAGAAATAACCAAGGGAAACATACAGTATAACTCAATCCTTATGAATTACTTTTAAATTGATTGTTAATGAAGCATAAGAAGCTCCACTCTGTAACACCACCGCATGACTTTCTGTGTTTCTGTCGTCCCAACAAATCAAACAAAGAGATATGTCTTCTCTCTAGCTGATCGCGTCACGACAATTCCCAAAGTAACATTCTGCAAGCGAAACTTTCATCCACATCACATCAATATTTAACGCTTCATAGGTCAACTCCGTTTTTGGATTGAGTTGAGTTTATTACTGAATGTAGCCACACATAAAAGCGTAATTTAAATATGTTTATTTCCGCAGTCCTTCCAGTAAAAGTTGTAGATTTAAGAATTTGAATGGTTGGGAAAAGCATCGTAATGACGTTAAAATCAGATTTCTTCTGAACAAAATTCTATCAAGTGGACCTCTGTGGGTTAATGTGAAACTATTTGAAGGCTCTTTAAATAAACAGTTTAGTCATATAGATCATTTTTCAACATACACAAAATGATAATGTACTAATTTCTATTGCCAAGTGTAGGAGGCAAACCCAAGAGCTGTTCATAAAAACAGAAACACAGTGGATCATGCCTTACTGTTACAAAGACTTGTTAGTATCGGTCTTTCAGGTAAGGCTGTCTGTTGGTTCAAGAATTATCTTTCATGCAGATCACAGTGTGTGCGGGCAGAAAGCTTAACTTCAACATCTCTTCCGGTATCCAAGGGTGTGCCACAGGGATCTGTTTTAGGACCATTGTTATTTATTATTTACATTAACAGTCTTAATAACAATGTTTTGAATGCAAATTTGCATTTTTATGCTGATGATACAGTTATTTATTGTTCTGCGTCCACCCCGAAGCAGGCTCTTTGTCAGCTCCAGAATGCTTTTAACATTGTACAATCCAACATGTGTGATTTGAAACTTGTTTTAAATGCTGCCAAGACAAACCTAATGATGTTCTCGAAAGCAAAAGCCAAGGTCTTGAACCTTCCTCCTATCACCACCTTGCAGGGGACGGAGGTTGAATCTGTGTTGCAGTATAAGTATCTTGGAATTATAATTGACAATTCGCTCTCTTTTAAACCACACATTGTGGAACTCTTGAAAAAATTAAGAATAAAATTAGTTTTTTTCTTTAGAAACAAGTCTTGTTTTTCCTATGAGGCCAAAAAGAGACTAGTGTCTGCAACCTTTCTGTCTGTGCTGGATTATGGAGATGTGGTTTATATGAATGCATCTTCTCAGTGCCTTCACTCGTTGGACACCGTCTACCACGGTGCACTGAGATTCATCACAAACCTCAGATCCTTGACGCACCACTGCAATCCATACACTCGTGTTGGATGGTCTTCCCTGACCACGCGTAGACTGAAACATTGGCACATCCTTATATATAAGGCTATTCTTGGTGCTCTTCCCCCTTATCTAAGTATGTACATAAATAAAAAATGCACTGGATCCTATCGGCTTCGCTCAGAGAACTTTTTCCTTTTAACTGTACCAAAGGTCCGTACTGAACTTGGGAAAAGGGCGTTCAGTTACACTGCCCCTCAAGCTTGGAACCTGCTTCAAACTGAGCTGAAACTCAGAGAGCTGGTCTCATTAGAAACACTCAAAGCAACTTTAACTGACCTCGAAGCAGGCCGCTGTGTCTGTAAATGCTTTGGCTAAACTTGGTGTATGACTGTGTTGTGATTGTGTGTTTTTTTTAATTGTTTGTAACTGTAAAACTGTCTGAAACTGTGCTGTTACCATTCTTGGGCCAGGACTCTCTTGAAAAAGAGATTTTTAATCTCAATGAGACCTATCCTGGTTAAATAAAGGTTAAATAAAAATAAAATAAAAAAATAAAAACAGAAACACTTAATTATTAGTGTTGCAATAGCAAAGGTTAATCTGATTAATAACTGCTGGCATTACCCAGAGGAGGACACCCATGTATGGTCATAGAAGCTGTAGATGTGTGAGGGTGGGCTTTCTCTTTAATTGCTCAAATAAAAAAAACACTTTTGTAATGTGGATCCACTGCTGTGTCCTATTTCTCGATTTGCCAAACTCTTGCATAACTGGCAGGTACATTTAAAACTAAGGGTGCTTTCAGGTGTCAAACAGGGCCTGTCTGAAAGCCGTGTAGGAGGAAGAGAGAATGAGAGAGAGAAAAAGGGAGAACGAGTGGAGTGGAGACTGAGCCAAAATGGGATATCTGACTGCCAGTCTGTATCACGACTACATACTCTGCAGAGTAGGTGAAAATGTGCTTACTGTTTGACCGTTGATCCATGACTAGTGGATCTCTGCGAGAGCCAGAATGATTGAACCTCAATTTGTTCTTTGTATTTCTGTGTATACACATTCAAAACTACTTGGGCCAGTAAGCTTCAGTTGTTCTATTTGTTTGATGTTGTCCCATCTGAAACATTGTAATAATGTCAATTGTAGTTAAATAAGTTGCAGCAAGCCTGAATATTGGGCTTTGTATAACTTCTAAATCAAATTCAACTTCAAAAGCAGCTGACTGAAAGAAAAATCAACCATTACAGAAAGAGCAGGTAAGCATAACAGCTATAAGATGAAATCGTGTGCAGGACTGCTTCATCTTAAATAAAATACAAATTCAGGAATTATGCCAAGAAATCTATTTAGACAACTAGGAGAATCTAAAAAATAATATGTGGTGGTTATGTTCATCCAAAACATTATTCCTTTATCTTAGAAGCTCTGAAACCAAGATTATTTAATATTTTGATATCTTACGTTCCCTTCTTCATAACACTTATATTTGCTTATGAATTATCTAGTATTACAAATCAACCTCTCTTTTTCATTGTGACACAAACAGGCAATGTGCAAATATAATCGAGGGGAATTTTCTTTTTATCTACGATCTGTTCTATTCCATTGAGGAGCAGGTTTGGCACACTGTAGATACATATGGGTGTTTCTACCGTGGATTTGTGGTTTAATTTGACCTTATAGTATCCATTCTCAGTGATGCAGCTGTTCACTCACTTCAAGAGGCAAGAACTTAGTTTGGTACACATTTTGTGTTAACTATGGTTACACTTCTGAAGTGAAGGCTGTTCATGTGCATTAGCATTTGTACTAGGGCTGCTCAATTAATCGTATTTTATCGCAATTACGATTATGGCTTGCAACGATTACGAAAACAACATAATCGAAATATAACGATTATATATTTTTTTATTATTATACATTTTTTCTTCTTTTTTTTTAATTGGTTTTTCAGTTGAGTTATACTTCAAGTTCAGGGTAATCAACTGTTGAAAACATACTGTTAAAAAAAATGTTCTCCAATAAATTGATGTTTTCAAAGTAAATGGATAATCGTTTTTAATAATCGTGATATCAATTATTGACCCAAATAATCGAGATTATGATTTTTGCCATAATCGAGCAGCCCTAGTTTCTAGCAAAACATCTTTAAGAGATGACATGAGCAGCGCTACCAGTATTTGCCATGGTGGCCGAAACATTTGTATTTGGTCTTAAATTGTAGTTCAACATTTATTTCCTGTTACTACGCCTTTAATGTTTAACTGAGTGGAATATGTTGAATATTTTTTACCAAAATGTTGGCTATATGTTAAGGAGTTTTCGGGTTGTGACAGTGCAGTGCAACATGTTTGTTGATCTTGTTTATTGGTATTTATTATTTTGATATTATTTAGTTAAATGTAGATATGAATGTATAATTTATTTTATTTTGTATTGGTTTTTCAGTTGATTACTCTGAACGTATAATTCAACAGTTAAAAAGTTCAAATTATTATTTATATTTGTTTTAAAGTACAATAAATGGATGTTTCCAAAGTCAATTAATAATCGCATTTAATAATTTAATAATAAAGCAATTACAATTATTGACCCAAATAATCCAGATTATGATTTTTGCCATAATCGAGCAGCCCTAATTTGTACCATTTAAGTAATCAATTAAAGTATGATTTTAGTTTATATCAATTAAGGACACTTTATTGTGAAATTTGAGTCGTTGGAAATATTACATGCAGGCAATGGCTTCTATGTATTTGGTCCTCGATGTCCCACTGGTTAATTTGACATAACATAAAGTGACTTATTTTTGCCTTGAGAGACTGCAGATCAGAAAACAAGCCAGATATCAACACAGTGGTCAAGTCTGCCTGTTACACACTGTTCTTCTTTCAAGGAATATACTACTGATTTGTGACCATGCAGAACACTTTAAAGCCTGGTTTGTGTTTCTTACTGACCAGCTTCTCTACAAACTAGACTGATGGGCTGCCTCCACTCGTAATAAGTGAGCTTTGATCTATTTACTAGAATCAAGTGTATAAATGAAAAGGTCACTAGAAAACAAAACAGCCTTATTCTGATGAGACATACAAGAAAATATGCTTCTTATTACGACATGAGCCACTTGAACTGATGTAGCATCTGACAACTCCATACAGTCATAAATTGTTCTAAAACGGCTCCAGGCTTTGTGGCTTAACTTTATAGACCACGTCCACGACTTTAATATCTACCATCAAGGGCAGTTAAGTTCACAAAAAACAAGACGAGACTATCTACACATTCTGGCAACTTCAATAAATCAACATTCCTGCTTATAACTAATGAGTAACTAAAACCTCTAACACGATCTCCTTTTGCCTGTAACAGTCTTATCAATCAGACAAAGTCACTTTTAATTCTTCCAGACCTTTCCGCAGTCCCCTTAGTTGTCCCTCTCGTTCTCACCTCTCTTTCTTCAGTGGGCACACTTTGCATGTGCTCCCTTGCCTCCCACCCACGGCGGCAAGAGAGCGGCAGGCCGGGTGGGTGCGGCATCAGAGCAGCCGGGTAGCAGGACGGGCGGCAGCAGTGATCAGCAGCTTTGGGGAAGGTCGAATGGTTCAGGAAGATGTTGAGAAGCTTGAGCAGTGAAGGCAGGACCATGTTCCTAAGCAGCAGTGCACCGTGGAGGGGTCAGGGCAGCCCCCTGGGTGTCCCTGACCTACCGCTGTGCAAACCCATGCCAAGACTTCACTATGTGGTGTTGAGACAGGGAGGGGGTCACGGCACAGAAGCCGCCCCGAAGGCATACTGTGGCACAGACAGAGCCTCATGCCTGGAGAGGCTGTCAGATGTCACATGAGAGAGGGGAGATCACTATATTCCCCTGATTCCCGTGTTAAGCTCTTCCTCTGTTTTCTTCTTTGTAGAATTATTCTCCCTCAAGTGTGCAAATACAGAGAGTCGCAGCGGTTCAGTAGCCTGTTAAACATTTAACTATTCAACAGCTTCTACCCTGATGAAACTGAAACTCAGCCTGCCTTCCTTTCCTTCCGCATGGCTCAGTCAGACATGGATCAGTCCTGGCACAAAGCTCCTTATTAATCCACCGCTTGCGTCACTTTTTCGTACATTTCAATGAGTTTCTTCGACTGCCCCCCCCCCCCAACGGTGCTCTGGCGCTGTGGCTGACGACTGCCTGGCTGTTAACTCCTCTGAATCATTTAATACATCAACATGCAACAGAGGAGAAGAAGAAGAGGAGGAGGAAAGAGAGACAGAAGACGGCAACAGGAGAGTTGGTTTTCCATTAGTTGTGGATGAAGCTGCGATGCTGTTCGGCTGCGGCTGGTATTACTACTTCTACTTCTCAGAAGAGAGACAAAGCGAAGGATAGTTACAGAAGGTGAGGGAGAAAGAGAGAGTGGGAGAGAGAGAGAGAGAAATAGAGAGAGAGAGAGAGAGAGAGAGAGAGAGAGAGAGAGAGAGAGAGAGAGAAAGAGAGAGAGTTTCCCAAAAAAAATTGTCGTACAAAAGAGATGAGATGCTCATTTGAGGATAATCAGAGAGGAAGGAATGGAGAAAAGGGGGGGGTGAGGGGAGGAGAGAGGAAGAAGAATATAATGGCAAATAAGCAGACTGTGACAGTATTATAGGTGCTGCTGTTTTGTTATCATGTTTCTTTTCACAACCTAAACACAGGGCCTGGTAACAATAGCTGGAACACTTATAAATATTATGAAACCTAGTGCAACAAACTGTGAGATCGAACATGATCACAGAGCTGCATCAATACCACATAGAGAATAATATAAAAGGCTATAGATACACATCATACACACTTCATGTTCATATTTTTGATAACATTTCACATCTTTTAAAGCTTTATACCTTAGTGTTGCAAAGTCCCTGTTGTTTTTAATGTCACCTTGTAATTTGATTATTCAACCAATGATATAGTGTTGAAGCAACCACAATGGCATTAAACTGGACTTGCAGGTAGAATAAAGAGTTAAATATGAAATAATGAAATAGTTCTACTGTTGACAAATTGTATACAATATCAAACGGCTCAAACCCATAATAGTATCCCTAATATATCAGCTAACTAACACATTAGGCATCAGTGACAGATCCAGAGTCAGAAGGATACTAAGAAGGGTATTGCCCAGTGCCAAACTTGGCTGTTTATTGGGGCCGAAAAGGCAGCCATTATAAATGCTTTATGCCTTGGCAACCATACTGTATAGAAATACCTCTGATGGCACAAACAGAGCGGAGAGCACAAACACAACCTGATATAATAACAACAGCAGTGATCCTGGAGTGCAACGTATTCATAAACGTATTAGTTGAAATCGCTGGTGTTTATGTTGACACTGATTGGTATTGTGTGTTTCCGTGTGTGAGGGATGTTGCTCCAAGGGAATTTCCCAACCACTAGAAATTGCAGTGACAGTTAGCCATACTGCCTTTTGTTTTGTGTGTAGATGTGTGTAATGTACATGTGTGTCTGTGCATACGGCACAAGCATAGTGACAGGTGAGAAGGGACACATACACACACAATACTGGTAAAGTCACAAAGCAGTTAGCCTCATTATGCTCTGCTAGCATCCTAAAAATAGGATAAGGGTTTTATTGCCCTGTGTTTTGCCTCACAGGCAGAACCTCTCAGACTGTGACCCCTCCTCCTTTAAGGTTCAACACCATTCATATTTTTGATTGGTTCATCCAATGGGAGCGCTGCGTGGGAGTCTCTTATCATGGCATGGTTAGGTGGTCCTACTTTTCTGCTCATTTGTGATTATCCAGCGAGTGTTTCTGGTGGCATCTTGACTTCAGAACATAATTTAAATAACACAAAAGCAATTTCTTAATATTATGTTGCAAGTAAGTTGTTAAGCCTGATTTAGCAGACAGGAAATATTCAGATAACTATAGAAAATACATTTTCATTTTTTAGTTGTTATTGTTCAAGACAAATGACCTCAACTGCAAAGCATCTTTTATCTCGTCTTTTATCTCATTTGAACTCCCCCATATGTTTTGCTGTTTGGTTTTGATGCTCAACCAAAATGTAGCAAGTGTTTGTCCATTTTTTTATGTTCTTCTTTTTGTGACTATGTCCCTAAACTTGGAAATATGTCTGTGGTTAACATTTGTATACTTGTACTGTAAATTGGGATGCTCTCATGCTTGCCTTGATATTTAGAATCCAGCCGATTGAGGTTGTGATGTGCTGCTACTGCTACTTATAGGATCTGCACATGACCAACAACTGAGATAAAGACACACATTTGAATGTGTACTGTCTCTTTGCTTGCTTTTATGCAGACTGGGCTATGTATTCATCTAGCACAGGGGTGCCCATTACGTCGATCGACCGGTCGATCGCAAAGGTAGTTTGGGTAGATCGCATGGCATTGAAAAAAAAAAATATATATTTTTCCATCCTTACTATGGTATTTGCCACTTGATTGACGTACAGGTAAGCCAGTCTGAGTTGTATTGTGCCATACG
The DNA here is from genome assembly GCF_949606895.1 of Notothenia rossii. Classification (NCBI taxonomy): domain Eukaryota; kingdom Metazoa; phylum Chordata; class Actinopteri; order Perciformes; family Nototheniidae; genus Notothenia; species Notothenia rossii. The sequence goes on along the minus strand of NC_136911.1, from coordinate 10,646,979 downwards.
GGTTCATGCAGTTATGAGGGGGCCTCACCTCCTCATCTGAAGCGCAAAGCCGCAGTTTATCCGCCGTTTACTCCACTAGCACCACACTCTCTTCTTCTTCTTTATTATTTACACAACAATACCAGTACTGACTCCTTCTGGGATAACCCCTCTCACCCTTTCTACAACAGTCCTGAGAGAAGAAATAAAACACAATATTTAAGCCTGGGATTTGGTTTCACATCCTTTTTATTCATATATAGGGGATATCAAATTGAATTTGATTTGATTTGAAAGGTCTTTGCTTTGACGCTCTGGTTCTGCTGTATGTCTTTTAGTGTTTTAGTTCCATTGAAGAAAACTCCTTGTCTGTGCACAAACTATAAAGCATGAATGCTTATAAAATGACAGTTTTTAGATGGGCATCCAGAATCAGTGTCACCATGTCATTATCCCACCAAATGTGAAGTATTTTCACAACCTGCTCTTCTGTTCCTGAGTTATTGCATTGCATTGCCAGATAAGCTAAACATGATGATGTCACAGTGAACTGGACCTTTTGAACATATAATATCTGATTCGGTATTTGTTTGAAACTATATCATATAAGCATATTCATTGATTTATTTTGGCCACAAACATGTCTGCTGAGTTCCCAGTAACTTTTGACCACCACATTGTGATCAGTTCATACTTAAACCCAAGTGGACGCTAGAAAATGAAAGACTTTTCCTAAAGGTGTAACTTAGATATTATGTTCACAAGAATAGGAAGGGGAACCCGGAAAACATAAGAGGAGGAAATTAGAAGAGGGCTTGAGCATGGCTGTTTCTTTGCATATGGGGGATAGGTTGCCTAGATACAGTGGAGAGAAACTCCATTCTAAATTTAAACCTGGAGAGGAGGAGACAGAGTAGCTGGTGTAGAGTGAGATGAAAGAGTGAGTACATTAGAGAGGTAAAATAAATAGAGACACAATACTAAATGACAGACAAAATATTCATAAAACATAGATACATGCAGTAGATCCATTGATGAAGACTAACAATAAAAGAAGGAGAAATAAAGAGGGTTAAGAAGTAAATCTCTTATAGATAAGCCCCTCATCAAACACGTATTGCCATCACCTGAAGGTAAAAAACCTGAGGTTAGCTACTGTAACAGCAGCTTCTATGAGTAAATGGCGCAGCCCTCTAAGGCTATCGCTATTGGGTAATCCCCCTGCGCACCCGCGCAGCCCTGAAACACTTGTAGTCCACGCCCACCCGCAAGGTGGGCCCCGCCCTCGGGCCTCCTTCCGGTATAAATAGGAAGGAGGCCCGGCAATCTGCTCTCATACAAAATAACTTTTCTTCAGCTATTCGTAGAGCCAGTGGGGCCCAGCGCTTAGAGGGCTGCGCCATTTACTCATAGAAGCTGGGGTTACAGTAGGTAACTTCAGTTCTATTTCGTATATGGCTTCGCCCTCTAAGCCTATCGCTATTGGGTTAAGGGCGAAGCATGATGTAGTCTGCGCCCCACTGGCTCCGCCCGGCACTAGAAGCACAGACACACCTGCTAAATAACACCCCATGCCTGTTGTGCCATGCGTAATGGCGCATCACCGTCCCTGGAACATAGCAAAACATGCCTATCTTCCTTGACGGGATGAAGGCTGGGAACATTACATACCGGCCGCTGTGAGAAAGTAGAGACGAAGGTCCCACCTTGCGCAGCGATCATAGAGGGGGAACAGCAGCTCTCTGCGTGTCAGACAGGAGAGCGCTCAGCTGGATCCCTGACGTCACTCACTCTGACAAGACACTCCGTACAGGGTGTGTCAGAGAGGAATGGGAGACATCCCTTAAATACAATTGAATAAATGAACAGGGGGAAGACCAAGGTGCAGCAGTGCAAATGTCTTCCACTGACATCCCTCCGTGCAAAGCCGTGGAGGAGGACATTCCTCCGGTGGAGTGCGCATTGATGTTCTCCGGGGGATCCACCCCATGAGGAGACATATGCCTGTGACACAGCTTCACACAGCCAGTGTGACAGCCGTTGTGCAGACAGAGGCTGCCCGATCGAGCGCTCTCTATAATGCACAAACTGGCGCTGAGAACGGCGCAAGGCAGCCGTGCGCGCCACTAGCAGGACAGCCCGCGCACAGGACAGAGGAGATGAGACGCGGCTTCTTCCTCCGACCTGTGAGGAGGGGGAAAGAAGCCATCCAGGGTGATCACTCATGACTCTAACTCTAACGCCCTAACCTTTGGCATAAAAGCCGGGTTAGGGCGTAAGACAGCTGAACTGCATCTCCTTGGATCCGGAGGCATGACGGAGCCACAGAGAGAGCACACAAATCACTCACCCTTTTCGCTGATAGAGCCAAAAGTAATACTACTTTGGCTGATAACAGTTTAAGGGGAACCTGGTCTAAAGGTTCAAATGGGGCTTTGCTTTAGTGCGCGTAACACCAAAGCCAAATCCCACTGAGGCACCAGTGCGTGTGACACAGGTCTGAGTCTCCGTACTCCTCACATAACACGTCTGCTGCGCTCTGCGAGCCCCTCTGTTCAATTCGCCGGGAATATACAATGCTCTGATGAGAGCAACGTGTGTGCGCGCCCAGAACAGCAGCCGCCTGGCTGCGTTCAGAAGCTGCGCAGATCGTACTCCTCCCTGGCGATTGAGGTAGGCTGCTTCCATAGCCGTGGCCTGTTGTCTGTGCGAATCAACACATTGATTGTACAGCAACGGGACGACTCCCCCGTTTTTTTCCGAGATTTAGAAAAATAGCGGAGTAAAAACCGCGCAAGACACTGTTCCTGGGATGACAGGAGTGTTTCTTGTATCCCATGGAACTGCTGGGGGGGAGAAGCTTCTCTGTGATGTGCCGTAATGGTCGTCATGGTGACTAGCCACGCCATCACCGCCGCTGCCCTTGAGGCAAAAGGGCTGCGAGGGAGTTTCCACACGCTGCATTTCACTCCGTCTCTCATCATGAGGCGCGTACACGCCCAGGGGATGAGAGGTGTGTGCATGCTGTCCACACGCTGCGTCTCACTCCTAGTCTCATCGTGAGGCTCAGGGGATGGATGGAAGTGTGTGCAGTGCTGCCCACATGAGGCGTTAACAGCGCTCATGGGTTTATTAAGGCCGTGTGTACGAGGCGTATCTCGGACAGAGGAATGCCGCGAGCTCTGCAGGTTATTAACCGATAGGTTAAAACCAGCAGGCTTCTGCAGGGAGCCCTGCTGTCTACTAATCAACAGATTAGTGGCAGCCAGCTTAATTAGCGCGCTCTGAAATGTATTAACTGACAGGTTAAAACCAGGCTTTAGCAACGAGCCCTAGCGGGCGCTGCCACTAGGGGCACTCAGCCTGGAATACTGCTCATTCCCCCGTTCTGGCTTCTCTGTGATGTGCTGTGCTGGTCGTCATGGTGACGAGCCACGCCATTGCCCTCGCCGTCGCTGCCCGTGAGGCGAAAGGGCTGCGAGGAAGCCTCCACACGCTGCGTTTCACTCCGACTGTCATCATGAGGAGTGTACACGCTCAGGGGATGAGTGGAGGGGTGTGCAGTGCTGTCCACATGAGGCGTTATAACGGCGCTCATGGGTTATTATGACCGTGTGTAGGAGGCGTATCACGGACAGAGGAATGCCGCGAGCTCTGCAGGTTTATTAACCGATATGTTAAAACCTGCAGGCTTCTGCAGGGAGCCCTGCTGTCTACTTAATCAACAGATTAGTGGCAGCCGGCTTAATTACCGGCTCTGCTTCCTCGGAGGCTCTCGCGGAGCAGACCAGGAGCGGGGGAGCCTCACTCCCCTTTGACTCGCCGCCGGGAGACCCTGTCTCTGGGGTGGCGGGGGAGCGGAGACGTGGGACGGAGCCCCTGCAGCCGCCGAAGGGCGAGTCTGACGCCGAGGAGGTTGGTGTGGGCATCTCTCCGCTTGCGGCCTCCTGTGGCCGGCGTGGACGCCGCGGCTGCTGCGGGCGTTGGTGCCGCTGTGGGCGCTCAGCAGGCTGGAGCCACCTGACAGGCTGGCCGCGGCCGTCTTCATGGACTCCACCAATGGCGTGGAACTGGGGTCCTAACAGCCCGTACGGGCTGATTGGAGCGTCCAGTAGCACTTTTCTGGTTGTCTCCGTAACAGACGCCTGCTGCAGGTGGCGCTGGATCTGTGTCACCCACGCGGAAATCCTCGCCTGGGAGACAGCGACGGACGCGCACAGAGTGAGCGCCGTGCTGGCCGCCTTGCTGATTTTCTCTGCCTCGGTGGTGGACCGCTCTACCAGTGTCACCACCGAGTTGGAGAGCAGCGCGATGATATTCGCCACCGCCTGAAAGGAACACTGGTGCACCCGGTCGGCCTGGCGGGCGACTTACTCTCTGGGGGAGCTCAACGTAGGGCGCCGTCCTGTGGCGACGGATAAGGGGACCGCATGCTCGGCCGCCAAACCAGCCTCCTGCTCCGACTCTGTCTCCCCCGTCCGGGGGAGAGGAGGGAGGGGAGAACCGCACGGTGAACCATGGAGGGAGACGGGGTAGGAGTCGTCCGACTCCTGCCCGGCACTCGGCTCCAGGGACATGCTGCCGTCCACGTGCTGGACGGGCCAATCGTCCTCGTCGGCCGCAGCAGCTAGAGCGTCCGCTCTTCGCTTCCTGTCGGCTGATAGGAGACGGGCACAATGTGAGCAAGCGACCTGCTGGCTGAGAGCCGCGTCCGCATGCTCTGGCCCCAGGCAGGATTCGCACATTGCGTGCTGGTCATAGCTCATGATATATCCTAAGCCACATGAGGGACAATTTCGGACGCAGTTGTTGCTCATGATGTTTAATGGTTCTGTGCTTCAGTAACTGCCGAGGTTTGCTGAAGAAAAGAGGGAGCAGATTGCCGGGCCTCCTTCCTATTTATACCGGAAGGAGGCCCGAGGGCGGGGCCCACCTTGCAGGTGGGCGAGGACTACAAGTGTTTCAGTGCTGCGCGGGTGGGCAGGGGGATTACCCAATAGCGATAGCCTTAGAGGGCGAAGCCATATACGAAATAGAACTTTCTTTTTTAGTTCTGTATAGTCTTCTATGTGTGTGAAATACTCCTCTATCATTGCTTATCTTGAGGCTGGTATTGCCATTATACACTAACTAACTGACAGATTGATGACCACATATGAAGGAACCTTTCTTGAAAAGGTTACCAGTTCAAATGCTTCTTCGCACATAAATACACACAAACTCAGCACTTTCCCGCAAGACTAACACGATGACACACACGCATGCAAACTCTGCCCTGGGCAAGATGTTTGTTAGTGCAGAGCAACAAATCAATAGTGGCATTGATAAATGGCTGTGGTTTCATGATGCTGTTGGATGTAACTGTGGTCTGAGTCTTTCTATCTATCTAGGAGCCAGCAGCTCCCCTCCCTGGCCGGGGAATCACAACACAGCATGTGACTGCTTCACTGTGAGGGGCTTTTCCAATCACAGACATCACTTTAGTTATCAGACTAATGGCACAGCACTTAAGATGGATTCCCCTAAGGGAAATGACAAGTGGAGGTTGATGAATGCTTGTAAAAATGACAAAATGAAACGGGGACATTGTTAAAAATGATGGGTGAAGGCTCTGTTAGCATGCACATGGTGTATGGCAGGGAGACACCCTGAACATCCAGCCAATACATCACAAACAACAATTTTCTCCAGTACTTCTGATAAGAGTGTAATCATTCTCAAGAGCAACGCCAGAGGGTAAATGACTACTGATATTGTATAGGGTGTACTTCATTTTAATGTCATTCTTTGTAATGTTCTTCTTGAACATCTACAGGAAATGTTTCACATCAAAAGTGTTTTCAATTATACCTCATTCACACTAACGCAACTCCGGTTCAAGCTCCGTGCCAGAGCTTTTCAGGTTCAGAAACGGTTCTTCGATTTAGCTCCAGCTCTTTTCACACTTATATATATTTACACCATAACGGTGCACAGCTGATAGAAAAGGACTTGTAGTTTTTAAAGATATTACTGATTTTCTTTGAATATAAGAATGTAAATACTGAGTTGAGAGAATAATCAGGGGACTTGGGTGATAGGAGACATACTTATGGAATCACAATTTCAATAGCTTTCCATTAAATTACGGACATACCTTTCTGTCAGTGATGTTTTACAAATCAGATATTAATGTGTAGAAGTAAAACATGAGAAATAATATAACAATATCCTGTAAAATTATGTAAAAACATGAATAAAACTACACATCTTCAGATGTTATACCTACATAAGTGTCGTACACTAATAATACAAAGTTATTATTAGTATGCTGTGTGTACCTTGTCTGCACCGCCTAGTGGTTAAAGCACATTATTGAATTATTTTTGTTGAATAATGTTATTTTTGTTGAATAATGTTATTTGATTAAACAAATATTAAGAGTACATGCTTTCATAGGGGGAAAGTAGAAGTTCAATGATAGAAGTATAGAATATAAAAAATCAAGAAGATACTGTAAGTTATTTCTACAATAAAACAGTTTAGTGCTGGATGTACAAAGATATTAATATGAGGATGTGCAAAAAAAAAACGAATTAACCTTTATTAACACATTAAAGAATACTTAAGGTTAAAGTCTTCTTTCAAATAAGAAAAAAACTTTGGGGGTATCTATCTACAGATAAATATTAAGCCTGACAAAGTAATTAACGTCTAATATATTGCTTTCCTGCAATGTTAACTATGTTGAAGCACTTATTTTAACTGATATTATACACATTAATGATACTCTTATGTATGTAGATAGTATAAGAAATGTGCAGAATATGACAGTTTAATGGTGAGAGCACACAATACACACATAGATGTCTTGTAATGCACTGTTGAGGAACCTTTGACCCAAGTGTTTCATTCATTGTATAACTACACCGTAGTTGTGTACATGATAATGTCAATAAACCTTAGAAAATCTTGAAATCTTGAAAGTGAGGTGCAAAATAGCCATTATATACAGCCTTTAATTAACTATTAGTAGAAAATAACGATTAATGAATATACTTTATAGAGATCTGCAGATTTATTCTTCTCAAGCACCAACTATCAAATATCTCCTGATTGTTGGCACTTGACAATCATCTTCCCTGAATTTTACTCAGGTGTAACTAAAGTCTGCTTTAAGGGTTGTTTATATTTCACATCATTAATCAGAATCTGCAAAGTAACTCAAATAAATGTAGTGGAGTAAAAATACCAGGTCAACCTCTGAATTGTAGTGGAGTAGAATTACAAAGTAACAATGAGCTGTCATGTGGGTATATATTAATGCTGCCCATTATGGATACAAGTGATTTTCACCCATTTAGTACTGATATGTTTTAAATGTGTACACACCCCCTAAACCTCCAGGGCTGTACACAGTTTAATACTGAAAACTTCTAATTTTGGGGAAAACAAAAAAGTATTTAAAAACTATTCCCAATGGAGACGTGCCATACACAACATGTTGCGAAACACAATAGCCAGCATGTGTAATTCTCGGGAGGCGTTCGAGTCCAATTTTGAATAGTCTGCCGTGGTTTCGTTCCATTTCAAAGAGCTTGACGCTCGGCGTAACCTTGGCGCACTGCCACTCCAACATCCAATCCCAGAGCTTGAAGATTATTCACGGGTTTTTTCAACGGACTACAGTCCGTAGTCCTAAACGATAGCTGGAGATTATGGGTAGTGTAGTGTCTTCGACAATTCTAAACTCTGAATTTTTTTTCGGATATCATATCTTATTAACACCACATCCCAGCGTGCATTGCGGCTAAAACATCCAATCAACGAGCTTCAAGCTGAGGATCTTGGGTAATCAGTCCAGTTGGTTTGTGGTGTGTATTGCTAGAAATGTCCCGTCTGTTTCCGGTGACTTTATTTACGGCTAAAAAGCATGTTAAAAAGCCAAAGATTATAGAATCAAACGAACAAATAAAAACAAGGATAATTGTGTGTTATTGTTGAGTAAATAACAATGTGTTATTTAGAAAAGAATAACAAATTAGAAGGAAAAAAAGATTTAAAAAAATACAGATTTCAGTATTTTGAGGCTCTAAAGCCCCATTTCTTTTCCTCACAAACGGCAAAAAAAGTCCGACATTATACAATTTAAAATAAAAACAAATAAATAAAAAGATAAAACACTGGCATGTAATTTACGTTAGAATAAATGGAATGGTTTTGAATAATACATGAGAGTAAAATCTACGTCACTTTACAGCCTCGCCCACTTTTGGGGAAACCAATGCTGTCATTTGAATGGCGATCTAGCCTGAAGCCACAGAGATCTTCTGTTACTGTCCTTTCTTCTTAGAGGAAGTACAGAAACACGTAACTCTGGATTTGTTTTAATGTTTGAGGTGCAATAAACGACACAGCAGCTTTTTGGCATGTTAAAACTATAGGTTACTTACGTAACCCCAGTTCTCAGAGTAACATGAAGTGAGATGTCTCACTATGGGATGCGCCTCATCGCGGAGCAAACAGAAGCATTAATCTCATTACGCCAATCCTGATTGGCTGGTGATCTTGACGTCAGCGTCAGGGAATCCACCCCCTATAAGTAGCTTGCGCTACGCCGCATGCGTCATTCAAAATAAGCACCTCTTCTCGCTTCACCATAGCAAGGAGGGCCGTCTGGTGAGACATCTCACTTCATGTTACTCTGAGAACTGGGGTTACGTAAGTAACCTATAGTTCTCATTCATAACACTCCGTTCGATGTCTCACTATGGGATATTGTAGCTCCCGAATTGCCAGACGAGCTTATCTCAAAAGTCACCAAGATCAACCAGAACTTAACAGTTAGAGCTCTAACTCAGCAGGGGGCCCAGCACTGCATGGGCCACACTGGGAGCAAAGACGTCTAATCTGTAAAAGCGGACAAAAGTGAGCGGCGAGGACCAGCTCGCTGCTGCACAAATGTCTTGGATGGAAACACCCCTGAACAAAGCCCAGGATGTAGCCAGACCACGAGTCGAATGAGCACGCAAACCCGAAGGTGCCTGCAGACCCTGACTCGTGTAAGCCAAAGCAATTGCCTCCACAATCCAGTGAGAGAGCCGTTGCTTAGTAACAGGCTTGCCCTTCTGAGGGTTAGCCCAGGACACAAAGAGTTGGTCATTATGACGAAACTCTTTTGATCTGTCCATATAAGTGCGTAAAGCACGGACTGGACATAGCAAATCCGGCTGCTGTTCCCCGGAGGGACACAGCGGCGGAGGAAATGCCTCAATGTCAAAGGGGGTACATGAACCAACCACCTTAGGTATAAAGGCAGGGTTGGGCTTCAGCAACACTCTCGTTAACCCTCGGGCGAACTGAGTGCATGAAGGATGTACAGATAGCGCATGAATGTCACTGACTCGCTTGGCGGATGCCAGGGTCAGTAACAGCACTGTCTTGAGTGACAGGTGCTTCATGTCAGCTTCTTCCAGGGGTTCAAATGGGGCTCGAGTGAGCCCATCTAAAACCACTGTCAAGTCCCATAAGGGCACCAGTGACCTGGAAACAGGAAGGAGCCTGCGAGCTCCCTTCATAAAACGGCAGACCAGAGGATGCTGGCCGGCCGTCTTACCCTCAAAACCCACATGGCATGCAGCAATAGCAGCCAGGTAGACTTCGATCGTGGAGAAAGCTCTGTGTTTATCAATTAGGTCCTGTAGAAATGATAAAATCACTCCCACAGGGCATTGAAAAGAGGTGTGCCCTTTTTGAAGGCACCAGTCCTCAAACACCCTCCACTTACAGTCATAAAGAGACCTAGTGGAGGAAGCAGGAGGACCGGAGGCCAAATGTGCGCGAGCGCGTCCACGCCTAATGGTGCGTTTTGATCGCGCATTGAAAAGAAAAGCTGACAGTGAGCATTTTCTTTTGATGCGAACAGATCTACCGCGGCTCGGCCGTAACGCACCCACAGCTGGCTCACAACCATTGGATGTAGAGTCAAGTCTGCATATAGTGGTACACCCCGGGACAGCAGGTCTGCCCCGAGGTTCATCACACCCGGTACGTGCGTCGCTCTCAGAGAGAGGAGACGGCCGCAGCTCCACAAGATCAGTTTGCGTGCCAGCATGTGTAACTGGAGAGAGCGCAAACCCCCTTGTCGGTTTATATACGATATTGTGGTCGTATTGTCCGTCCTCACAAGGACATGGTGTCCTCTGAGAAAAGGCAGAAAGCGTTTTAGGGTGAGGAACACCGCTAAAAGCTCCAGGTAATTTATGTGCGACCGCTGGAGGTCTCTGCTCCAGAGACCCCTCACCGGACGACCTTCGTAAATACCTCCCGGGCCTGTCAGACATGCGTCTGTGGTGACCACCTTCCGTGAAAGGACAGCACCCATAGGCACGCCCCGTACCAGAAAAGTCGGGTGCAGCCAGTGGCGCAGTGCCATTACGCATGTCACAGTAACCATCACTCTCCGTGCTCCATGACGCGCGGGGTTTAGTTTTAGAGCGGCTACCCAGTGCTGAAACTCCCTCATGTGTAACCGTCCCAGCCGTACAACCAGGATGGCTGACGCCATGAGCTCCAGTAACCGCAGGCATGATCTGAAAAGAACATGTTTGCGCAGCTGGAAATGAGCGAGGCAAGCTCTGAAAGCTTTCCCTCTTTCCGCTGACAGGCGGGTGTGAACCCAGGAAGAGTACAGTCTGTGCCGGGCACAACATGCTCTTTTCTGTGTTTATTATGAAACCCAGGTTGAGCAGGTGCTTTACGAGGACATTTGTCTGCGTAATAGCCTCCTGTTCCGACTGTGCGAGAAGCAGCCAGTCGTCTAGGTAGGTTGCCAGGCGAATACCCTGTTGTCTTAACGGGGCTATCGCGGCTTCCGTACATCGTACAAACACTCTTGGACTGAGAGACAGACCGAAGGGAAGTACTCTGTATTCGTAACAGATCCCCTGAAATGCGAACCTCAGATATTTCCTGTGTGGGTAATATACTGGGAGGTGGAAATACGCATCTTTCAGGTTGACTGATGTAAACCAGTCGTTTTGTCGCACGAGACGCAGCAGAGATGTGTGAGTGAGCATTCTGAATTTGTATCTTCTTAGATATTTGTTCAGAGCCCTCAAATCTAGTATTGGCCGAATTCCGTTCCCTCCCCGTTTGGGAACGAGGAAATACTTGGAATAAAAGCCGCTCTGACTCTGCTCGGCGGGTATTATAGATATAGCCTCCTTTTCTAGAAGTGAGAGAATCTCTCTTTCTAGAATGTGGGCTGACTCCCCTCGGGCCTGTGAATACAGAACGCCCGAGAAGCAAGGGGGGGTGACAGCGAATTGGAGTCTGTAACCCCGTGTAACTGTCTTGAACACCCAAGCAGACGTTGTGAGCATCTTCCACTGTTCGCTCCTTAGAGCCAGCGGAGATGTCACGTCTTTTGCCCTCTGAGTCTCTATTTGTTGTGTTATGGGGCCCTCTAGTGTCTGAACACGGTGGTACCCCGATTTGACAGTCCCCACCGACACTGCGCATGCGCGTGACGGAGGTGCCTTCACAACCCCAGCCGGCACTGCGCCTGCACGTGACGGTGGTAGCCTCACAGCCCCAGTCGTTACTGCGCATGCGCGTGGCGGCGGTGCCTTCACAGACCCGTTCATCGTCCGCCTTTTGAGAGAGGCCGTAGCTGCTCTCAAAAGGGGAACAAATGGCGGGCTGTTTATTGGTTTTATTGTTTTCTCTTTCATTTTTCTGAGCTGCGCCCTCAGCCTGAGGCCTGGATGCGTCAGCGGAAAATGCTTTATCCGAGAAAACAGAGCAATATTGTGACATGTGTTTTGGTGCACTTGAGGATGGCTTTGAGGCATCTCTCGAGGCAGCGGGAACACATCTGGAGCTGGGGAACCTTCCAGCTCCATCACCGAGGGAAGAAGAGGAGGCTGTCAGGCCGCCAGCTTCTTCTTCCTCGCCTGCTGGCCGAAATTCCGGGTTGGCTGCGCCTGGGCTGCAGCCGGAACCGGAGACTTTCTGGGCCAATTCGCCTTCGTCTCCTGCCTGGGCTGGGGACTCGGGGCGGGCCGTGACCTCTGCTGTTTCGGTACTTTAAACCGAGCAGCTGAGGTAGCTTGGGCGAGGGACTGCCGCTGTGAAGGCAGCGGCTGGACCCATCGAGGAAGACAGAGGTGGAGGGCCTCGTCTTCCTTCTTCTTGGACTCGCATCTCTTCTGCATAGAAGCGAGCGCAGATCCAAAAATCCCCTCGGGAACGATGGGCATGTCCAGCACATCCTCTCTTTCCCGGTCTGGGAGGTTGGTGAGGTTGAGCCATCTAGCTCTTTCCTGCACCACCATAATTCCCATTGCCTTTCCCGTGGCCTGGACGGCGCAGCGTTGAACGCGGAGACAGATGTCCGTGATCGCGGCTATCTCGTCCAGTACTGCCGGTCCAGGATTACTCGATAGATCCTCGCAGAGCTCCGCTTGGTAAGCGGTTAGCAGCGAGGAAATGTTCAAAGCCCTGGCAGACAATGCTGCGGCTCTGTAGGACCGTTCAGTCATGGTTGACTGGAACCGGTCCGCCTTTGCCGGCAGCGTGGGGTTCCTGCTCGGTGTAGTCGCCATCCTCGGGAGGAGGTGAGCTGCCACCAGCGGTTCCATCGGCGGTATGCGGAGCAGGCCGAGCCTCTCCATACCGTCGCAGTCTAGGGGAGGAGGCACCCTGGATTGGGGCCTTGTTGCTGAAGGGCCGGTCTCTCCACGAGACCGACACCTCATCCAACATCTCCGGGAAGACCGGCAGGAGTTGCCTCTTTGTCCTCGTTGCTTGGGGCAAATTTTTCCCCTCGTAACGGGACCTGTAGGTCTCCTTGGCCATTTCGGGCCATGGGATGTCTAGTCTGGCTGCGGCACGCTGACACACGGCCTGCAGGTCTATACTCAGACAGGGCGAAGCTGGTGTGCTATCGCCCGGGAGAGCAGCCATCGCTCCCGGCTTTGCAGCCTGAGCTGATGACACGAAGACATCATCGTCTTGCTCATCAGAGTCGGACAGGAGGAATCCAGAGGTTTCATCCTCTTCGTCCTCCATGTAGTCCAACTCCGGGACATCATCCGCGGGCGAGACCATGGTGAGGTCCAGTTGGGAGCCCAAGCTTGACGCAGCGCGGGGCTCCGCTCGCACGACCCTCGCTGCCACCGAGTCCCAGCCTGACACGGCGCGGGACTCCGGTTCTGCAGCTGCCACTACTGATGAGCCCCAGACCGACACAGTGCGGGGCTCCATCTGTGTGGTGGACGCCCCCGTGTCCTGATTTCCGTCCGGTAAATCAGAGGACATGAGGGAGTCCTGACCCGACAAGCTAGCTTGGCGTGCTAGCCGTCGGCGGAGGCTCTTGATGGTGAAGCGGGCACAATGTCCGCACGAGCCGGGGTTGTCGATAGCCTCCTGGGCGTGTTCCAGCCCGAGACAGGACGAGCAGACCTGGTGTGAGTCTGTGCCTGATATCTTCAACCCGCAGCCACAGAGCCGAGCCTCCGAGTCCCTGACTCCTCTGGTGTGAGGGAGAGAAGCGTCCATCTCGGTCGCCGTGGTGACGGCGTGGAGAGGACCCGCTCGTAACAGGTACGTTGCTGAGAAAAAATACTTCCCCAACTGTCGTTAATCCGGAGAAAAAACGACGGTGTAGAATTTGATTCTCAAAGAATATTAACTGGTGTGTTAATACCCTTTTTATCTTCCCCTCCTCTGGTGTGAGAGAGAAAAAGAAAAACCGTCCTCGCTACCGTGGTGTCGGTAGTGAGGGAAGACAAACTAGCAACACGTGTGTTGCTAGCTTGAAAAAATCAAAACCTTACCTTTATTCCCGAGGAGAAAACGGCGAGGTCGATTTGCAATACTAACTGGTGTGTTGGTATTAACAGTCTTCTTGCAGAAGTATATATAGAAGTAGCCGGCGAGCGCCCGTCGACCGAAGTTAGCTTGGATAGCTTGGTTCAGTCTGTGGACTGTTAAGCTAGCCCGGCTACCAATATAGAGATGTGCTCTGAAGCGAGAAGAGGTGTTTGAATGACGCATGCGGCGTAGCGCAAGCTACTTATAGGGGGTGGATTCCCTGACGCTGACGTCAAGATCACCAGCCAATCAGGATTGGCGTAATGAGATTAATGCTTCTGTTTGCTCCGCGATGAGGCGCATCCCATAGTGAGACATCGAACGGAGTGTTATGAATGAGAACTATTATTTTCTGCCTTGCTCATCAGAGTTGGCGAAATTACAGCCTTGCCTACTGATTTTAATTTAACCATACAGTATATCGAGCCCGATTGTCATTTTCAAATGTGTGCTCTAAAATGATATTTATAAATTACTATTATCATTATTATAAGCAAGAAAATAAATGGCAAAGATATGTAGAAAATAAACGTATTTAAAATACGTTCATAACTAACGTAACGTGGGAGAAAATAAGTTTCTAGCTAAACGTAATTGAGAATGCAGTTTAGTTCTGTGGGAACGTAATTTTTAGGAGACAGGGTTGTCTTGGATTGTGGGTTTTCCCAAAAATCAAATTAGAATAAACTACCTCCCTCATCCTTTACTTTAGTATTAAAAGCCTTCATCAAATCCCTCTTCAAATTACTCTCATCCCCTTTACAGCACATCCCCTCTTTCTAGTCTGAGCATGATCATTAAAACATGATGAGATATGGTAGACACTTTTGCCAGTTGTAAAGGTTCCACAGGGTTCTGATGGGTATCAATTAAGGGAGGTGTCCTACAAAACTGACACCAATATGTTGAGACAGCAAGTAAGGTGGTAATATTCCACATTCTACAGCAGTAGATGTGCAGTTTAGAGGCAGTAGTAATAAAAAGAAAGTGTAAGAAAGTATGTTAAACCATAAATTATGCAGCATATCAAGTAAAAAAAGGACCAGGTATATTTTCCTTCTCCGAACACACGTAATAAAACCCCATTTCCACTGCAAACATCACTATTACACAATCATTTGCCACACAATATGGCCAGATGACATTTCATACAATGTTGAAACGGTGTGATCAACCAGGGAAATATACAAGTCAAATGTTCTACTATGGCACTCCCCTTGCATTAACCCCTTGCATTAAAATATAAATCTGGCTTAACCCTGAGCACCCTTGTGGGATTTAAGAATGAGGTCCACTTTAAAAGGCAAGCAGATGGGGATCAGATATGTTTGAATGAACAAAAAAGGAATTTGTAGATATGTAGAAAACCTTTAGCTACATGTGGATTTCGTGTTTGTGAGTATACATAATATACCAATAATGTTACCAAGTCTGGCTGCTGGCTATGAGCCAAACATGACACAGTATTTGTAAAAGTCTGGATGTTTATTAATAAGGTCTTTAAAGTTTGTCCTGAAGCCTTTCTGATAACACGCTCCTAAATGTAAGCCCACATGAATAATATATCAACAACTTCTAGCCGTCTTTGATGTGAGATGTTAAACTAAACAACGAACATGAACATGACTGGTAGACTCTGCAAAGTAAATGGACTTTACGTGCCTCCATGGAAACATCTAGAGCAGGGGTGTCAAACTCAATTTCATCGCGGGCCACATTCGCATAAACGTTGCACTCAAAGGGCCGGTTGTAATTATATAAATATATAATATATATATATATATATAAAATAATGTATTATATTACATGATTGCCTCTGAATTGGATTATTATCGGATAGGATAATAACTTAGTAATTAACTACGTTTGAAAGCAGAAGTCCAGGGAAAATAATTGCAAGTCTCTTCAGTGCGCATTTCACAAAACGAGATGCATTGTGGGACATGTAGTTTATGGGCAACCTGCTCATGTAAAGTGGCACGCAACCTTATAATAAACGTATTATATTCATTGCAAGCTCTGGGCCACATAAAATGAAGTCGCGGGCCGGATTGGGCCCCCGGGCCTTGAGTTTGAGACCCCTGATCTAGAGGGAGGCTTTGATCATTTGTACGACATGTGATGAATTGATTTGTTTTCCTCCAAATGGCCAGAAGCAACTATCTGAGGATAGGAAAGGTGTGGAATAAATCAAAGGGGGGAAGACCTATTAGTATTTTATTTTCTGTGAAGCCCTGTTTGTGTTCAGGTTGACTAAAACACCTAATACATTTTCATAACTGTTGAATCAAAGCCATTTTAATGATAAGAAAACCTCAAGTGTAATAGAACTCTCTGCCTCTGGAAGTCATAACAAGGGCAAAATTGATAATGAATATGACGTCTAGAGGAGCGCCACCTTGTAAGCACCCTCATAGGGTCAAGTCTGTGTCAGAACCTCACATTAAGATGATGGAGGGACTGTGTTGACCTGGATGGAATCATCCATCATGGACGATGGGTAAATGAGAAAAGGACCCCCTCTCAATGTTCTTATGTGCTGAAGGAGGCATGTGAAGGGCACATGTCTCCATCAGACGGTTGTACACTTTGATCCTTTGGCCATTGCTTTTAAAAATACGCATGATTTTGCAACCCATTTGTTTCTATAAACTCTGTAGAGTACAACATCAACAAACAAATTGTGTTATTGCTCATTCCAAGTGTAATTTTGGTCTGCATCCTCTTTTTGATAACAACTTGCACCTATTTTGCATCCGTGCAATTTTAATTATTCTCCTGTATTAATCTTTTGATTACAATGAATGCTTGACTGGATTTTGGTATAGCACAACAGATATGAATCACAAAAAGCTTTTCCAGACAAGCTAGATCACCTTCTAATAAACACAGAGGACATTTTGTCTGTAATGTACGTGCAGGGAAATGAGAGACAGGTCTGATAAAGTGGACACTGTCTGGCTGGCTGTTTGGAAGTGTAGGTGTTTTTTAATCTTTGTCTCCTGAATGTAGGATTACATATAGACCAGAAGGAGAATAGCGATAGTTTTTGAACATAGACAAAGCACAAAGGTGCTTTATACCATAACATTAGATTAAGAACAACCGCTGGAGACAAAAATGTACTTAGCACACAAGTACACGTTATCTTAGTAAAGTATGATGATTTCAAGATTACATTAAAGAGTACTTTCGCCTATCATTTGAAGTACTTGTTGTAGTCACTGGAACACATCCAAGACTCATATATACTGTAGTACTCAAAGTACTCCAAAGTAGTGTGTATTGTATATTCATTGACAAAGAAGAAAATAAAAGTGGCAACAAAGTGTAAAATGTTTCTCCTTGATAATCTAAATCAGTGGACCCTACTTGAGGGGATTGACAGCAAAAGAGATTTCCTCATTAGATATGTTAATGATGGAGTTAAAAGGTTCCTTTGTGTTTAAATTGGGTTCTCAGTGACACAGCACCATCCATTTATTGAGGTGTTTTGATTTCAATTAGATCCTGGTCAGTCAAGATAGCCATTTCATTTTTCAATTAGAGGCTTCAACAGTATGACACACACACACACACACACACACACACACACACACACACACACACACACACACACACACACACACACACACACACACACACACACACACACACACACACACACACACACACACACACACACACACACACACACACACACACACACACACACACACACACACACACACACACACACCCCCCCACACACACACACACACACAAAAGTGCATTCAAATTCACAAACTCATTCTGAGCAGAGACTGAAGGCGTCCAGGCATGTAAACTCAAATGAACATTTACACATGAACACACCGCCAAGTTTCATTTTCAATTTAATATGCAGCATGTTTTTCTTTCTCTATGTTAGCATCTGTTACAAATTAGAAAGTCATTTACTTTACATTTATGGTATGCATAGTCTCCTTTCAAATATGTCTCCATCTCTGCCTCTATTTTTCAGTACGGAGAGCAGAGAGGGTTGTAGAAATAGAGCAGGGGCGTAAAATAGTACACTATCAATCAGAGGAATTCCTATTCAACATTTATAAAAATCTATGTAAGATGCGACAAAGCCGATGCACCAACCCCCAATGCTGATCTGTTCAACACTAGATAAGAAAAACACTTTATTTCGTAGCTGGGAGAATGATAATATGTTTTATAATACACGAACCAGCATACTATACAAAGGAATCTTATAGGAACAACAAATACACTGTTAATATGTTTCGACAATGTGTCATCCAACCATTTAGGAGCAGTCATTCAAAGCCCTACACAGCCAACTGTATATGCTGTGAGGAAATGTAGGCCTTTTCGTAAACTAAATAAATAACCACCTTTTCCTGCTGATGGCAGAACACCAGCTGTTCAACTTTAAATTGAAAAAGAAGGAGATTTATGCGAATGCAGAGTTCTCGCTATAAGCTATTTACGGTGAGCAGTTGAGCAGTCAACCATGTGATGGAAGAAGTTGAGTGGAGAATGAGTAAAATAAGCTCTTGAAACCTTTCCGGAGTGTAGCCTACCTGAACAATCATCCGGAGAAGACGGGGCACGCTTCTGGTGGTTGGAGTCGTGAAGTCAGAAAAAACAGTGGGACTGGAAGGAGCTTTCTGACAGGTTTTAACATTCTGAACTGCACTTTTTGGAAAATATGCAGCAGCTGAGGCACTTTTGGAGCAAGTGTAACATAACATATTTCACATGAGACAAGTGTCTAGAATGCTGAACACAGAGAGGAGAGGGAGGTAGGCACTGAGCTGATTTTGTATTTTCTTCAAGTTCACTGAATAACAAACCATCATCCAACCTAAAGCAACATCTCACAAACAAACACACTTATATTCTCCTGTGCACATATGGGGTGTGTGCATGTAAGCACACACAGGCACGGGCAAACACACACACACACTTACAGGCAGGAAGTGGAAAGCTATGATTTATTCAAATTCATATTTCCATTGCACAGCCCGGGAGGATACTGGGCATCCTTCATCAGAGGCAAGAGGAACACTCACTAGAAGTAATTCATGTCAGGTCTGCTTGCACATTAGTCTGATGAATTGCCTAAACAAGGAGGAAGAGAATAACGCTAGAGCGTGTATGTGTGTGAGTTCCCTAGAAGAAGAAAAGAGAAAGTTGTGAGTGAGTTGAGAGTATTGTTGAGAGGGTAGCGCTGTTGAAGTGTCAGTCAGAGAAGCGCTTTTTGTCTCGGTATGACACATACCGGCTGTTAGGCTCTTTGAGAACGTGGGCGGATGGCTTTTTAACGGAGCGTTTGTTCACGGCCATTGCACTGTGTCTCTTTATGTGATGTAACCGTGAGTTTGCTAAAACACAAAGTGGATGAGCAGTGCTCAACTCAGCTGCCTACTCTGTGCAGCTCATACGGTATGTATCATTACTACAAAGGTTTACACAATGAATGCAGGATCAAACAGAATAGCTCTCCCTTTGACTCGGTTACATTTCTACAACTTTATTTGATGGGTTTTACCTGATAAACTGATAAAACATCACATTTTCAAAAATAATGTTGGGAAATCCTTTGGAAAAAACCCAGATTTATAGCTAACGTCTGGCAGACCTTGACAATCCCTGATCATACAATGGATTGATCATGGTGATGGGAAGTCCCGCCCCCCCCTTTGAGTCATTTGGCGCATTTGTTGATGAATGGGTTGAGGACAACCCTCACGCCCAACAGCTAATCTGGGTCATGTTAATGAAGGTGATAAACATAATAGAAGAGATGCTCCTTTGAGGAGGGAGGGCTAAGCCATGCCTCAAAGCCAGAAGCATTGCAAGTTATAATTTGTTTGCAAGTTAGTTAGCATGACCCAAAGCAATCCCAAAAGGGGGTCATATATTTTTGCTTTTTTAAAATAATTTTATAATAATATTCAGTTTTTTTTTGTTGAAAGTAGGGAGAAAAGGCAAGGACATGTTCTAATAGTTTTGCAAGCCGGAGTTAACCCTGCATACTGCCCAGTGAGGACACACATAGCATATGGGCCGCCAGCTCTGACTACTGAGCTATCCGGCAGTCAGTTTTAAGTTAGGACTTAGTTTAGAGTCCTAACTTTTATCTGTGAGCCATATTGCTAAGCCCTTACTGCTATTTAAAGAGCAACTTCCAGGTTAAAGACACCTGTGAATAAATGTGTAGGAAAATGATGAATACACTAGATTTTCAAAAAAATATACAAAAATATACACAACAATGATATCTGGCGTTGTTTTTGTAAGAAATGTTCACTTCCGCATAAAAAAGCCTCGGCACGTGACCTCCCGCGTGTGACGTAACATGGGGGAAACAAGGGGGAGAGCGGCCGGTGTAACGTATTAATAAACATGGATCCCAATGCTAGTTTCGACACAGAAGAAGTTGAACATGAATATTCAAATGCATATGACGGACCACAACCTTATAATTATGAGCCTGCTAGGCGTCCAACAGACCAGGAGCAGCCAAGGATTAGAAGAAATAACGGCCATCGGAGAGAAATTGAGCTGTGGTGTGAGGAGAACCAGTGGAGAACTGGGCAGCTATCTTGGTGAGTGACCGGCGTTAGCTACAGAATGTTAGCTAACGTCACATCACAACATTGTGAAGTTAGCTATCATATATCAGGCTATAACTAAAGTAGCATTGATAATATAGTAACGTTACTGGCAGGACTGTTGATACTGATCCATAACAGAAACTAATGCGCAAGTATCAGCCGTATCTCGCGTTACCTAATGCAACTCCACACTACGGTGCTGTGTACCGGAGGGGAGACGCGAGATATGGCTGATACTTGACGATCTGGCGGAGAAAGATTGTGGAGCCTCCGTGGATATGTCGTTGTAAATGGCTTGATGGAAAGCAGGTGTGTAGTCGGGGAGGGTGCACAGCTAATTGCAGCAGGTGAGTGGAGGTTGAGCCGGGAGCCAGGAGTGACAGCCACCACGCCCACACAAACAACACAGACAGGGGGAAACAAACAAACACAAAGGAGACGGCTGGAGCAGTACAGCCACCACAGCGTTACCTAATGCAACTCCACACTACATCTTACGGTGCCGTGTACCGGAGGGGAGAGAGAGAGAGAGCAGCGAAGGGGGGGGGGAGAGAGATGTAATACGGTTTCCTGATAAAGCTGTGGAGAGTTTGTGCTGCAGGGGGGTGGATGCACAACGCACACAGGAATGAACGCTAGCTCCGGTCCTTTTCCCGTGAGGGAAACTGTGGACTCGTTGTCCTGACAGGCTGGTATTTGTGCAACCTGCACAAACACAATACTGTACCATGATTACAAATGGTGAAATACAATGTAAGACTACCGAAAAATACCAGCTCACTAAAACACAACCGCTCAACTGTACGCAACTACTAACTATACCCGCGGTCAGAGAGCGGAGATGTTTGCCCTTTGTGATGTAATATGACGCGTTTGACGTATGACCTTAAAAAAAAGCAATTTTTAAGAGAAGAGCTAAAAATTGCTCCTTTCCCTCTGAATTCCTGCCCTTACAGTATAAAACATATCAAATCCTACATTCACTTTTTAAATTGTAATTTTCAAGCAAGTTTAAGCATAAATGTAGAAAAAAAAAAACCTGCAAGATGCTCTTTAAATGAAATTGAGTTGTGATTTGAGCCTAGCTCAGCCAATAAAGCACAGAAAATGTAATACTTTAAAATGTACTCTGCACCTGAAGCACAAATCCAGTTATTTTAGAAGTTTGGGAAAACTTCAGTGCTTGTCTGATGCTAACGCAAATTGCTGACTAGGAGATGATGCAATAGCGGCACTAACAGTCAGAGTAGAAAAGGTTGAATGATGCCGAGAGCTCAGACAGAAATACACATCTCTACAACACACATCTCGTTAAAAACTCAGCAAACTGTCCAACTTATAACTGATGTAACAGGTTTCAAAAGAAGACAAATGGCAGCACACTGCCAAACAAACGGTTTGAGTTTAGAGGTGCAGCGAAGCACTAATTAGGTCTGTGTGGCTCTCTGTGGGAAAAACCTTTGGTCTGTCAGTGTGTATCGTGTGTGTGTGTGTGTGTGTGTGTGTGTGTGTGTGTGTGTGTGTGTGTGTGTGTGTGTGTGTGTGTGTGTGTGTGTGTGTGTGTGTGTGTGTGTGTGTGTGTGTGTGTGTGTGTGTGTGTGTGTGTGTGTGTGTGTGTGTGTGTGTGCGTGCGTGTGTGTATACACATACACTTTTGCCCACAGGAGTGAGACCTCACAATACTGAATATAACTTACTCAGCAGCACACACACACACACACACACCCTATGCCTTTTGGGATAACACTAAGAGGAGGAGAAGGAGTCAGAAAGTGGACTCCCAGAATGCATTGCCAGACTCGCACTATCGACCAAGTTGGGATGAATCAGGCTGCAGCAGCAGAGGACGTGGCTCATGTTTCTCACTTTATCATCTCTGTCAATAATGATGGAGTGTTAAAAAAAACAAAAAACAAAGATGGAGAGAAGCAGAGAGAGGAGAGTTGTCTTCGAAAGGAAAAAGTCAATGGCACAGAAAGAGATGGGGAAATACAGAGATGAAAAAAGAAAGGGAGGAAGAGAGAAAGATTAAAAGGAAAACCTGACATAACAATTACTTCATTAAAACATTAGATAATGCTGAATCACATCTTCTTTTTCAGTCCAAGGTATTGTGCATGCTGGCTCATCCAAAACTTATTTAATAATGTACCTTTCAAAGTATGTAATGGGTCTGTGAACACTCTGAGATCAACAACAACTTGACAGGTAAAACAAATCACGATAAAAGAGGCTTTAAAAATGATGAACTAAGCAGTTGTTAAAAGGAAAGACAATGCATTCTGCAGTGACAAAGAGAAATAACTGGATAGTATTTGATTTATTTTACACACAAACTGACTAAAAATGTCATCTATATTTGTAGTTTTAGAAACTTAAAGCTGAGGCCTAGTTGCCAGGCAGGAAACAACTTTTTTAAATCAGTGAGAAGCCATACATGACAGCCGACCACCACTTCTTACTTTGCCTTCAATCACAACAACACATAATGAGCAGATGTACAATAAATGCAAGAGCCATACCATTATCTAGATAATATATCTGAGCTTAAGCTGTATTTTTAAAGCCAGGTGTAAATGTGGTAAACGGGGAGACATGCAGAGCCAGGACCAGAAAGAAGCAGAGAAGGTGTGAAAAGAATAGGGAGGAAGTGCCAACTCTCTCTTTCCACATGCTATAATGACAGAGGAGGACTCACGACCGCTGTGCAATTATTATAACACATTCCTATTCTCGGTTAAAACGGGATTCAATCGGGACAAAGAGGCAGAGATGTTTGACAAGTCAGAGTCAATTACAGCAAGAAACTGGGGGTGTGTGTCAGTCTGTGTGTGAAAGTTCAAAAAAGAAAGAAAAAGCGGGAAAGCCAGCAGGAGCTGACAAGGACAAGTTGTCATCATCAGTGCGCTGTAGGAGGCGGTGAGACCCACTATTGATTAGATCCTGAGGGAGGGTCTTGGCTGATTCCGTTGCGTGTGTGTAAGAGTGTATCCCTGTGTGTGTATTATTGTGTGTAAGTCAGTGATGCAAATTAGTCGCTTTTTGGCGCCTCCCGCTTTTTTAACGCTGCTTTGGGCGACTTGTGTAATTCGGGGAGAACCGAAGAGTTTTCGTTTTGGGGGGGGGGGGGGGGGGGGTCCGTCCGATTGACGGACAACTTCTCACTTCAAAAAAGAAGAAGAAATCTAGATCGCAAAATAATTAAACAAGCGAGTGCCTGTTTTTCCTGGCCAAGGACAGGTTCCTCGAACACAACACGAGCGTAACGTGTCTTCACGTGGTTATGTCTCGTCTGAAAGGAGTGTAGACTAGACTAGAGTGCTTACGGAGAGCACCGGAACGCCGCTCCAGCTCTTCAAATATTGCAGTACCCATAAGGAGCCGAACACATGCCGCAGTGTTTGCGTGGCTGTGTCTTTAGTTGTAAGCACAGTGGCGATCTGTTGTTATTAGCATCTGGTTAGCTAGCTATGCTAACGAATTTAAAGAGCTTTTCTACAACCAGGTGGAAGAGAGCTCTCTCCTGAGAGGCTCAAATAACCTCAGCTCAGTGAGGTTAAGGCACACCTTGATATGATCATTATAATTATTAATGAGACATTAGACTAAATGAAAAACAGGTATAAAATACTATATGACAGTAAAAAAAAGTTGTTAAAAATAACAAGAATAGAGTTTAAAAGGGGAGTGGTTTGTAAAATATCCCAAAAGAAAAATCTGCTTACAGTTCTGTTTCAAATGGGTGTTGAAAGATGTACCCATAGATCTCCTCATGTTGCTCTCAAAGTGCACCAGATTGATGCTTTTAACATGTTTTAACTTCAATATTTAAAAAAATATCTTCCCGGGGGAGCATGTCCCCGGACCCTCCTAGAGGAGGTTAGGTCCCCCCCACTTAAATCATGTTAACATGGATACTAAATACATTTGCACACATCTTGTGTCCATATCTTTCTGTTTTGGTGGTCATGCCACATCGTGCACATGCATGCATGCATGCGCGAGTCATGGTAAGATATCTGGATTAAGAGGTTGCTTTTTCTTTGCACAGCTTGAAAGAAAGGCCAAATGAATTGGCTGTGATTTTGGTTTTTTTAAGCAGAGGTTGAGTTCAATCATTTGTACGGCCCTCGGAGGATTTTGTAAAAATTGAAAGGAAAAAGGTTCCCCACCCCTGCTGTAAATAATAATAAAAACCCTTGATTTATAACATCTCTGTCTCCTATTGATCTGAGTATATTATAAAGAATAGCCAGTTAATTGAAGCATTATAGCGCAGGCCTTTGTCAGATGGTATATTACGCTGTTTTTTTCCTGCTTCGAATAGTTCTCTCTTTTTTCACCATACCTCTGTTTGCATCACTGGTAAGTGTAAGGGAGTAAGGCCAACCTGTGTGAGTATGCATTGTGTCTTTTACTTTCATGTCGATACAGAATAGGACGTAATGGAGAGTGAATGCACATGGAAATGTCAGTAGAAACTTTGGTCCAGCCAGTGTGTGTTTGTGTGTGGTTGTTTAGCACCTCTTCCTGTTCTTATCACAACCTTCCATTTTCTACTGGGGAAATGCCTTGGATGATAAAACTGTGATAAGCCAGGTTGTGTCAGTTTTCACACACACATACAGTACACAGCTGAGCTGCTAAATAAAATAGCAGATAAATGAGCCTCTGCATGACTAAGCCGGCACCATCACCTTAACACACAAACACGCACACCCACTCTTCACCTCAAACCTTAGAGACGCACACAAAGTCAAAGCTGACACATTCTAAGATGTATTGCCTGCCAGCTAATTAAATCATGGGAATGCTGTTTTCACAACCAATCTGGTATGATCCTTCCTCATTTGCATTTTGTAAATGATAACTGTAGGGCAGCATGACAACATAAACTATTGCCAGTGTAAAGCTATGAAGTACAAGGGAGACATAAAGCTCTGTTAGTCTTTATCTTTTGTACTCATAAATCAAATGACTGAGTAATGAGTAAGGGGTACCCAGCAGTGATAAACCTACAGGGAATATAACCCAACTTCTTTAGAGAAAAAGGTTGGGTTATATCACTTTTTGCGGTGTTTCTCTGCTTAATTCACACTATGGTTCACCAGCGCCGCTCTAATCGACCCAGTTTCCAGCTGCAGACAGCTGTTTTCAGTCAACAAGACAAAGACTCAACAGCCAGAACACACAGACCAACAGATGGGGGCTCTGTGAGGCTGCACTGAGCCGTATGCTAACATCAGCATGCTAACACTGACAATGCGTACATGCTGATGTTTGGCATGCTAATATTAGCTACTTAGCACAAAACTAAATAAGTTAACATTTTCACTTGATGATGTTGTTATCGGGAAAAGTCTGAGGATTTAAATAAGCAACTGCTAGTTCATTATCCATATTCATTTTGTGGGGTGATAAGAGGTCAGGGGATTGTGTCTTTAAACTTGGAAAATGCCTAATATTACAATGGCTTCAGTTAATTCAGTGTGAACTAGCTTGCTTGCATGTTAGATGATTGATCACATTCTGTCAATTTCGTAGTGTGTTCCATTTCACTCTTCTTACTATCAGAGTTTTGATCAGTGATGAATAACTTACAAGTCAATGCGGGAAAAATACTCACATTTGAAGTGGCAAAGCCCTACCGTACCTCATTTTTATTAAAAGGGATATGTAAAGTGCTTACATTTCGGTTTCATTGCGTCTATGATGAAAAAGAAGACCACACATGGTAATACACCACCTAATAATTTACCAGTGGCGCATGTCCTGCAAACCATTTTCATCAGGGTTTCCCATTAGCATGTTATTGAGTCCGGTATGAATTGAAATCAAACATAAAGGTCTATAGCGTAAACAACTTGACTGGAATTTATTGATTTGTGCATGAGCTCTAATATTGGAGTTACTTATAAGTGCGTAACAAAATTGAATGAATAAAGGTAATGGATGACTATATTAGAATGAAGCCAACTAGGTGATGCCCCCACACCATCAAATCATCCTTTGAGTGTGTATCATTTTCTCTGAAAACTTCACAATAGACAAAACTTTTCTCTTGGCCAATGTCCTTCAAAGACCAGAGTCCTTAGTTGCCCTTAGTCTTAAAAATGTCTGTCTTCAGACGTCCAAATCTCCCACAATCCCTGGAGCTCTAACCAACAGGGAACACAACGACCGTCCAATAACCTTGGAGAGACAAAGAACAAAGTCGACAGATTGTGGACAAAGAGATGGAGGGAGGGATCAAAGAAAGAGGGCAAGGGGGCACGAATGGGACACCCTCGGGTTAGCAGAGAAACAGCCTTCCTCAAAGGAGGTCACTTACTTACACAAACACCCCCATGGAAGAAGAACACACAAAGGCACAGCACAAGTAAAGGGCAAACTAAGACTTAGACACACATGAACAGAGAAATTAATGAGGTATGTAATATGTTCGCATTATATAAGAGAGAGACTGCACATATGAGAAGCTATTGTCAGGCTTGAAGAGTAACAGATAACAAAGTTAAGTAGTTCAGAAACAAATAAAGTAACTGCATTATGTTTCTGTTATGGGGAAAACTAAATATTAGATCAGATTACTGATACATGTTGTTAAAGTGGGCCTTACTGGCTAGGGTTTGAGACATGTCAAGGGTTTGTCATGCTCCTTATCCCGCTAAAACTATTGTAAAATGTTGATTTCATTTAAGCCAGGAGGGGACCTGTAGGTGTGTGAGTCTTCATTATCATCACTTCTTCTGCAGGCTGGAGCAAGTATTTTTAATGACTCACTAAAACATGATTTTTCACACTCTTCCATTGTGTTAATGGCCACGTATAAACTGTCAGACTTTGGATGGGCAAAAGGCTATATTGTAAAGCATCAAGTCTTCCCAAACACTAAGTTTTACTGTGCAGATAGACAAGAGACCACTCCCCCAATGTGTGGATATGTGTGAAGCTTGAATATATCCACTTAAAACCAGGAGTAGTGGATTTGTGTTTGTTTTGTTAATTGGTAACTACAACTGTGACCATTGTGAAAACACAATGACTAAATAACATGTGGTAAATCAGCAAAGCAATAAAGATACATGAACACCTGACTTTAGATATTTGTTCATATATTAATCTGATGCTTATATATACAGTATCACATGAAATATAAATACATACATGTTGGAATGAAGAAGTGTTTCTCTGTGTGTGCCTTTGTGTAGTACAGTGTATTGAGAGGACACAATTTAAGGCAGAAGTAAGAGGGTGATTTATTTCTGCAGAGCTACTGAATGTCGCGTTCAAGGGCACTGCTGGTAAAGGTGAATGATGGAAATCATTGCTTGCTCTCTCTTGAAGACCCCCAACATAACTTTTTATATAAAAGAAACTGGACAAAGACTGGACCGCATGAATTGCAAATTGTCTGAGAAGCAATTACGCATTTATTTTTGCCTCAGTGAAGAACAGCTTGGACGCTGTCAGTGCTCTGACTCAGCTGAGACAAGGAGAATTATGGTCCTAAAGAGCGAGGATGGTGCACTTTCTAAATAATATTACAAATCAAAACAGTTCTCCAAACTTACAAACATACAGTAATGGTGCTCAGCTAAGATGGATTCATATTAACGAACATCCATACGTGAGTGTTCACAAATCGTTTTACTACTGCATTACGAATTTTAAAGCACAAGGTCAGATGCAGGCAAGTAATATCTCACACTCAGACACACACAAACACACACACCTGTCCAAGATAAAAGAGATGGTGAGGAGGGCTTAGCCTGTGCTCTGTCTATTTGACAGTTAGTGTTAAAGCCAGACTGCTATTATAACTACACCTAGTTCCTCCCTGCCTCTGTCTGTGTATACCTGTTACTCTGTAAATTACATATCTGGAAATTAAAGAAGAAAAAGAGCACTTGATCCTTCTGATCTTTTGTTATGTTATAACAAGTTGTCATTTTGTTATGCTCCTACTGACAGAACAATGTTCCTGCTTTGTTTTGAATACATTTTAAAACTGTCACCCACTGTTTGTCTGTTGAGTTAATATTTGCAAAAAACTGCTGCATTTTACATGTAAGGGTATTATAGTGAACTCGTTCTTTAGAGTCTCTGTAAAGTCCGAGATATCCTGACCCAGTGTCCTACACTTGCTGTAATGCTTCTTAATTGTGACTTTTATTAGACCATTTCTCTCTAAGTGTACTACTGTATACACTCCTTTTAAATGTCATAGCTACAGTTCGCAATGCACACTATACAACTTTAAAAATGTTTCAAGTCTCAAGAACAAGCTTGGAGAAATGATGATGTCATTTGGGTTATTTTTCCACCTTGGGAGAGCTCCCTTCACAGCCAAAGTATTAAACAACAGTTGTAACCAACTGAGTAAAAATGTTTGTGACAAATAAACTAAACACTCTGTGTCAAATCCGTGGAGTGCTCCTTTAATAATCATTCAAAATGAGTGTGAGATTTGAAAACCATTGTTAAAAAAAGTGTCATTCATTGGTTTTCATTGGAAGTCAGGCTACAGACCCTGGTCTCAAAACAAACACTCAACGGACACATCCACACATATTGACCAGACATGCGGGCTAATATTTGTGTGTGTGTGCGTGATAAACAAATTGCTCAATCCATCAATTGTAAGCTTGTCTAATTATGAAAACACATTGGTTTGTATTGATAAACCAGAGCTTGCCAGTGTCCCATTGCACGCTATCTGCACCTGCACGCACATTCTCTATCAATACTACACACATGCACACGAGCACAATCACAAACATGCACAGAATCTCATATACAGAATGCATTAATATCTTTTATGTATAGAGCTATACATACAACCTTTCTTAAACTAGTACGTTTAATACAATTCTGCATGCTTTTATAATAAATCAGAGTGGCCCGACACTGCAGGATCCACCACTCATTTACACAAAGAGAAACATTGATAATTAGGATTGTTTTACACACTGCTTTTCCCTTTTTTCCTCTTAAATATTCACCCTTTTATCTCCCTCTTTTTCCCGCTGTATCCTTCTTTCTTCTCCCCGTCTGTCTCTCAATAGCGCCAAATCTCCAGTGTTTACAGAGTGTGTACAGACAGCTTAAATGGCAACATTTGAAGAATGTCAGCAGTAGCTGCAGCTTTAACCTTAATCTATCTCTTTCTCATACACACACACACACACAAACAGACGACAGCAAATGGAAGGGAACTAAGGGGAGAACGCATGTGGAGCTGCGAGACACAGTGTGAACTTGATTGCATTGCTTTGCTCAAATTGGAGTGTCCCACTTCACTATTAGTGTTGCCCTGGACTGAGTGTACATTGGTTGCTGGGGGGGAGGGGGGGGGGGGAGAGAGGAGAGAATAAGAGGATAATAGAAGAGGAGAGGTAAGAAAAGGAAGAATGTAAATGGTTCAGTGCTTCTTTCGGACCAATGTTCCAGATGCTTTAGTGCAGATGTGTCATCCCCACTACAAAAGACACTTCTTGCCCAGGGACTATAGCTGCACACACACACACACACACACACACACACACACACACACACACACACACACACACACACACACACACACACACACACACACACACACACACACACACACACACACACACACACACACACACACACACACACACACACACACACACACACACACACACACACACACACACACACACACACAAATAATGCAGTCATATAACCTTTAACGCGACTATTCCACAATGCTGTTTTATTTTACTTCTTTCAGAATGTGCATATTGTTGAATAAGGTTTTAAGTCAAACGATGAGGTAATTGGCTACCAGTATTTCATGAATGTATCCATTTCATGTAATCAGTAGTAATAGTATAAATGATTAATCGTTTTAACTTGTGATAACATGTTATAGGTCTGCAAATCTGGAGTGTAGGTCATATTTTCAGTTCAACAGTATTCACTAGAGATGTAACGATATATCAAATATCGCGGTAAATAAATGTCTCAATACCGTCGTGAGACTGACAAAATCTACCGCAATTTTTTCAATTTAAAAAACAATGTAAACCTTTATTCAGCCAGATGGTCCCATTGAGATCATCGATCTCTTTTTCAAGGGAGACCTGTCCAACATGGCAGCAAGTAGGTTACAACATGAACATAAAACAACAGATAACACAAAAGGACATGGTATTTACAG
The DNA here is from genome assembly GCF_949606895.1 of Notothenia rossii. NCBI lineage: Eukaryota > Metazoa > Chordata > Actinopteri > Perciformes > Nototheniidae > Notothenia > Notothenia rossii. The sequence goes on along the minus strand of NC_136911.1, from coordinate 10,616,340 downwards.
GGCTACATGTACAGCTAGAGACATTGACAAGTACCAACAGTATATGTACTATATCTCGCCCTGTCAATAAGCCTCACCTTCTTGGCAAAAACTGTATTGTTTTTGAAGTGGTGGAGAGACAATGCACAGTTTGACCCACTGCTGTCACCCATGGCCAAAGCATATCTCTCTGTCCCAGCAACATCAGTACCAAGCAAGATAGTTTTTTCCACAGCAGGGGATATTGTAAACACCCAAACATCGCAGCTTCTACCTGGAAATGTGGACATGCTCATATTCCTAAAAGATAACCTTGATGATGCTGAGTGAGTGAGTGAGTGAGTGAGTTAATGAGTTAGAGTTGAGTTACTTGAAAAACTAAAGTGAAACTTGATTTATTCTATTGCAGGGTCTGATTATTATATTGTTGACACTTTAAAATACTACTATCCTACTAAAATGCTGTACAAATCAGATAATAAAGGAAAAAAAGCTGAAGTAAAAAAAAAAAAGAATTCACATTTGTTTCCTTTATTTTTCAATATCGCGATAAATATCGTACCGTTGAGTTTTTATCGCAATATTATCGTACCGTGAGTTTTTGGTATTGTTACGTCCCTAGTATTCACCATCAGTTCATTTTTAGGCTGTATTTGAACAACATGCAGATGTATTCATAATGTCCTCTATGCACTCTCACTCTTTATTACAGGTGATTTATGAGCACTTAACATTTCAATTCAGCTGTGCCAGGTTGTCACGTTTGAGATGTAAAACGCATAAAATAACTAAAAGAGTTTTTCTAATTACACTCAATTTTCTCAACCCACAACATGCAAGATGGCTAGCTGAAACCTTGGTTTATAATGTTCAGATGAAAGGCAATGCAATTGTGCTGTATACACGGGTAACTATCATTATATTTGTGCCTCTCAGATGTGGAAATGATGTATACTTTACATATTCATGGTTTTCTTAGTAAGTGTACAACAATTATTCAATTAAAGGCAAACCATTCAAAATATGTCATATGGCTCAGTTAACTTGGTGTGGTTGTACTCTCTTGATAATTGATATCAAAATACTACATTTTGACTGAAAATCAAGACAACCAATTATCATCTTGAAGTTTAGGAAAATATGAGAGACATTGTTCACTTCAATCCATTTACTTAAAACAAAATGCAGGTTATTTAACAGGGGAAATACTTGTTAGGTCCAACATCAAAGGGGCCTTATTATGCTTTTAGGGGGTTTTCCTTTTCCAGTGTGTTATATAGGTTGTGATGCATGTAAATGGTCTATAAACGCAAAAGTCCTAAAGTTCCCCAAAAAGGTGTTTCTCTCCCACACACTCAGTTGTAGTCCTTTGTTTACTTCTGTGACATAGTGACATCACATTGTTACACTTGCGCTTCTTTTGGCTAGCGCTCAAACAAATTGTTTGTGATAGGCTAACGGACGGGAAATCTCTAAGTGTTTGACCAATCACAACAGAGCCGACCAGCTAACCAATCAGAGCAGACTGGAATCTGGTTTCAGACAGAGGGTGAAAAGACAGTATGAGAGAAATATTTGAACAATAAAGCATGTAAAAAAGCAGAGGCACAGAATACAAATATGAAAACAGAAAATAAGCATAATAGCGCCCCTTTAATAGGTTATTAATAAACATATTATACAAATATAATACAATACATACAATACATTTTAACCTGCATTTTACTGAATAACAAACTGCTTAAAACATAAGAGTTGCATCTTGCCAAAAAAATAAATATTGATGTTCTTATCCATGACAACAACAAAAACAATCAGCTTTGGTTCCAAGACATCTACATTACAAACAGTGATGAGGTCAAGGGTCACATGGACCAGAGCTCAGATCACTGATGAAAGAGACTTCATACACACATCTGTAATACACAGAGAATGTATTTTGCTGATTGCTTACCTACGCACACGCGCACACATACATTCAAACACGCTTTCACACTCATCTTCCACTTGTCACAAACAGAGGCCTTAATCACACTTACATTTTTTCTGATTGTGTAGCCTAAACGAGATACACACACACACACACACACACACACACACACACACACACACACACACACACACACACACACACACACACACACACACACACACACACACACACACACACACACACACACACACACACACACACACACACACACACACACACACACACACACACACACACACACACACACACACACACACATTCAAACTAACACAAACACACACTCCGCTCTTACACGTACCTCCTGAGCTACGATGGACGAGATGCGGACAGCCCTTCGGACCCTGGCGTTCCTCCCCCCGTCCTGAGTGAGGCTGTCTCTCCCACTCAGGGACATATCGCTCATCTGGTCCACCCAGGAGCCCCGGCCCGGGGGCACAGGGACATCCCATCGGGCATTTCCCGTGCCCCCCCAGCTGCCCCACCGTGCCCGCCCGCCATCCGCACCCCCCCGTCCTGCCACTCCGTCGGCCGTCCTCCCCCCTCCACTCTCCCCCAGAGAGGGAAAGGGCGAAGGCGGCACCACTGTTGGAACAGTAGGCACCGTCACCGTGCCCCCGAGGTCTCTCCGTTTGCTCCTGCACCCTCCTTTACTGTCACCGGTCGGACCCCAATGTTCCGGCAGCTCCAAAGAGTTTTGCCTCCTGGGGGTTCCTCACTCTTCCTCTTCTGACTACTCTGGTGACAGTCTTACTCGCTTTTCCTCGGTTTCTCTCGCTCTGTCTGTCGGTGCGTCTTTCATGTCTGTCTCTCGGTCTCAGTCAGTCTCTTGGGGCTGTTAGAGAAACACAGCTCCCATCAGATCCACAGCTGTAGCCAGACTGACTGAGCGCTCAGCCAAACTGCTGCTGCTGTTGAGACTTCCCTCCGCTCAGCACACTCTCTCTTTTTCCTCCCTCCCTCTGCTTCAGCGTTGGAGCTCCCTAACTCAACTCAGGATATCGCTCTCTCCCTTATGTCGCAGGATCTCTCTCTCCTAACTGAACCTTCTTTATCCAGGATTTACCTTTTGATCCCTCTTTCAATACACCTGATCTCTCTCTTTGTTGCTCTTGTCTTGGTCTCCTTTTCCCTCTGCATTTATCTTTCTAATGGCTTATTTCTGCTTCACCTCTCCAACCTTAACCTAACTCTTTATTGTCCTCCATGTTTTCCTCTCTATATAATACAAATGTAAAGCGTTCCCTCTCTTAATACACCCCCTTATTTGTGTACTCTAAAATCAACCATGCATAATGTATCTATGTTTATTTCCGTTTATTTCTTCCGCTCCTTCCCATTATTTTGCCTTACCATTTTTGTATTTCTCTGTTTCTGTTACAACGTTCTAGGAGACTTACCAGGCCCCTTTAACTTGGTATGTGTAGAAATGTAAACTGAACAGTATCAAATGAAGCTCAAACGGGTCCATTAAACCATGGAAAATGTACTTACAATTGTCTGAACAGTTGTGAGCGCATGTAATACACCTCGGGTGGGATGGGTACTGGATGTAAAAATACCAACAAGAGAAAGCGTCATGAATAATATCTTAATAGAATATAATTTGATATTGGATGTTCTTGATCCTAACACTTAGTTGTGGGTGAATATGTTCCTGGCAAATCTATTTATAGCAGTAAAGTTCATGAAAGTGTCTGTTTCGCATTTAAATAACTGTATTTGATTAACGTGTTTAAATGAACTTTTTGTATGTCTCTTCCTTTCCCTCATCCCCCTAGAATCCCTTTAAATATCAGCCTGTGTCTATTTTAAAGAATCTCATCCCTCCCTCTCTCCATCCAGTCAGCCCTCTAGCTCCCTTTCTCTTTCCTTTCATCCCCTTCTGTTCGCTCCTCATTACAGAACATACTGCTGGATTAGTGTGTGTGTGCGTCTGTTTGTGTGTTTGTGTGCGTGTGTGTCTGTCTGTGTTTGTGTGTGTGTAAGAGCCTGTGTTTCACATCGTTAACCAGGATTTAACAGCTTTTTTGGTTTTATGACACTTTATTCCAGACCCTCTCTGCTCTCCACTTTTTCTCTTTATCTGTCCATATCCTTTTATTGTGTTTACTGTCGAAGCTTATGACCACATATATGTGGTCAAAGCAATTACCCATAGTTTATACCAAGATTTGTATTTCTATTGTATTGTTCCTTTCTCATCTGGATCTAACATGGCGTTTGTCATAGTTGGAGCAGCATCAAAGTGATTAAATATGAATGAGAACGGGTCATCAATAACGTCAAAAAAAGCTGCTTGACTGATTCTGTGGTTAGAAATGAGCTGCTATCTCCAGATGTCATGCTGCGTGTCAGCAACCTCCCGGAGAGACTTTGAGGTTGGCAGTGGATTCCTGTCACCTCCTGTGGTGCTACTATGTAGCTGGGTTAGCCCTGACCTCCTTTATGGGAGCAAAGGAAAAGAGGACTTCAAAATATACTGGGTAATAATGGATTTGTTTATTAAATTCCACCTGGTATTTTGTGAACTGAGTAGAGGGCCCTTTCATGTCAAAGTCTGATTATTTTTGGATTGTTCTTTAAATGATAGAGTGAAGGAGACCCCAAGCATAGAGGAAGAGTTTTTTAAACATTGTCAATGGAAAATATGATTGTAGACCACGGTAATAACTATCCTCGCATAGATCATTACCGCAATCAGCAGCATTGTGTATTGCAGCAATCAGAACCCATTGAGCTGTTGATAGCAGGGTAACGCGCTGGCTTCGTCAGATCACAAAATTATTTGTTGTTTAGCTGTGGCCATGTTTCATATTGATTTGTTTTGAGCCTGTTTCTATGATTCATAACAAGGGATGCTGGCTTCTGCTGACCTAATTTGCGTGTATGGAGGTGTTTAAACGCACATGTGTGAATCATGATGAAATGCTCTGTTTCTGATCATTAAATGTGCATTAACTGTGAACAAAACTTAAATGAATAGACATGGCAGCCACACTGAGCAAAGTGAGTTTTTTGGACTGTGCAGCCGAAGAGGAGAAAATATTCCAATGGCCTGGAAATATTTCTTGATGAATCGCAATGAGAATATTCTTCTTTTAGGATCTCATTATTAAACCAAAAGTGTTTCAGGCAGAGCTGTGTGTGTGTGTGTGTGTGTGTGTGTGTGTGTGTGTGTGTGTGTGTGTGTGTGTGTGTGTGTGTGTGTGTGTGTGTGTGTGTGTGTGTGTGTGTGTGTGTGTGTGTGTGTGTGTGTTTGCGTGTGTGTGTGTGTGTGTGTGTGTGTGTGTGTGTGTGTGTGTGTGTGTGTGTGTGTGTGTGTGTGTGTGTGGTGTTTTTAACAAGTTCTGGTAATGAACTGTAGAGTGAGCAACATTGACATGAACAGGGACAACACGGCTCCTGGCTTGGAGCTGTTAAAAGCACATTTACTAAAAAGCAACGACACACACACACAAACACTTACATGCACACACTCATGTGATATACATTCACTTGCCACTTTATTAGCTACACCTGTTCAACTGCTCGTTAACGCAAATATCTAATCAGCCAATCACAGGGTAGATACCACTGTGAGTGTATATCTTCCCTTTTCTGATTGATCTCCATTTCTGATCAGTTGAATCTAAACCATGGCTACCCAGAGAATCACAGACAGAGCTCCTGCTTGTTCTTGAAACCTAGATTCCCTGAAAATCAGCTATTCAATTCCCAAAACCAACAAGGCTAATTAATTCCATGTAAAAAACCTCTGCCAATAAGATCCACATCTTTCAAAGTTGGTCTGATTTAAGAGAGCTGCTATAAAACAACTTGTAAACTTCCCCTCTGTCGGACAAATACAGTTTGATAAAAATTCTGATTCCGATTAAGACTTCTCCAGTTATTTTTTATTTTTTTATATTTGGGAGAGTCTTGCTTGAATCCACAGCAAATAGATGTTCCTGTTTTCAATAGACGTCCATTCACACAGTACATTAGTTTTCATAACATGTATATTGTATGCACAGAAACATGCATGGACTTTTATAAAATTCCACCTTAATATACTTTTAAAAAAACAACCAAAGACACTCTTAGAGCACAACTGAGAAAATAATGTGTTGTAAAAGGATAGTGCATTATTCTCCTTCCCTTATACCTCCATAAATCCACGGCTGTCCGTATGGCACATGAAGTTCTTGAGATTTTCATCATATAACTCACACTTGCAGGTCTCTCCAGGCTGACGGCTCATCCGTCCTTCAGTCTGAATGGATCTCTACGTATCTTTCGTCTGGGAGGCTTCATAAATAATAAACACAGCAGCAATGCAGACCTATATGCCAACGCAGGGTGGCTGCTTTGATGGATGGGGAAAACGTTTGACCCTTGCTGCCTTCGTAGATATGAACTCATACACGTCATCACAGAAAAAGACCTTGACCAAAGATCACTCGACATATTTAAAAAACCAGTGGAAGCTGTTGAGTGACCCCGCCGCTCTAATCACACTTTGTGTTTATGGAGACCAAATTATGTTTGTGTTGCTCGTGTCAGACACTGGGGAGATTTGAGCTCCTTACCATTTTCGTATTTTCTTTTCCCATTTCTGTTTGTTCTGTAAACAAAGCCATATTTAGATGATGATATGAAACAAGCTTTTCATACTCCCATCCAAAACATCTCCAATTATAGACACGATGGAGGAGTTTTAGACCGCACATCCTCTCCATAAGTGAAACAACACACTGCGTTATCTACAGTATTACATTCATTCATTGTAATATCCAAACACGAAGTAGAAGGCAAGGGGCTCAACAGACCAGTAAACAGGCTGAGGTCACACTTCTAGCGTTAAAGCTGTTTAAAAAGACTCAAATTCCCAGAAAGAAGCTAGACATGCTTTTGCTGGCTGATCAATACAGGCAACTAAATACATTGTAGGCAAACATTGCACATTCAAATCATAAAAAATCAAGTCAAGTATATTTGTGAACCACTTTCCATAGTTCCTATATCTATGTGTGCATCCAAGCAAACGCCTCAACTAGCTGCAGTTAACGTCACATGTAACAATGAAACTGTCCTCTTCCCCATTCAGTCATAATTGTCTCACACAGACATCATTTATCATTTGAGTTATGCACTCCTCCTCTCTCCCTCCCTCCTTCAAAATATATTTCCCGGCTCTCCTCCAAATACGGAGCGACAGCGCCTTTTTTGATCTCATTCACGTTGCAGAGCGGAATAAATGCATCTTTAATCACAGAGATTATAGTAGCTCCCCGCTATCCATTCACATTACCATGCTCAGGTGACTACACGCCATCACTCATGGATGCACACACGTCCTTCACAACGCTGTTCCGCTTCAAACTCTGGTTGGGTTATTTATACGTGTGTGAATCCATGTTACTCAACACACCTTGAAGATAATGGTAAGGTGTCCTAGCTGCTTCTGTAAGGAAGCAACTTATATACAGGATATAAGTTTTATCAGAATGGTTAAACACCTGGGTAATCACATTTCCAACCTTGTACTAAATATGTATTTTGAAAAAGCCAGCCTAAAATGATTAAGAAGAATTATTGAGAATGTCAACAAGACCCTGAAACTACATCAAGTAGGTCTGAGGAAGAAGCATGGATGGTGGAAATCCATCAGTATTTGCACAGACATTTGAATTTAAGATGTGTTTTGGTTAATGTATCCATTTTTTCCATTCTTCAAACTGAATTCTCATTGACATATAAAGTTGCTTATTTACCAGGCAGTTTTATAAAACTGTCAACCCAGAAAGAGTGTGTATATGTAGAGTGTGCACTAAAAAGCTTGTTCTGTTTAGTGATACAGAGTATCAGATGTTTTTTTGCTAGCATGCTGAGATATACCCGGTACTGTTTACACACTTGGACACATCATTAAAGATATGTGCAAAGCAGAACACAACTCTACTGTGAGTAGATGTGTGATTAACAAACCAGCCTCTTATTCAACTTAAGCTCCAATCTGGTTGTAGTGGGTTTTATTTTCCTTAAAATACTGAGTTTTGTGGTCTCTCCCTGTCTTTGGTTTCAATTTTCACTTTAATAGTTGCAGTTCAATGACATGCATTTTTAACCTTTTCAGTTTTTCTGTACAAATTCATACCCCAAATTGAAACTCCTTCATACTCAACTTAGTTTGAACGTTCTCTCAGACAGACTTTTGATTGCTTCCTCGGAGCCCTTGCTCCAGACATGTACAGAAATGTCCACCTGCTTCCTATTGTTGTCCCAGAGTGCAGTAGGAATGCCCTCAACAGAAATAGCCCTCAGCTGGGATTTGTTGAAAATGCTCAAAAGTAAAAGCTCAGCAAATTTCCACTCGCAAGAATAAGGCTTTCTCCACTATTACCCCAGTTTACTTTACTAGACGGGGTTACACCGGAGGCTTACTCCAAGTCCTCCAGTAAGCTGGTGTAAAGTCCATAGGCTGAGTTATCTCCGTTTAGTTTGTTACTACATCAGCTACTAAAATGTGTTGCATCTAGAGTAAATGGCATAACAAAACTAGTTGTGTCATAGAGTCATAACAAAGGCAAGTGGCCATTTACTGATCCAAGAAATGTAACATCACTATGGTTACAGTGTGCCTTAGCATACTGCTCATCAATAGCAACTTATCATAGTAGCACAGTGGAGTATGCTAGATTGATATTGAAATAGTATGTTGCTAATGAATAAAACAGATCTAAGTAACAATGAACTAGTTGAAGTTTGAACTTTGACAGGGCTGGTGCAACCGGTTGCCGTACCACTCATGTTTAACGTATGTATCCTTTGCAAGAAGAAATAGAATAGAATAAAGAGAATGCCTGAGCATGAACGTGAACACCAACTACATCTTGTACATTACTACCAAATATACCTAACCCTTCCTTTCTAATGTTTCTACAGATCTGGTTTCGAGGTGAGGGCTGCATTACATTTGGCAAATGGGACCTGGCCTCGAAAGAAGAAAACTCATGCTTGGCATTCTTTCTAACCAACAACGCTCAAGTGCTCTGCCAAAGGCCAGGATGTGATGTTGCAGTGAGCATATTGAAGCAAATCTTTTTGTGTGTCTCTGGCAGCTAGTTGTTACTACTACGCTACCATTCCCCTCCACAATGGACCAGACAGGCATATTTAATTAGCTCTGGGGTTGATTTACACAAACACAATGGACACATCAGCTACTGCCTTGCTGGCTTGTCAGTGGCCCCCTGGGTGGAGGTTGCGAGGGGAATCATGACAGATGACGTGTGAACACTGCTGCAGTGACAGCCAGTGCGTGCGTGCGTGTGTGTGTTTGTGTAAGAGCAGCAGGGGAAGGTGTGTATACGTACATGTCAGTGGTGGAAGCTGTGATTCATCGCAGTATGTGTGTGTGTTCTATGGTGATATGGGTACATATGTGAAGGGACACAAAAGACCGGTATGTGTATACAGTGTGTATGTTTTGTTGGACAGGTGCTCCAACACCTGCTCCACACACATCATGTTGAGTGACCCTCGCCATGCATACACATGTAGCTCTAGTTTATTATGAAATAGCACATTAATGTGCTGACCTCGTTTAATGATAATATGCATCATTATAATATTAACTTTTGGTTGATGAACCTCTGCTCTGCTGGTGGCACAAACTTTCTAAATACTGCAATTTTCTATTAAGTTCTGAATTAATGTATATGTTTACATTTGATTTAAATGTGGCTTCGTGAAATGAAATCCACCATGCCTCAAGTACGGCGAGCAAACTCTTCAAATTATCAAAGGAATTAGATTTCCAAATAAATGTTCGACCTTGTAAGGTTAAACAGGTTTTGGAGGTAGGACTCGCAAGCATAATTGACTGAAATTACTTCAACTACAATTTACTTCAGCTTTTTATGGCACTTTTTTCTATGGTGATATAACGCACATCTTGTATCGATTAAATGGGAATTCTTTCCTCAAAATATTTTGGACCTCCTTAAATCACATTGATGTAATGAGAGAAGAAGGCCTGGGATTAGATACTGCATTGATGTTCTTCTTTATTAGGTTTCCTCATATCAGTGTCAGATATTAGTGAAGTTGGTTGTGCAGTGTTGAGTGTTCAGTGTTTCCCACAGAATTTGATTCTATTTGTGGGGGCACCGCACCGCATACCCCCCCCCCCCCCCCCAACTTTCTTGTTGCTCTCTGTTTCGTTGTTAATGAGTGAAACACACCGGAGTTGAGGATCTGTGGGGTTTATTCTCCCAAAAATATAATTCACAATTCAGGCATTTAGCAGACGCCTTATTCCAAAGCGACTTACAATGACCAATTACAGGGACATTCTCCCTGGAGTAACCGAGGGCTAAGTGCCTTGCTCAAGGGCACACTAGTAGTGGTGTTCCAGGCAGGAGTTGAACTCGCAGCCTTTCGATCATCAGCCATGGGTTAAAAATTCCGGAATATTAACCTTAGTCATGCTTTGTCCACTGCTAACTTTACAAAGTTGAAGAGCAATGGCAACTCACCAAGCTGATGCCCTTTAGTATGGGTTTGGTCCAAAATGCTGCTTGTGATTGAATGCTCTAAAACAATGAATGATGCAAATGAAAATGAACCAAAGCAGCTAGCTAAGAATTAATGTTCTTATATACTGCTATATGAAACGAGGAGACCTCACATAACATTTAGTTTTACAGGCCAATACATTATTGTAAAGTCCCTCCATAATAGGAGACAAGAGTTTACAACCATTTCATTGGAATGAGTACAAAAAAGTGGGTAATAGATAAAAGGGCAACATGTTGAGGCAAAAGACAAAAAATAAGCGGACATATTGTTGCTGCTTCAAAAAAGGGGTGTAAGAATATTATTGGTTTTCAGCTGGCCACACACACACACACACACACACCCACACCCACACACACACACACACACACACACACACACACACACACACACACACACACACACACAACAAATGACACCATTATTTCTCCTTTCCAAGGCTCCTGTCGGTGTCCCACTTAATGTTCGCGTACTGCTGAGGTAGGCAGCGGTACCACCTGCCCACCTGCCTCCCCCCCTCAGCCGGGGTGGGGACTGCATCTCCAGTTAGCAGCGTGAACAGACCCCCGGGTCATGTATCTTCCAATGCATCCTGTGAACCTGACATCCCCAGTTCCTGCCTCCTGTGTGCATGTGTGAGTACCAATGTATGGATGTGCATGAGTTTAAAAGAGTGATCTGCATGTATGTGTGTGTGATTGTGTGTGTGACTACAGAGACCCCCCGACTGTTGGCCAGGTGCTCCCGATGCTCAATAAAGTGCAACATACGACAGCAGTGACATCAGTGATAATTATGGCCAGGTCGCATGTCCTTATATGAATGTTAGGTGTGTGTCCTGCTTGTGTGTATGTGTGTGTTTGAGAAGATCGAAAAAATACCTGCTTTACACTTGGCCGCTATGAAGATACAGTAGGTGCCTTTCCTAAAGCCTGTGTGTGTTCTTTGAGTGTGTGAAGGATGACGCAGTGTTTTCAGCACCACACTGAGCTGGGTATATAACAAGTCATTTTTAAATAAGAAAGCCCAAATAGTTGAGAAGCAAGTTCACCTCTCGGCACACACTCCTTCCTATCACTCATTCAACTTTGTATTCTGGCTTAAGTCCGTTGTACCCTTAGCATTGGGGAATGGTCTTAATTGTCCCTTTTGGCTTTGTCCCTTCTGCAAGGATAAGTCAATACGTAAATAAACCTTCATTGCCTTTGATAGTGTGTATAAGTTGTCGGGCGGTAACAGACGGAAGGGGAGTTGCAGAGGCAGTGTGACGCACAAGGCATGGTACCCCAAAGACGGGCCAAGGACGACCCCAACAATATCTCCACCCTCATTAGTGATGGCCGTGATAAAAGGGGGGGGGGGGGGAGATGTTGGATTAAAAAAAAAAAAGAGGATGTGATAAAGGACGGATTCTGTTATCCAGTGTGAGGAATATCTGTTATCCCTGAGGAGAGAGGAAGGGATTGGGAAGGGCGAGGTAGAGGAGGATGGGTTGATGAAGGAGAAAGCTCCAGGGAGGCAGGGGACGGGGGGTGAAGGTCAGGGGTGGGCTGAGTGCGATGGAGAGGGCAAGTTGAGTACAGGAGGATGATGCACGTGGAAAATGCTGGAGAATAGTGGCACAGCCTGGGCCTCGAAGGAGTGAGCTAAGACGTGAGAAAACCCTTTTAGGAATGCCAGGGGAACCTTGTGCAAGGCTCTAGTCCAGGGGTGTCCAAACTATGGCCCGGGGTCCAAATGCGGCCCGTGGCCCATCTTTAAACGGCCCTCAGCTAATTAAAATAGTATAATGAAATATGGCCCACAAATTAAACTTGTGCATGTAATATATTTTACTAATTAAAAATATATATGTACAAATATATATCACAGAATTCATGTGTGCCCACTTTTCAAATAAATTAAATAAATTAAAGTTGGAAACATTTTCAAACTAATCTTAATTCATATAAAAAGCCCAATCACGTATTTGCATAACAAATCTTTTTATAAGCAATCTGTTCTGTTTTAAGGCATGAGCTGCAAACTAAATACAAATATGGAGAGCTGTGATACAGCATGTTCAAGTATCAAGCTTAATTTACCTACATTTGATTGATGTTGCTATCTTATAACTTAGCATATGAGAAAAAATACCTCACCTCTAGTGAGTGGCCCAGCCCTTAATATATTTTTCTGTATGTGGCCCTCTGTGAAAAAAGTTTTGACACCCCTGCTCTAGTCCAATGTCCAATGACGGACAGCAGAAAGCAGATCACTAAAGTTGAAGCATGCGAGTTTGAAACTGTATAAATTGTGTTTTTAGCACACAATACAGAAAAGACAAATGGCACAGGTAGAGGGAATCTGCTGACGGTGAGAAACACACACAAAATAAAACTAGGAGTTGATCTACTAACCCATAAACCCAATAGGAGCACTGAAGCACCGAACCCATAATGAATCAAGTCAAACAAGTCAGAGCTGAATGGCATCGAGAAGACACTGAAGAACCAGATAAGATAGGCGTGAAATAAATGGGTGAGTCTTATCTGAAGATGTTAGTGATTCTGCAGCCTCAGATCTGCAGGTAAAAAGTTACAGAGCCAAAAAATCCTGACAAAACAATCTGTAAAGTCCTGGGCTCCATTAGTCATAACTTAAAATGTTCTTCTTAAGTCAGATTTTTTGGAGAACCTATATTTAATAAAAACATGATTGAAAAACCTTTGTAAAAAATTCAAAATAAAAGGTGACTGTCAAATACTACAACCATGCCTCTACAGATATGACATTTTGGAACAGGAAGCAAACATCAAGACACCTGGATCGGTCTTAAGCTTTGTAACCTCAATGTTATTTGTCCGGTGCCTTGCTCAAGGGCACCACGGCAGGGCAGGAAGTGAACTGGGACCGCTCCAAGTAGCAGTCCACACTCCATATTTTAGGTCTGGTCGGGGACTTGAACCGGCGACCCTACGGCTCACAGACCAAGGCCCTACTGACTGAGCCACTGCCGGATATAAAGGTCAGGGCTGATTGTGTGTCAGACGCTAAACTGCACAAGACCTTTCCTAATACATGCCAAACACAGATCATATTTGGAAACAGAGAGGAGCAGCTATCTGTCATCAAGAGAGAGTGTGTATGTGTGTGGTACACTTGTCATCAAGACAGGGACATTACACAGTACACACAGGTACAAACAGTCCAACCAACAGTTCTGATAATGTAGTCAGACTGTATAACCTTAATCTTGCCTCGACTCATTATTTTAGTGTCAACCTCTACAAATGATGTCTCCTAGCTAATTCCATTCCAGCTATTTATGTCATCTGACCTCAATGTTTCATTAGAGCGGCAGTGACAATCAAATGACTCACATAGTACAATGAGCATGTGTGTGTAAGGGTATATACTGTATGTGCATGTATGCAGGTAAGCTGTTTGCATGGCCATAATAATTAATCGCACACATGCTACATACAGTAATGGGAAAGTGGGCATTCATTAAGTGAATGCCCACTTTCCCATTCATCAAAGTAGCCCAGGTGTGTGCTGTACTTGGATTTGCGGAAATAAAAATGGAACAGCAGTGTGTGTGTGTGTGTGTGTCTGTGTGTGTGTGTGTGTGTGTGTGTGTGTGTGTGTGTGTGTGTGTGTGTGTGTGTGTGTGTGTGTGTGTGTGTGTGTGTGTGTGTGTGAGTGTGTGTGTGTGTTTCTATGGAAAGAGCAGAGCCGTCTGATCTAGAAAAAAGCAATACCCTCGGTGGCGTAAACTGCTCAGAATTGTCGCCGAGCGCTGTGCTCGGACTTTGAACTTAATGCTACTGACCGTTCAACATGCAACCAATCATATGACAGCTGTATGTAGCACCGCAAGCTAGCAGGGTACGTAACCCCTAGAAACCAAACTTAACTATCTATTTCCACTGCCAAGGCTCTGCACCCGAACTCTGTATTTTTGGGGGTTTTGCCCAAATGATGTGAATGCAGCTTAAGGAGGATCCATTGTCTAGCCCTTATACAACTTACAACACAAGTAGTCCTCATGGCTTTTACCACATGATTCAAATCTTGACATGGGTTATTGTAAAGAGTATTCAATCAAAGTAAGGATACATCGGCCAGCTGAATGTATGTGTGTGAAATACACTTTAAAACCAACTGTTCCCTCTGCATTGGTTGATCCATAAAACTATAAGTAATATATTGTATTTATCTATTTACCATCTTTACAAATGCCCTAAATGGTGTACTACACACACAAACACACGCTCTCTCTGAAACACAATGACAGACGGGATTTGACAGTTCACTTTGCGTACCGCGCCAGGTGGGGATGACCTTTTAAGACAACTGGCAAACAGAGGGAGCGAGCCGGAGAAAAGGAAAAGAAACAGCGAGATAAGAAATAAAATAGAGAGAGACTCCCACAGTGAGTCTCTGAGGATGAGAGGGATTTGCTCTTTTAAACTGTGGATTGGTGGTCTTTTAGAGATACCCCAGCATGCTCAAGTGTGGCTTTTCACAGCCAGTCTAGTGGAACAAAGTGCCTTTACTCTCATAGCTCTTTTTGACAATGTGTTTTTATTCAGCTCATTTATAATCCAGTTTTATATATTCATGACACTAAGCTCGCTTTTTAAGAAGATTCAGGACTCCCAATGCAATTTAAAATGATATAAAAGGTAATCAAAGTCACCTTCTCCTTTCTGGACCTTTCTTTTAAGATGCATGCACAAAGATTGTAAAAAGAAGGGTTTTCCTGGCCTGTTGAAGCAACACCTATTGGCTAGAATATACATGATGTATTCCTTAAAGCCCCTGTCACACTGTCCCGAAATTGACACCCAATGGACACACGATTAAGGAAATGTTCAAATTCGGCTCTGATCGTAACAACATCGGGCCATTCGTGAGGGCATCTTAAGCCATCGTATGACCGCCGGTGGAATTTATCAGGCTCCGGCAGCAACTTCGGGAGCGTTGGCAAAATCTTTGGCATGCCAAAGATGGCTTAAGATGCCCTCACGAATGTCCCGATGTTGCTACGATCAGAGCCGAATTTAAACATTTCCTTTATCGTGTGTCCATCTGGTTGTTTTATTGCACAACAAAATCATGTAAACATATTATGTAAATAACCCAATTTGTGTTCTGTGAATCTAAAAAGGATATAATATATTATTTTGAAGGCGAGGAAGTTGTTGTTGCTATGGAAACAACATGACGGAGAAAACTTAATATCTTCTACATATAAAGACGGAGAAAGTAAAGAACAAAGTCGGAAAATATCAGAACAGTATCATAATACTTTAACATAATTGTTTGTGTTACTTTCGTTGCAGTTGTATGTCTTAAATGTAATGTAAATGTTGCCTTCGTATGTGGTTCGGGGCCATCATCGTGGGAAATTCACAATTCCATATTCGTGTGTCCATCGGGTGTCAATTTCGGGACAGTGTGACAGGGGCTTAAACAATACACACTAAGAGGGACCACACAACCATTCTTAAGGACCTGGATTCCTTAAGAAGTAACAACATATCTTGAATGCAGAGCATATTGAATGGATGAATAACTTATGTGAATCGCATTTGTAGTTATTTGTTGACATTTCTTAAAGGGGGACTATCATGCAAAATGCACTTTTTGATGTATTTTATACGTAAATATGTGTCATAAAAAAAAAAACTCTCTCTTCCTCCATATCCAGATCTCTAAAAACGGGGGTACAACAGGGCTGATCCAGATTTGCTGCCGAGATGACGTAATATCTGAAACTTTGCTATCAGAAACAATGTGCAACGTGTTTTGGACGTAATATGGTCTTTGTTTACATTAGAAAGCATCGCTAACACTCAGAGCTAACCTGTAGAGTATGTGTAAAAAAGCAGGTAATAAAAAAAGGAACTCACCTTGTGGTAAACCCGCAAGAGAAAAAGCATTTGAGCTCCAAACTGTTTCAGAAATAGTCCTTGATGTGGTTTGGAACATGATATGGTGTTTAATCACGGCAGCATTTAGCAGTGTCTCGTAGAATTCTGAGCAGGCATTAGCTCCCCCTCCTCTTTTTTTTGTTCAAGCTAGGGACACCGAACCTGCACTTCTCTAACAGGCCTGAAATAGAGGAGTATGAGGGATGTCTAAAATGCATGATCTGTTTGGTATTTTGAGCAAAACACATCATAGACATGTTTGTTATATATCTGAGACCCATAATATATGCCTAAAAATAGCATAATAGCAGAGCTTTAAGCTTTAAGTTACTGTTGATATTTTCCTTTTGTAACCAAGACCATGATCTGTCTAATTAATTTATATAGCACATAATAGATACTGTAGATGTTACTTCCAACAGGGTTGTTTTCAGGTTGTACATTGTACTGTATAGCGCTAGCATTCCTTTGATGGCACTTGATTTGAGGCGACAGTTTGCTCTCATGTATAGAATGTGTGTGTCTTTACTTATGTCATTGTTCAGACAGTTCTGTAACACAAAGTGATGATGGTGAACTACAAAAGTGGTAACTTGTGCTGAATTCCACACAGAATTCCTTGGAAAAAATGTAAAGCCAGTGAGAAAAAGTGCTGATGATGACATTGCTCATCACGTAGTTCGCCCTTCTCCTGGTATGGCTTTATGCCCTGACAGAGTCAACAAGGGGGTTGCTACCAAGTTTATGGGACACTATTACAGTATGCTAATAAACACGCAAACACTGGTCCGTTAACATTGCTCTGGTGTCTGGCTTTGTGACCAATCTGATATACTCAGAGTGTAATAGTGGGGATGGCCGAATGAATCAGGGTGTCCCAGCTGACTAAGCTGATAAAGTTGGGACACAGGGCGCAGGCTATGCATGCTAAG
This sequence comes from Notothenia rossii, assembly GCF_949606895.1. Classification (NCBI taxonomy): domain Eukaryota; kingdom Metazoa; phylum Chordata; class Actinopteri; order Perciformes; family Nototheniidae; genus Notothenia; species Notothenia rossii. Next base: position 10,598,956 of record NC_136911.1, on the reverse strand, counting down.
CAGTGTCGTGATGGAGATGTAGCACAGAGATCCAGTGATACTATAACTCTTCCTGGGGAATTGGCTGCACGGTGCACAACCCTGAGCTTTTACTCTCTGCTTTAGTGCATAATAATTGAGTTTAGAAGAATCCTGGTGTTAAAAGAGCAAAAATGTTGCTTTGTAAATGTGTAGATCAACAAAAAATGATGACACGATGTGATGAGTTGATTACATTCTTTGGTAATAGGTCATTATCTTGCTTTTTTCTCAGACAATACAATTAAGCTTAAACATGTAAATTGATTATTATTTGGAACTTATGTAGCCAATTACTGAGGAGAAATAAATTGAATATATACTTTAAAAAATACACACATGTATATGCCTTTCTAATTAGAAAGTTAATACTTAATTATAATAGCACCCAAACGGTTTCTCCTGTAGAAATGTAACATTTCTCCTTTTGACCTTACAGCCACTGCACATTTGTGTGAGCTCTCAAAGCTTAAATTACTGCGGATTAAACCTGCCAAATCTTCTTTGTGCTATCCCTGTTTTTCATTACTAGTTTGGAAGCTGGAAGACAACACAGCAAAACTGTATTTGCAAGTATTTGCTCAGCAATTTTCTGCTCTGGCTTTATGCTGTTATTATGAAATGACTTTGAGTGTGAAGTCAAGCAGAATGTCAACTAGAAAGCAAGGGTATTTTCCCCTTTATCCCTCCAGAATGTTGGAAAGCTTTCCAGCAAGTACGCTGAACATGTGTACCAGACAAAGTAAATATTTAGCTCACTTAACTGTCGGAACATAAAGAAATGATGTGTACCTCACATTTATTACATATTAGCTGTCTTATTCCCATAAGACATGTGCTATTGGAAAAAGGTAGACAAATAAACCTGGAAGTGGCTGACAGCTTCAATAAGCCTGGGCTGTGACAAGAACTCCCAATGGATAACACACACAGGCACGAACCAACGCACGCAACAACCCTACAACACACATCCCATACAAGTCTTCTTTTTTTTTCACTTTTTCAGGTGCACAGACAAGCTACTTGTTGTAATGTCGCTCTTTCTCGCCTTTTGGCACTAAGTTGTATTTCACTGTGACTTACTATTCCTACCTCTATTAACTTATACCATATGTACGCACATGTGTACACTATGTAAAGGTGAAAACACGCAGGCAAAAACCCAGAACTCACCATTATTTCTCAACCTTCGACATGCTTACAAGGGAAACAGCATGTGCAACACACCAAAACAAAACTTATTTACTGGCTTAGTGGGTCGTTTTTATTTGCTGTTGCTAATACAAGTCACATGCTTTCCTGTGACTTCATCTTTTTCTTTTTCAGTGAAATTTGGTAGAACCCAAATAAAATGCAGTCCCTACAACATTTTAAATAGTTTACAAAGCATCTTATCTCTTTGAGATGTATGTTATTTTTGTACATGGTCCCTGACAACTAAACCAATACACTAAACTAAACTAACTCAACTTTAACAAACCTAATGTCGTGTAACTTGTATGTGACACAATGGGTGTGCACGTGAGTCATGACACAAAAATATAAGGTAGGACACACAAAAAATGTAATGTGTGATTATGCTTCAGATAGAACTTTTATAAGTGAATTTGATTTAACTGTCGTAGTGATTTTGTGATTGTTAATCACAAAATCCTTTAAACAGCGGGGCAGCAATGAGCAACAATGTGAGTGTCCCGAGATTACCATGGAGACATGTCCTCAAACTGAACTGTAGCCTTCGCCCAGCGTGCTTTGTTCCATTCCAAAACTCAGCCCTGCCTACTTGTCTATTGGTAATTTCAAATTCTGTATTTTCTTTCCATTTCGTCTTGAATCCTTTGAAAAAGTTCTATTTTCCCCTTTCCTAAACTCTGGCCTGTGGAGGTCAGGAGCATTAAAATATATAGAGAAAGGGACAGGTGCTGAGTGAGTAATGGGAGATATGAATGATATATAATAAGAAGATGACAAGATACAGACACAAAGAGAAGAACTGAGAGGGAAAAACTAAAAGCAATAAAAAAGAATAATAACAGAGAAAGAGAAGTGTTGTGAGAGAGAAAGCCGGGGAGACAAATCTAGTGAGAGAAAGGCAGAGGAAAAAGGGATTAGACAAAAGTGTGAGAACAGAGGAGAGACTCCTGTGGAGTTTTACTTTTGGAAAATGAGTCAGTCTCAGCAGGTGGGTTGACGAGAATCTCGGGACAGATTCCCAGCTCCCATGATGCTCCGCAGCATCTCATGACAGAACAGAGAAGACATGCCACGCTGCTACGATGCTGACACGTTGCATGAAGGTGTTGAACAACCTCCAGCTTTAGTTGCACACACAGATCTGCACTGAGTGAAGTGGCCAGCTGGTGTTACTACCTTACACACGTTCACATACACAAGATGTGCGTGTGTGTATGTGTGTATGTGTGTGTATGTGTGTGTGTGTGTGTGTGTGTGTGTGTGTGTGTGTGTGTGTGTGTGTGTGTGTGTGTGTGTGTGTATGCGCGTGTGTGCGTGCGTGCGCGCGCGCGTTGTGTCTGATAGTGTGTAATTCAGGAGACTTCTTTGTTCATCAGATGGACAAAAGCATTTCATTTTCTCATGCAGGTAGGCTAAGGAAAGGAGAGCAAGAACTAAGAGGCAGGACATCTCTCAGCGGCTGACCAATCACAACAAAGCCGGCCAACTAACCAATCAGAGCAGACTGGTGCAAAAGAGGAAAAATAAATAACAATCAAGCATATACTGGAAACATGTCATAATAGAGGCAAAAAATACAGATATGAACCTGGAAAATTAGCTTTCAATTATATTAGACTCTGGAAATTCATTCCAACGAGTTCATGTACAGTATGTGTTTGTATTTGTGCTTGTGAATGTGTTTTATCAGGGTTAAAGGTTGTTTATGACATGTATAACCCTTTTATAACTTGAAGATGATTTATTAGATTGCTTATTATTGGTCTAGCATCTATGAAAACAAGCTAGTTCAATATTAATTCCAAGCCAACAGCTGGTTCAAACACCTAAACTGCTTCAATATAGTACAAGTGCTTTTACATTAGAAACTCAGTGACAATGCACCGTAGAAAATAATGGAAACCAGCTTCTGGCTGCCTCTGTGTCAGTGACAGAGCACCGCGGTGCCTTCCCTGGTTCACTCCACTGCCTCCTGAGATGAGCTCACTGCCCCGCCCCAACCCCTCCATGCCCTGTGATGGATCGGTCCGAGGTGGGTCCCTGACTGCCTCACTAACCCGATCTGGATGTGGCCGTCTCCCATGTGGGTAACGAGCAAAATCGAATCGATCTGAAGCAGCTTAATATGATCCCAAGATATGAGATTTCAGAAAATGTAATTTACACATTTAGGTAAGGTTCCTTCAAGCCCCAATGTGTAGGATTAGGAATTGTATAACTGTGGGGACTCCTTGTGGTGGCACTAAAAAATACATTCACAGACAGCACAGCTCTGATATGGGGACTAGCAAACATACAGTCTGCAACAACTGTTCACCAGCATTGTTTAAGTGTTCGACATATCTTACACCATGACAGTAATTTGAAAGATCAACAGGCCTTAATAGGCTTTGAAAATCATCTTGTATGCTATGAAATTTAAAATACAAATATTTGTGTCTTTCCCTGATCTTAAGCATAACTTGTGATGCAGTCAAATGTGCGTTAGCAGGTTGGATGTGTTTCCATTCACATACCCATCAAACAATGTTGATTTGTACACACCCTGCTCCAAATATTGTTTTAAAACATTGTCAAACTGACAGCTTGGGACTGGAAAAATGGCTTCTGGCCCTTTACATAAACCTCATAAAAAGGTTAAAATAGCAAACTGAAGGGGGAACGTTTTTGTTTTGTAAACTTGGAGTTTTGTTTTATTCATTTACAGATGTAAATAATGTACAAATGCTCAGCAGTTTCAAAATACACCCACATGCATTGTATAATTCAATCTTAAAGCACTTTTCCATGTCAGACAGACGTCTGCTCTGGTAAATGTAGACAGCTCTCCTTAAAAGACATCCACAACTCCATCAGCAATGATGGTGGCCAAGTCTAAAAAGCAACCAGGTCATACGGTACGCAAGCAGGCTAAATGACAGCCCAATCAATGGTTGCTGATTGTTGGGACCTTGAGCCCTCTCTGATCCAATTACCTGCTATGATGAGGAAGAGCAGCCAGGCAGAGAGGAAGGCAGGCTGAGCCCACAACACTGTGATTAATGAGGACTGGGCCGAGGAAATGGGTCATAAAGACAGAGAGTAAAAGAGGACAGAAGACAAAAAATGAGCAAAGAGCAGATAGAAAAGAGGCGAAAAGGAAATGACGGAGGGAAGAAGATAGGGATGATATATGTGACAGATAAAGGGAGGAATAGACTCAGTGGGTTAAGGTGTGGGAGTGGACCGTTTGGTCTTGAACCCCCCTCTCATCCTTCATCTGTTGCTCTTTGAACTTTCACTTTGATGTGGTCCTCTCTCCTCCTCCTCCTCTGTTTATCTCTTTGTCATGTTTATTTATTTTCCTCCCTGTCTTCCATTCTTTGTTATCATTCCTTCTGCATAGTTTTATTTTCTCCCCTTTTCTTTCCCTCTGGACTTTTTCTTTCCTTCCTTTCCCTATCTTCTCTACTATTCCTCTGTTTAGGATTCCTCCCTACTCCATCTATATATATATATTCACACACACACACCCACACCCACACCCACCACACACACACACACACACACACACACACACACACACACACACACACACACACACACACACACACACACACACACACACACACACACACACACACACACACACACACACACACACACACACACACACACACACACACACACACACACACACACACACACACACACCATAATCTGGTTGATAATGAGCAGGCAGAGAATGATAGATTGATGTTTGAAACCAACAAATGTTGAATGGATTGTAATGGGATCACACGTTGTCGGGGATAATTAAGCTCCATGTTTTGAAACGAAGCCGGCATTCACGAAGCTGCGCTCCGATGGCGTGTCTATTAAAGGCAACGTTTTATCTGTGGTGTTTCATGTCACCTTGTGGGGCTTGTTCTTTACACGCTCAGAAATATCCCACACTTTGGATTTCCTGCCAGACAAAATTAACTTAATGACCAGGCACAGCTCTGAGTCTGAATAAAGTTTGAGTGGTTTTCCGGCTGATGCCTCAAAGCACACGCAGAGACAGAAAAACAGTTTAATCTAATTTTTTGTCTCGACTAATAGACTAATTGGGGGCAGCCCTACTTTGTACGCCATGCATTAACAGCAAGTGAAGGCCTAAGTCTTAGAAATAGATCAGTACCTAGATGTATTAGTTGTATCATACTTGTATTTAAAGCAGCAAATCTTAATCCATCCAAACTTAATGAAAACTAATATTTTGCATCAGTTGTTAATCTTGTTGTATTTTCCATCTCACTTAAAATCAAGAGACATTGTCCTTATTTCCCCATTACGGGCTTCATCGTGTCATTTCAAAGACACCCATATTTACTTGAAACCAACTAACTTTATATAGAGCGTAACAAATGGCAAAATCGATTTGAAGAGAGATGTTATCCAGCAGCAGGAGGGGAAATAATTAGTCGGATATAGATATGGATTAGCTGCTTGAGAATGAGCACATTTATTAGACTGTGGGGATTGGAATCAGTGTTTATATTTCAATAGAGTTCAGAGATAATAGATCAAATTAAGTTGTGGAATTATTATAGTATACTGTTTCAGCTTAGAGACGATTGAAAGAGAGTTTCTGAATGTTCCCCTCTCTCTTCTATCCTTCTGGGACTGGATTTAAAATCCAAAGCATGCAGACAATACGGAAAGGCCAGGTTAGCAAATATAAATATGGGATTGTTTATATTCCATAATAGTGAGGCTGCTCTAAAGGATGAGTAATGGAATAAACCTCATCCTACGTTCTGCCTTATGCAAATGATGGGTACTTGTGCGTTCGGTGTGAAAGAATACTCTCTAAGATCAAGCAAAGCAAAAATAAAGCTCAGTGCATCCCATGGGTTTTAAAATGGTCTCTAAGGTGAAATAATAACTTTTGCACTGGGGAAAAATACACAAAACAAGGCTGAACTGGGTAGCATCATTACCACTATTACTTATCTATATAATTACACAACACACCCTGTGGATTCATTTGAATAGGGCTGAAGAGGACATTTTAGTGAAAACATGGTGCTTGGAGACACTGACAACATGCTTCCCTTTCTTGGGGGTCATTGCACTTAAATGAAGGAAACACTCCATCAACTTGAGGTATTGAGGAAGAGCGACTGAGCGGGCGGCTACATTACAGTCCTGCAGGTTGAGTTGGTCACATGCACAGACTGTACTCCATTCCAGACCATTTAACTGACAGAGCCAAGCAGCATCACTGCAGCACTCTCACCAAAACAGAACTGAATCGTCACACTGAAAACTGCTCCACAATAGCAAAAGTCCCCTAAATTAAGAGGGAATATGGCAATTATAATGCAATAAGAAGCTATAATGCCTTAAGCAGGACATTGGCTACCTGATCTATGGAGTGTGGCTGCAGACTTTAACTGCAAAGAGCCAAACTAAATCAAATGTATTTTTGCCTTCTTGCCACATAAGTAATGTCTCTATGATGGATCAAGTGCATAACACGTGTGGACAAGAACAGTCCTAGATGTTTTAGAATCCCTTATAGTATACTCTTTTTTTTTACTGTGCGATCTACTGCGGCAACTTGCACTTATGCCTGTCAGATATGTTTGCAAAGGTCTTCTGCTCTTTTAACTGTTGTCTCCACATATCAAATGTAGATGTGTTTGGGAGCAGGGACACAAGTAAGAGAAATCATTCTAACAACTAACGAAGATGAGTATAACACCATCCACAGGCAGCAACAGACAGGGCTGGTTAATACTGTCCTCCAGGTTGACTGAAAAGCGCCTTTCTTTTTGGAGTTCATAAAACCCCTCTTCTCCACTCATTACTGTCCTATTTACAGACACAGCCTTGTGGGACTTAGCCAGAGGTGCATCCCTCACAAAAACAACCACAGTTGCACATTAGAATGAATCCCCTTTGGGGCTTTCTCAGCACAAAACATGTGGCACTGCTAAAAATACTTGCTTTTGAATCATTCACGGCATACACTATTTAGAGAGCTCATGCATACTCATGACCCTATGCAAATATGTATCATCAGACTTTGACTAGTAGGGAATTCAATTAATGGAATAACAAGGGCTGCAGCGTGAGCGGCTTTGATATATTGTGCTTCAACAAACAAGAATCAAGCAGGGGCATGCAGGGACAATTACCTTTAATCAAAGTCTCTTTAATATTTTTAATCTTCTCACAAAACATGGTTTTACATTTGTTTTCCCCCGATAAATAATTAAAGTTTTACTGAAGATGCGCTAGTTTTCACAGCCGTCACCTTCCACTCACTGATGGATCAGAACTCAACTGAAGGGGCCGCCATAAAGTTTTAACTGGTCAACACTTTACTGAAATAGTTGATCCCCACCACAGCAACACGTACTGTATGTACACACTTACTTAAATCTATAGAATGAATTGGCACATGGACAACATTGGGACGTATGGGACAGGTACCGTCATAACCATGTGCATTAAATGTTTCACCGTGTTAGTTCTATTAAGATCACTGACTATTAGGAATTGTCTGTTCATAGATGTTGTCCAATTTTTCAGATGCTCAAGTTAGAACATATTGTGTTAAACCCCTTTAAAGAGAATAATCAAGCTCAAAGCGGTACTAAAAGAAAGGCCATTGGTGATAAAAAAACTATAAAATAAAACAGGATTGCACTTCAAAAATAATCTTTTAACCACTTAACATTTGCAGACATCACAAGGACTTGGGCTGTCTCAGTCCATGCTCTTGTACCATAGAGAGTGTGAAGGACGAGCAACCAGCCCAAAAGTCATGAAGTGTTTTAGTCAAGCAAAACCTACATACACATTTATACAGAAGATATAGATCAAATAAACATTGGTCCGATTGCTGGCAGCCTGAACTCACGAGGCTGAGTATTTATTAAGAACAGTATTTTACTGTGCCAAAACCAGGAAGGCCATTAAACTGATAATCATTTATTTATTTCTAATTAATTCAAGTAAACCAATTTTTGTTGTCGCAGAGAAAAAGGATGCTGCCATCTGCTTTGAAATGCACTGCTAACTGTAACAAAACTGTTGGATTCTTTCTTTCAGATGTGCTGTGGTCAGTTATTTTATTTATTACAATGAGGCACAGTAAACAAAGTGCAGATCTACTTAATGAAACAGAGACCAAAACATGCTCTTTTGAGTTAAGCAATGATTTTTGTACATTTGTTTTGTCATTACATTGTTGCATTTGATCAGATTCACAAAAGAAAATCAAAAAGATAGCAGCATCAATATATTGACATTACCTGCCATTGAACACACATATTGGTTGACCTCTAATACACTGCTCCCTCCCCTCACTGATGTATATTTAAATACTAACACACACTACATACAGGGAAGTCACATCTTCTCCACAGAGAGCTCCTACAGTACTCTCATTCCGATAAAGCCAGCTCATTAAAGAAATATACACAACCTACTTTATATTTAATGTAATGTAAGTCGGTAATGGAAAGTGTTTTTTGACAAGTGGTTCATAACAGTACATAAAGCTCAGAGTAGCTGCAGTTCCAAAGGGTGATATCGTTTTTTATCAAATATATCTGACATTTAAACTTATTTTGTATTTTTTATGTTGGTGTATGTTAGGAAACACGTTTTAGTTTATGTACCTCAGCATGGGGAGTAAAGGAATGAACTGGCACAGAAAGAATAACCAAATAAATCATTTTTAATTAAGTCTACTTTTTGCCACCCGCATTCACAATATTTCCACCAGGGTGCCCAGCATTGAACTCCTGAGACTGTCATCTCATTTTTGGACCCAACTTATATATATATATATATATTTCAGTAAAGCACTTGGAAGATTATTAGCAAACATTTTGGGACTTTTTGCAGAATATTCTGCCTAATTAGGACTGGATCTTGTCAAAGTTCACAAAGTTCGCTAGAGCTCATGTTCCCCTTCTAATTTAGAAGTGGACCTCGGTGTCGTCACACAGCACTCAAAGATCAATTGTGCCAGAAGAGTTGCAAAGAGCAAAACCAAGTCCTGGCAGTGAGACTTCCTAATTTCCTAATTTAAATAGCATTCAAATAAAATAAAGCATGAATATCTGCCGTAGAATATGTGAGGAATAAATAATAAGAAAAGTTTGTAATGCTATGCTTTATCAAAGACACTATCCTGACATCCTTCTACAATAAACACCAAATTGACGCCAGCATCAACAAATGCAGCACTTTCTACACTGGCCTTCACTATTTACCAACACATGCACCAAAACCCAAACTTCCTGTATAGTTTTTTTGTTAGATTATTAGGAGATGGAGACGGTTCCTACCGCTTTGCTGCTTGAAGGGGTGTGTTCCATCCATTGCTCCATGGGATCCGACTGTGTAGTTGGATGAGACATGATGCTTGTGTGGAGAGGCAGTGTAAGTGTGTAAGAGAGTGTGAGACGCTTGCGAGTACGTTTACCCTACTGTGTGTGTGTGTGTGTGTGTGTGTGTGTGTGTGTGTGTGTGTGTGTGTGTGTGTGTGTGTGTGTGTGTGTGTGTGTGTGTGTGTGTGTGTGTGTGTGTGTGTTCCTATAGTCCATGTATGTGGGAATGCCATACAGAGCTGTGTCAGGAATATTGGATGAGAGCTGCGACGGGCGAGTGTGTGGAGTGTATTCGTGCTAACCAAGTGTCCCCTATAGGACATCCTCGTAGAATCTAAGTGTCATTAAAGTGTGTGTGTGTATCCAAATGTGCAGTGAGGCTTGACACCAGTTTTTCTCCACATTTCATGCTCTCCAAACACTGAGGAAGCCATTCCTCTTTCTTTGCCTACTCTCATCAACTCCTCCCCATCCATCCATCCATCCATCTATCATCCCAAATGAGAGGGAAAATGTGTTCTGGTACAGGGCGTCAGATGTTTTATGGAGCACTTCAATTATTCAGCTTTGTTTGCCTTTCAGCATCTTCTTCTCTGCTCCACTGGGATGGCGGAGGCCTGTCACCACACTACCTGTTGTAGTGCTGCCATCTACAGGCAGGAGATTGCAATACAGTTGTTCTCAGTTATTGATCATGTGCATCACAGTTTAAGAAGGGTTTTAGTTGATCTTCACTGCTCAGTTGAAGATTAAACTGATTATAATTGTTTTTTAGTTGAAAACAAAGTGAACACTGAAATCAGCCAGACTGAAAACCAGCCGAACCTTTGACTCCACAGGAAGTTGAAAAGGCAGGTGGAAGCACAACTTAAAGGGACTTACGGGTCTAAAATCAAAACACCTTTCTGCAGAGATGTTCATGACTTCTCACAGTTTCACAGAGTACCTGATGTGAGTTTTCTATTTAAAAACTTGAAAAATCCCTAGCGTAACATTGCAAAAGAGCTCTTTTATGTTAAATGGTTTTCAAGTACAGTATATGCAGTGAAAATGCAGCTTGATTTGTGTTTTCTTCCGTCTTCTATAAATAGCAGACCAAAGCATTTGGAGACACAGCTGGTGCTGATTCCTCCATCTGCACTACAATGTAACTACAGGATGTATCATGGCCTAATGCACATGCATACACACACATACACACTAACATACTCTAAGGGTTATGTTTTGACCCTGCCAGCTGCACCTAACATACAGTTGAGGTAAACAAACGGTTTATATTGTGTTACATCATCAACTTTGGATTATTCTCTCTCTATGTTCCCATCTGGAGATAAAAGAGAGGACAATGTCTCACAGAATATGAAAGCTCATATTGTTCATATTAGTAACCCCATGTAGACTACAGTGCTCTCAGAGAAACACTTTATATGTTGCTCTTTGTTCATCTAACTCTCACCATACGAGAGACATGTTCAAACAAGACTAAAAAACCATGCCGACACAATACAGGTCTTCACTGGCCGCATATAAATGTTTAAATACAAAGAAAATAACATCTGAGGCCAACTTTCATACTGCTGCAACGAAAACATGTATATCTTATCTTATCTTTCTTAACTCAGACAGTAACAATTGAAATGTCATGATCTTCCTAATTAAAATCCTGCAAAAACAAACGTAATTTTAGACCTGTTTTGTTGCATGCTCTTAGGTTTTGTATTTCCATTAGGAGTAAAACACTTACGCATGTGAGAATACAATTTGCAAGGTTTCAATATTTTCGCTTTATTCTGCATTCACTGTGTATTTCCTTGTTCAATTTAGAATCCTCTGATTGAGCAAAGTGCCAAAAAAAACAAGTACAATGAAAGAAAAAGAATTAGGGAAACTCGAGGGTGAATACCCGGATACAATATTTGAGAGAAGATCAATTCCCTTCCACTTTCTGAAGTGTGTGATGAAGCTTATGGCAAATGTTTTGCTATAATTGTTTCACCTGCTGTTCACCAAAGTCAAATGAATCCCACAGGAGGTATTGGCTTTATAAAAAACTGAGTTAACAGATTTGTATTTGATTTAACTGATTTACAGGAAGCAGTTCGATGGGAAGCCAAAAGTCTGAGACCTTTCTGCTGTGAACGCACAAACATGAACTGACAGACAGGAAGTTTTAAGTAAGTCACTTATCAAAAAAAGACAGAAAGTGAACGAGAGTGTCGCTCACTCAAAAACAATATCTATAGGTTTGAGAAAAATAGACACCTGGTAAAATGATAAGTTATAATTAGACTATCCTTTCCTCCAGAAGTCAGATATGGTCTCCTCTTCTGTGTCTCCTCGACTGAATTACTTTGGTAAATGCTTTTTAAGCAGATGTAGAAAAAACCCCAGGTGGTGGCTAAACACAAATTACTTTTAATACAACAATTACACAGGGATAACAGTCCTCCCATATTTGTTGCAGTTAACTTATATTCTATTTCGTCAAGCCAAATGCAGTAAGCTATAAGACAGCTATAAGATGTCCACACTGATACTGTAATCAGGAGTGAGAAACAACTTCTGCCAGAGAGCATTTAGTGTTTATAGCCTGGAGTGGAATTCTGCTTCACCCGTCCCATAAGTCCTTTCTCTGTTATTCTGAAGTCAATTACCAGTAATTGGAATACCGCCACACCACTATCTCATCAGAGCTCAATCAATCTCATTATCATTTGCTTGAGCTGGTGCAACAAAGTCTTATCTCCCCAGGAGGATGTGTCAGATTAAAACGAGTGGAAGTAGCTGGCAGTCGCTAAGTGCATTAGCTAATGTCCAAGAGCAGTTAAACAAAAGTCGAAGGCTATTCAGTACATTTCCCCTGAGCTTAAAGTTAGCTATGGACCAGATTGGTTTAGGCCAACATCGTCACAAATGACTCAATCACAACCTTTCACCGTGCGTTGGCCTCCACACACAAACTGTGTCCTACCTGTGTGACTTTCTCTGTGACGTGGTGCGTTCGGTCGATGAGTTTGCAGGGAGCTGTGATGTCCATCTCCCCAGAGGGCAGGGCGAGGAGAGGGTCAGCTTTGAAATCCACAAAGTTGAGGGTGATGTGCGGGATTTTGGAAATGGCGCGGTAACGCATGAGGTCCGAGTCCGACGTGGAGTTCAAGATGTTCGCCTTACTGTTTACTGCACCTGCAAACACACACGGATAGTAATGTAAAAATTGAAGGGGATACAATACAAAAGGCTGTGTGTTTCTCCAGCTGCTCTTCCTCACCAGTGCTGCCCGGCCGGATACTGGTTTGGCGGTTCTTTCTGTCCCAGTCCGGCCTCATGGCCTCGATCTCGTCTACGGAGGACGCTCGACGCATGCTGTGAAAGCTCTCCCGCGAGCGGCTGTGACTTAGAGAACAATTGGAGCCTGAGGCGTCCTGGTTTAAACTGAGGCGGTGGTGGGGCGCTACGCAGGGGGACGACTCGGCGACGGGACCCAGGTGTCTTTGGGGAGCTGGATGAGGGCGTGAAGAAGGCTCAGGGCCCAGTAAAGTGTGCTGGTCCTCCTGACGGTCTTCTGCCCAACTCTGTAGAGCTGACCTAGGAAACAAAAAAGGACATAATGCGTATTAACCTCTGGCTTTAAGGGAAGGTGGCTAAATAACGATAAAGAATTAACCACATTTTGGCCTGGGAAGAACTGTCATGGAAGTATTTACAAAAGGTCCCCTGACCTCTCACTTTAAGATATGTTAGGCCTCATTTTAATGTATTGGGACCATATTTTGTTTTAGCTTTAGGATAGTTGTACCTTTGCTTGACCACTGTGAGATGTGGTGTATTCTAATTTCTTCTAATTTCTGCCGTATTCTAATTTAGTGATTCTCAAATGGGGGTACGCGGACCCCTAGGGGTACGTTGAGGTACTGCAGGGGGTACGTGAGGTTAAAAAAAAAAAAAAGGTTAATTAAAAAAATACCATGCATGATTACAAAAATAATCTTAGTACAATAAGTTAAATAGAAAACACAATTGTATATAAAATATTCCTAGAACCACTAAGGGGGTCCTCATATAAACATGTTACATTTGTGTATTGTATTTATAGTTTTTAATAATATATCATTTTGTTCATTGGTTTGTTAAACATATATTAATTCAATTGAAAAACTCCTTGGAAAAATATTTTTTTCATGCAGAAAGATGAAAATATCCTTAGTTTGTTGTAATTCATGCATTAAGGAGTTCATAAATCAAACACTGATGGAGCATCACTATATTGTAATTATTTATATAGGCTTTTTCTGTCAAAAATGTCCGGGGTCGGTCAGGGGGTACTTGGCTGAGAAAATGTTTCAAAGGGGGTACATTACTGAAAAAAGTTTGAGAAGCACTGTTCTAATTGATAGGATTTTTCTCCCCATTATATTCACAACAAAAGTGAATTTTGGAGGGTTCATTTTTAAAATCTAAATAAGTTAAAAGTATCTTATTAAAAAAAATCCACACTAAAGCCAAAAATGTACCAGACATGAGGATTGCATTTTAAGGTAAGAATTCAAGTATAAATAAAGTACCAAGCTCAAATTCCTGTGCATAAACGCTAGGACCCATAATCAGTATTTGGATTAAGGTGCTGCTAACCCACCTCTAGGTCTCACACATGTCTTTCATAGAGCCTACCTGCTTCCACTGATATGATCCAGGTGGTTGAGTGGCAAACAAGGAAGAGGAAGGTACTCCCCCAGGCCTAAGGACTCGTGACTGTGGTTGTCTGAAGGTACTGGCAGGGGTGTAGCGGTGGGGATGTTAGCCTCCTCTGAGACGTCCAAAGACACTTTACTGTTGGACAAGGAGCGCAGATTGGGGAGACGCAGCTTGAAGCCTCGTGGACGTCCTGCAGGAGAAGATGAGGGAAGATGGGGGAAAGGATGAGTTGCCTGTGTATCAGGTGGATTGTTACACTGCGCCACAAAGGGGGATATGGAGTAGGGAAACGTTGAATCTAAAAGACATTCAAAATACGCCTTTTAAAAAAATCCACAGGAATCTGGGAGATTTTTGGTTGAAGCCACAAAGTTAATATAACAAGAAATCTGGTTAATATTACAACTGGACTACTTCAGCTGTTTTCCCCAAGAGTCATCCCTCAACAATATTAAGTGCATCAAACCTTCTCCAAAAAATACCCAGGATTTACAGGAATAGAATTACTTATCATGAAAAAAGACATCAACGGATGATCCGGGTGAATTGGAGTGACGGTTGTCACTTTTCACTGGTTGATCATACTAAGACCACTTTAGTTATTGAAAAGGGAAAGTACATGGACGGACGGTGCTTGGATGGTTTTAAGCGCTGATGTGTGTCTGCAAAAAGGCAACCGACTCTACTCTTTTGTACCATTTCTCTTCGTTTCTCACTGAGCTTGTTTTAATGAAATAAATGGAAAAAGATTCAGATATACAGTACTAACAGTGAATGATGAAAAACAGGGATATACTGTAGAACAATGAGCAAAAACATGAAAATTGCTAAGGCATAAGGAACTTTAATAACTTTCTGACAAAAATTGTCCACGTTGTTTTGGTTAGCATAAAACGAGAAAAACAACAACAAGTGAATGAGCCGAGTCAGTAGTTACCGGTGACAAGCCAGGTGGGCAGGCGGTGGTTTAGTTCCCGTTTGCGGGCCAGTTGTATTTCATCAGTCATGCCCTCAAAGTTGAGAATGAACATGATCACCACGCCATCTTCGTTCTTCACTGGCACCACGTCCACCATACACAGGAAGCACTGACCTGCGTGGGAAGAGAGGAAGAGAAAGCTCAGTCAGACTGATTGTATTTGGTGGAAGCTTTTATCCAGAACCTCTGACACTGCAAAACGAGTATATGGTTTCTGAATTGGGATTACAATGTCAGACCCTGGGGAAGTGATTTTAGGTAACAGTGTAAGTGTAGATAGCAAAAGAACGCTCATTCACAAACAAAACATACATTACATTGAATTGTTGTTCAAATGACAACCATTCTTTATTCTACATTCTAGAAAGGAAGTCAAAATAAGCTGCTATTCCACACACACACACACACACACACACACACACACACACACACACACACACACACACACACACACACACACACACACACACACACACACACACACACACACACACACACACACACACACACACACACACACACACACACACACACACACACACACACACACACACATGGCATTAACATCTTAATTTAGAACAGTGAATCAATCACAAAATCAATGCAGCTAATGACAAAGGTGATATAGATAATCGTGAAGCATATTTCTAACGTCCGGAAAAATGGACGAGTTAAAAGTAGTTTTTTACATTTTAAAGTTCAAATATCCTCTCACATTCTTCAGCACCTGGCTGTGATTGGTCCTATCTCTTACCTGGGCAGTGGTGGTCAGTTACAACATAAAAAATGAAACGGCAGTTTTTGCAATAAGGAGCGTCTATATCCAAAATGTAATGTTGTACAAGCCAACATGCAGTGTGCAAGACTGCCTCGATCCCCCTCCCGCCTATCATTCATCTCACATCATCACAGGAGAGTGGGCCGAAATCCGATTGGACAACAGCATAATCCCAACACAGGAGGAGGAAAAATGTGAAACACAGGGAATACTAAGAGATTACACCATCTGGCCATATCTAGCAGAGTGTGTGTGTATGTGTGTATGTGTGTATGTGTGTATGTGCACATGTGTACAGTAGGCAGTCATAAGTAAAGCTGCTTTAAACAGCTCTACAGCCTTATAAAGTACAGACATGCGTCACCATTTTCAAATGTTTTAGTCTTTAGGTTTGTATGACAAGATGTTGTTAGAACAACAGAGAATGACAGCGTTAAAAAGTACCTTGAAGAAGAATGCAAAAAAATAACATTAAGCATTTAATCAAATTAGGCAGAGCAGGTTTTCTTAAGGAGATTTTTTTATCAATAGTGGACATGTTTCGGGGAAAAACAGCAAAATAATTAAACTAAAATATTTCATATTGTCAAACAAATGTAATTGGATTAATGGATTCCTGCCCTGATTCTAATGACCGTCACATTAACAGTAATCTTACAACACTAGTCCTCCGTCTAAAGAGCTTTTATTTCTGATCCTCTTTTACTAGATGTATCACGTTCTTGGAACTGTTGTACAGAACATGGAAGACAACACCTCAGAAACACTTTGGAGTTATTACAGGGAGTCGTTCCCAGAAACAGCCACTGTTTATTTACCCAAACTCTAAAAGCAACAAGCTGTGAGTGTGTGTGTGTTCCTGTAAAGACACAGTGCTGTATTTTGTGGATGGCAGATGTCAGATGACACACGCACGCACGCACGCACACACACACACACACACACACACACACACACACACACACACACACACACACACACACACACACACACACACACACACACACACACACACACACACACACACACACACACACACACACACACACACACACACACACACACTACAATCCAGGATTACATGTCAACACAAGAGGATTTAACTACAGTTCATTTTTAAAGTCCAATAAATTATAAAACAAAGTTTTTATTGTCAGTTCTAAGAAGTCTAGAACACTGAGGTTACTCGTGGTCATGTTCCACTTTTCTGATATGTTGTCCAATAATCATTCATCCATGCACACACATATTTTAAGCACATGAAAGATGTTGATGTTGTTGACCATCCTACTTCTTTCCCTCCGAGAGCATCAGATATATGATTGATCTCCGAGGTTTACAGTTCAAACAATATTTCAACAGAATGCTCCGCTTGGATATTTTCCAATTCAGCTTGTAGTAGCTGATAATCTGATTCAGGGTCTGTGCTTTATGGAGCTTGGGGAGATTATCACAATGCTCTAAAACACATCCAAAAAAGCACAGAGTGCAGACTGCTCATGTCGGACCATACACAGTATGCAGCTAGAGGCGAAAACAGAATGCCTAACTTTTTTTCTTTTTTTTTAGAAAGCTTGGAACAAAATGGTTTGCACCAAAACAATAGCTCTGTCTATTGTAGATGCTATTGCTTTTGTAAATGAGTGAGAAACTGAGACCGTGTATCACTTGTCAGGCTGGATTATTGGACATTCAAAAAAGACATTGGCAAAAAGACGGCGATCACTTTAGCAAAAAATGTATCTGACTGTAATCAACTATCTACTCGGTGTGATTCTAACTGAGAGAAACCAGCGTACTGTAAAGGGAAGGTGGGAAGGATAAGCTCTTCAGGAACATCTTTCTTCCAGCTGAGCAGGAGATGAGAGGATTAGAGAGCAGTAAACAGAGGCTCGTCTGCCCCTGATTAACCTGATGTAAAACACCATATAACGCCTTCCTGAAACTGCCTTCACTGCCACAGAGCCTCCTGCAATGTGCTGCTGGATTAGAAATTAGTAGCATAATCTCAGAGCAAATGGATTAAGGAGAAAAAGATTATAGATTGGTAAACCAGCAAAATCTGAGTCTAAGAGTCCCTTGGCAGTGTGAGAAAAGGTTTTTAGACAGTACTTGTCCATGGACAAGTGAGTTTGGCAATTTACTTGTCCGAATACATTTTTCACATTGGGGCCACTGGAATCTTCTTCTTTGCCATCGTATTTTACATTTTCCCACGGTTTTTACGACACCGCTAACGTAAGTGAGCGGTAAGATTTTACTGCATCACACATAGGGTTGGGTATCGTTTGGATTTTAACGATTTCGGTTCTGCTTTTCGAAACCAGTTATTTTTGGTTCTCGATTCCGGTTCTTTGAGAGGGTAAAAATAAGTCCCATGACAAACTGGGAGAAAAATATATTTATGACAACATTAAGTCAAATCTGTATTCCTATTTACAAATCACTTCATACTGTTTAATTTCTTACGGTTATTAAATACAATTATATACAAATAATCTCTGCATTGTTTAGTTAGTTCTAAGTGGTGCAGTTTGAGAATGGACAATTGGCCCAGTCTCCTCTGATGTTACACTGCAACCTGCCTGTGAGACAGAGTCCAACCACAGTCTGTGTGTCCAACACATGTCCTGCAACACACATTCTGCAACCTTCCTGTGAGACAGAGTCCAACCACACATGTCCAACACATAGGCCTAATAATAATAATAATAATAATAATATTTATAGCCTATAGGCCTAGCGCTTTTCTACAACTCAAAGACGCTTGCACGCTTACACATGTCCTGCAATACACATGCTGCAGCTGCCCAGCTGCTCACTGTTTGTAAAAGTAAATAAATAGTATTTTCATTTCAATAATGTACTTTCTATACCCTGCTTCATAAACAATACTGACATCCCTGTGCTCCTCCGAGTCTGGGTGTCCGGGGATGTGAGGACAGCGCGAGAACACAGACAGGGAGGCTGCTTCACTTCATAAAGGAAATGTCGTTCAATATTAACAACACAGGAGCTAAAACGCTTAATAATCTTCATTACGTGTTAGAGAAAGAACATAAGAAAGTTTGACAAAGATGGCTGTTAAACGGGCAGCGGATCCGCTGTGTGTAGAAAGAGATAGAGAGAGACGCTGAGCTGCAACGTGCAGCGATCAGTTGATCCGGAGCATAGAAAGAGAGAGAGCTGCGGTCCGCGGGGCTCGGCCTCGCCTCCTGTCCTCACAACTCTTATCAATCCCGGGACCGGACAATTGTTATTTGTTCCTACTCGGAACCGAGTTTTGCTTCCCAACCCTGCCACTGTGCTACACTACCCGCCCCGCCCAACTGTACAGAAAGCGGCGAGATGCATTCCCTTAGGAATCGACAAGCAGAACCGAAACTAACATTTATAAACGAACAATGGCGGACACGTACAATTTGTGAATGAGTTATGCCTTTTGTAAACTGAATTTATCAATAATTGGTCAATAAATCAGGGCGAAAAACGTCACTTGTCCGCCGGACAATTGAAAGATCTACTTGTCCGATATTGTAAATAACACGTCCCGGACGGTGGGACGTGTACTTTTTCGCACACTGATTGGTTTAGAATTAAATACAAATGTCTAGCATATCAGAGTTACCTACTGTATTTTAATTATAAAAGATTCAGTATTTATAAAAATGATATATTATTTATGGTTGACTTTCTGCAAACATACTACTTTCTCAGAAATTGAGTGAATCCAATTTAGAAATGTTTAAATGAACATGTAGAAGAGTTGCGTATACAGCATTATACAAAATCAAAGTCGCACTGAAAACATAAATGTATAAAGATCTTGACATTAAGCAACAAACTATTTTGTTCAGGCACTGCACCTGGTGAGTGACAGTCAATGCCAACTGCGTGGATACATGTCACTATAGCACTATAGACTTCTTGGTTTCCCATTTATTTTAACTGAATGCTGATGGAAAACAAGGACTGTTTTCAAAAGGTTTGAAAGGGTGACACCATTTCAGCATAAGCCCCAAAACACTTTATTAATACCATCTGGAGCATGGGGGCTTCCCTGTGCAGCTGTGCATCCACTCCCCCTGCTGGACAACAGCGCTCTCTGCACACTTGTACATCACAGGCTACAGAACAATATAATGAGTGAATTCGTGTAGCTGATAATCACCATCTCATAAAAAAATGGGAACATGCCGGCTTTCCAGAGCACAAAATATAGTCCAGCTTTTAATACTGTACGTTTTTGTCAAAGAGTGTCACTTGCATAACCCACAGCTGTTGCTACTCACGCACAATGTGAATGGGTGTGTTTATTCTATGTGAGTGCTAGCACAGTACGTATCTGTGTTTCCATCAGGACCGGGATTTCATATCTGAAAATCACAAGTTCATGGATACTGTCCATTAATAACAATTGAAAGGGGGGGGGGGGGGGGCATGTGTCTGTGAAATGTTTGAGGATGAGGATGTGAGATTTTACTCAGCCGCTCTGTTCTGTATCACTCACACATACACGGTGACAAAGTGACAGAGGAGATTCTCATTCACGGACACATTCTCCTCCGCTCCATCACTCTTTGGCGGGAAAGAAAAAGTGCAGATCTTCATATCCACTGAGACGGCTTTAAATATTCTGCAAGCCGACTGGCTGGAGTCCAACTGGACAAGCTCGATGTGTTCCTGGTTATATTCAGAGCCAGGGAAAAGCTGCTTAAATCCAAAACACTCAAGTCAAGCTGACAAAGCCCTTGTGTAATTGCCTGAAAGTGTCATTCATCACAAGGAAAATACAATAAAGAAAGTGGAATTAAATAAGAATGGTACTGGATAGGCATCACAGGATCTCGACCAATCAATCTGCACATGACTGAAGAATCTGTAGGCAACAGGACACGGACAGGATTCTTGGTATCAGCTGCATATTTTAGCCCGACCACCTCGTTTCACCGGGTTTTGGTTGTATTCAGGTTAAAAGTCTGTGTGGAGAGCAAAAGATTGATTATTAAGGAGTGTGAATGATGCTCTTTTGTGTACTCTATGACCTCTGAGCTGCTGGAAGTGAGCATTAGAAAAAGGGAATTTCCCTTTGGACATTAAGAGTATTTACTTTTGTTTCATTAGTCAGAACGAGGCCTGATCGACCTGACCCCGTCTCATCCTGAGAGGGAGTTCCTTCAGCACCCTGAGTCATTTCCTGTTACCTTGATCACTTTCTGAGGTCGACTGTTTGAGGGCAGAAAGGTAGGATGATCTATTACTGTGTGCACGCCGCACATGAAATGGATCAGAACCAGAATGCACCGGCTTCCTTAATTACCTTTATATTAATCACTGTGCAAGCACAAGGAATACACAATGAAAGTGGAGGTTAATGGATTATATTTACAGGATTCACCTCCTTATTTAAATTGTTGTAGCTACACTTGAGGTAATAAATGATAATTGTAACACCCACTTAACAAGTACATTACAGTAGAAAAGGTTAAAAGTTGTCAATTAAATACAATTATAAGGATCATGTTATCGAGGGAAATACCCTTAGGTTGTTTACTAAGCTTGTTCTGGACGTATTGCATCTACAAAATTATTATTAAATCTCTATGTTCCATGTACAGCATTAAGAACTAATCCTAATTAACCACTAGGTGGCATGGCACAACTATTTTTTCCTTGTTATTCTTATGAGGTTAGGATATGCTACACGCAGCTCCAAACAAGTAAGTATTTCCTGCAAAAAGGAATGTACAGTATGTGGCCCTACACCTCAGCTCTAGGCCTCGTACAGGTGTGTTATCCTGAGCGGCTCGGCAGGGAGTTGGATGACAGAATGGAAAAATAAATTGGTGTGTGTGCTTGTGTGCACTTGGCATCCGCCTGGCTGTGTGAATGTCATACAGACAGTTAACATTGGTGTTGCAACCCCCTGTCCCTCTGATCTTGGCTACCAGCTGTCTGCTAATAAGTGATGTAATATTACTCCATTTTTCAACATTGAAACCACACACACACAAACACAGAGATGCCACGTGGCTGACCCGCTGATCATTGTTTTAGATTGCTTATTGATGATAATCGTGGAAGAACAAATTACTTAAATAGAGACAAACTCCCAACTGTTGAGCTGTGTGTTTATGTGACACGGTGGTAGCTGGATTGAAATAAGTTGTTCTGGTGTGCGAGTCTGTTCTTACATCTTAGTTTGCGTCTGTACTGTCCATGCTTTGAAGGAAACGTGGTGTATGTTTCTGATACATTGAGTCACTTTGTTTGTTTGTCCGCCCTCTGTTGGTAGGAAATAAGAAATGAACGCCGGTGGAGCTGTTGTCCATGATTGATGCCGTAAAGCTGAGGGAGCTGAGGAGTGACAGAGCTCCAGTCTGACAGAGGGGATCCATTAAAGCAGCTGTCTGTCCCAGAGGGCACCTGCCCCGGATAAAGAATGAGTTGTGCTCCTGAATGGAGCCCCCGAGTTTATTCACAAATCTTAAGGTGGATGCCTGAATTGGTAAAGACATGAACTACTTCAAAATAAAGGCTACTTTAAGAAATTCAATAAAGTATTAGTGAGGATAATCTTTACCTAGTGCAGTTTAATTTCCTGCCATTTCAAAAAAAATCCAAGATAGTGTAGTGTTTATTTGACTGAAAACATCAAAATGAAACAGCAAGCAGGAATTGAAGATGGTTTTTCAATAGCAATCTGATAAGTAGAGCTGTGGCTGTTGAAAGCAATATCTTACTAGTTTGGTAATGCAATCAATTGTATGTATTGTATTTGTTTCTGGGAAACACTCAGTGACAGTACATCATCTTCTATTTGTTTTACAAAAAGATATTTATTTCATACAAGAAAAATAATGTTATATAATTATCGCCCTTGATGGAACCCATCCCTTTCACTACTCCATAGTACGAGTGCAAAGTTCATCAGAAAAGCTTGTTTCCAATCAACAGCACTCTCTTCATCAGCCTCCAGTCTCTTCCTCCACACCCTTCTCTATTGACAGGATTGGGAAATGAGAGAATTAAGTAATGGAAGGAAGTTCATTGATCACCGATTGAGGCCTTTCATTAGCACTCGCGTTTGATCGACACACCCATAGCAACCAGAGAGAGGAGGAGTGAGGGGAGAGAAGGAGGTCAAAAAGTTTAGAGCAGCAACCTAACTCCACTTAGAACTTGAACAAAAAAAAAAACATCATCAAACTGTACATCAGGCAACAATGATAATTTGTCTACCAATGAATTGGAATTGGAACTGCTTCCAAAAATGTAACCTTTTCCAATGTGGCGTCTTGCTCACAGAAATATTGATAAAGTGGACATGAAAACGGACCTGTCAAGTTCCAGTTCACTTTCTTTGGCAGAACTGAGTATAGTCCTCAGAAAACTCAATGAATATAAATTCCTTTCCGAGGACCAATTACAGAACAGGCCTATCTGGCATCAGACGCAGGGAGACAAGTGGTCAGGAATGACACAAAGACACTCAGGAAACTAGCCTATAAACAAATGTGAAAAATGGCACTACGACCAATAGGAACGATTTTGCAAAACCATTATAAAAAAACATAAAATATGTTGTCTTTTATCCCAGATATCAATATATGTCTATTTGTCGTCCAACATATTGCAAGAAACGTTCACACACATGGTTAAATAATGTCTGAATATAGAAACTAAATCTCCAGTACAGAGTTAGTCCAACTGACAAGTATCATGATATCATCAATAATTCATTATTTGTATAGTTAATATAATCATTTATTGTAAGCCTTACTTATGTTTTTGATTTGTTCATAGAAGAAAATGTTATTACCATGACTGTCTGTCTTTATACTATGTGTGTGTTTCCTGCTGAATAATTTAAAATCATATGAGGCTGGGTTAAGAGTCACTCACAGAAGGACGATGTGTACAAAAAATATCTAAATATATTTTGTGTTTCTAAAAAAACCCAGCATGAAGCAGAAACAAACACAAAAGATACGCACATGTTTTAAACAAGGAGAATATCTGATACAGCACAGGGTGGGCTGTGGGTGCCTTCAGGTTCCTTTACTTTGTGTGACAGTATAATAAGCCAGGCGTGAAGGATCAACCACCAAGATGTCTAAATGTCTCTACCAGTGACACTGTTGGAGCCGCGGTGTCGAAAACACACAGCAGAGTGGGCTGGATGTCGGTTTAACCCACTCTTCTCACGTCACACGCACTGCTATTAACAGATTACCTGTCAGTGATGGAGCACAGGAACAAAAGACCATCATTTGCATTAAGTGAAAAACAGAACCTGACACTCACAGACTTTTGGCAAACACATTACACGTGTGTAAGCAGTGTTCGGCAGATTACATGTCAGGAGGCTTTCAAAGCATCGGCTCTACAATCTAGGAAAGAGGTCAGGAGACATCGATATGCATTGGTCATCCTGCGGAAGGGAAATAACCCCAATGTTCAGTTCAATTTCCATCAAGTTGATCAAAAAGCAGGTGACTTGTTTAGAGAGTGAGATGAAAATAACATATTTTAAAATGTTTTTTAATGCACTTTACTTGCTTCGAAGACATTCATCATTTAAGAATGACATTTCTCAAATCATAGGGTCTGCATGGGGTTGTCTTATTGTATTGTCTTCTTAGTATTAACATCATGGAAAACACCATCTCACATACATGATTTGTGGAGTGATATGACAATGAGATATTTCAAACTGCCAATTTGCATATTATATCAATGCCTTTGGACAGAATTTAGTGAATAAACTGGGTAAGTTAAAGCTTAATACACCTCTATCAGTTAGGCAAGTTTGAACTATATCAGGAAGGGCTCATTAGCAGACAGATACTCGATGTATTCTCTGGGAGAAGCTCTCCAATTAAAGAGGCCCTGCCAGTGAGAACTACTTATTTCACAAGGGCTGCCTGCCATTGTCTTTATTCTTTAGGATGTTGTATTGTGTTAGCAGCAGGGAGGTTGCATGTTCTGTATGTAAAGTGTTTGCATAATAAAATATGTGAGCATTAAAGAAGCACAGCATATTCACCGCATATACTATTCAATATTTTCCCTGAAATCCCCCTGATTATTACATTCATTTTTAAGTTAAGAAATAGCTGTTAATTTGAATATTCACAGCCTAATAGATTCCATGACATTGACTCTCTTGACTTTTTAATGACTTTTCGGAAAGCAAGTACTTTCAAAATTAACTTATAGTGCCAAGAAAGTGTTTAAATATGCCTAATATAACAGATGTCAATGCTTAATGGCTTACAACTGGCCAAGTTGGCACAGATCTGCAAAGATGCACAATCAAGGACAGACCCACACCCTTCATATTAGGAACATTATACAACATCATACATGTCAGCATGCCCAGGAGATAAATGTCACAGACAAAACATTAATGGGAATAATCTGTGATAAAGGGCTTTAGGAGGCATACTTTTACGGAAAATATATAACATTTCAACATATTTCATACATTAAGTGCACATTTTTCCAGATTCCCTTCTTTTAATGCTTGGAATATTCGTGGCTGATTTTTTGCAACACCATCAGGTAAACATTTAAACAGGAATGTGAAGATTTAAATACAAACTGTTATGGAATTGACTCCTAAGAAAGGCCTATTTGTATCATCCCCATGGCCTGTCCTCACCACACCACTCTCAAGACAGATTAAACATATTATTTTTGTTGTTAATTCATATCTCTTCTTATATGGAGGGTCAAACAAACAATGACCTCCATGGTCATTTTTTTAAGTGGGACTATGTTGACAGTGGTTTGAAGAGTGATAGCAAGAGGAAAAGAACAAGAGTTGACCAGAGAAGTTTAATTTCCTGTCCAAAAATGTAGTTATTTAATATGATGAAGACTCCCTGTCCCTGTATGCCGGACATTCCTGCACTGACTGTTTAAAGACAGACAGGAATGCACACTTGAGTCAGACAGGTATGCACAGTGAAAATTCTCCAGGATGAATCTCAGAGTCAGCAAGAGATAAAGAAGACTTTCTGAGTTTGACCAAATCATCTCACAGTTTAAGGTGTTATCCAAAACAGAACATTCACACATAACAAGGTAACAGAGTTCACCGGCAAAAACACGAATCCTGAGCAGCACCAACCACACAGTAAAATCCTGATCAGTCAGACACGCTGTATACACAAGGAGGAGAACGCGTGTGCGTTGGAGAGTGGTGGGAACTCTGCCAAACACGAGGTCAGTTGAGGTCATTTGAATAGAGGAGAAGAGCTTCTTTGAATGGAAAATTCTGCGGGTGGACATTGTTTCCATGGTCCGTGATAAAAGTAAGCGCACACAATGGGCAGTTGGCAAACACGGTTGGAGGCCTTTGTATTTAATCGAGCAAACTGTTGAAATACATTTGCAAAGTGTATGGCTTAAATGTATATGCAAATCTATTAATCTATTACTAATCAAACATATATATTTGAATACAGATCTACTGTTCATCTCCTTCCTCATTGTCTTTGCTGTTATTCCTTTATGTGCTCTCTGCCCTCTGTGTTGCCCTCTCTGTCTCCCTTCCGTTTCTATCTGTCTTTGAATGTGGTTATGTAAGACTTCTCAGCAGTATAGGCAGCTCGACATAAAGAGAGAAGGAGAGAAAGGGGGAGGGACAGACACTTTCAAAAGACATACTATGTGAGTTTCCTAGCTTCCAGAAAGACTTCCTTTCCTCAACAGAACATAAAGAAGGAACCACCCCCACATGTTTACAAACTAGCTTGTGAATGCAGCCCACTGCGTTCTGCTGGCAGGCTCATTTAGCTGCCGGCCTCTTCAAACACAATCTGTTTAGGTCTCCGCTGTATGGAGCCGAGCCCCTGTGAAACAGAGTTGGTAATTGTTGGGCTGATGCTCTGCATTTTGGCTAAGTGGCAAGATAAGTGTTTTTGGCAAACAGGCAATGGAGCTATTAACTGTAATGAGCCAAACTCCTGAATTAGAGCAAGAAAGTGGTAAAGGAAATGGATCGAGGAGGAGAGAGAACAAGTAGAATAAAAAAGTGGAAACATTACATTAAAATTAAGGGTTAATAAAGGGTTAGAAATTAGCTGTATGTAATAAAATGGCACAATGGCTTTTACAAGTGGGTGACAACAGAAAAGCAAGGCAGCAGCCATGATATCATCATCTCTTTGTTTAATTAATGATGAAGATACAGCACACACCGTTCAACACCTGCTCCCTAATTTAAAGGGACAGCTTCATAAACTGTGGGCACACTGTTGCCTTGGTAACAAAGGGGTTTAGACTGTCTGGAACACACAGAGAGAGAAGCTGAAATTAAGGACTAATGTCAAGGTGTAAGAGCTGCTGCTGACGTGCAAGTGCTGTGTGTGTGTGTGTGTGTGTGTGTGTGTGTGTGTGTGTGTGTGTGTGTGTGTGTGTGTGTGTGTGTGTGTGTGTGTGTGTGTGTGTGTGTGTGTGTGTGTGTGTGTGTGTGTGTGTGTGTGTGTGTGTGTGTGTGTGTGTGTGTGTGTGTGTCATATAAAGTTAGAAGTGCCCTTGCTGTTGATCAGACATGGTTCTGATGTATGGCCTTGCCAATAGAACCCGGCTCTCCATCCAAATGGAAGTGCTCTCAAGGCTGGGAGACTCAGCATGTCTCGTTAGTCATGATTTTCTCTTAGAGTATGTGTGTGTGCATTGGCGTCAATGTGTGCACAAAGCTGGATCTTGCCCTCTGGCCTCAGATAGAAGACGAGGAGATAAAGGAAGATGACAAGAAGAACAGACAAGAGAAGAGCTGAGAGGCTCTAAGGATGTTGATGTGATGGCTCTGTGTGTGACTTTCTCTGTCCGTGTCTGCAGAAGCTAACAGCTGCAACAGATGAGCTTCAGGCTCTCTTTTACACTCTGGTTTCCATCTCACAGCTTATAAACCGACGACTTGTGACACTAAGCAATAAAGTGTCACACACACACACACACACACACACACACACACACACACACACACACACACACACACACACACAC
Organism: Notothenia rossii; assembly: GCF_949606895.1. Taxonomy (NCBI): domain Eukaryota; kingdom Metazoa; phylum Chordata; class Actinopteri; order Perciformes; family Nototheniidae; genus Notothenia; species Notothenia rossii. The sequence goes on along the minus strand of NC_136911.1, from coordinate 10,570,899 downwards.
ACACACACCCCCACACACACACACACACACACACACACACACACACACACACACGTGCACGCACACACAAACACACACACACACACACACACACACACACAACAATGTAAGACAGCATTAAAACATTGAACCCTACATTAACCGATATTGTTGGCAACTTTGAAACAAACTGATTCTAATTTATAGTGTGAAATAATTAGAAAAAAGTTGCTTACTGGCTTGTCCACCAGACAGGAAGTGAAGCCAGCATTGGTGTGGTGTTGACTTGATGAATAGAATGTCCGTCTAATATTCACTCTAATTTTAGCTCTGTTTTGGTCTGCTCGAACTCCTAAGGGAAATGTCTGACTAAATAGCTGGTAAATGCTCCACTATGCCTGTTGCTGCTAGAAATTAGAGTGGGAGTAAATCAAAGTGGACTTGGGTGATAATTATCTGTACGTTTACAAGATAAGACAGAACAATTTAGAATAGATTGGATGGCAGACAGTAAGTGAGAAATCGGATCTGGGAACAGCATTATTCAAGAACTGAAAACGATCTTAAATCAACTTTACATAATCTCAAGCCGGCATTAATCGCACATACATTAAAATGTAAGTAACATATACTGTATACACTGTATACACAATTATTAGGCAAGTGAGTATTTTGACCATACTGTATCATCATTGTTAAGTATATTTTCAAACGTATACGCTGTATCTCGAATGCGTATTAGATTTAAGCAAATCATGAGATGTGTATTTGTGTGATGAGGGAAGGTGTGGCCTAAGGAGATCAACACCCTATATCAAGGTGTGCATGATTATTAGGCAGCTTTTCCTCAGGCAAAATGGGCCAACAAAGAGATTTAACTGACTTTTGAAAAGTCAGGTATTTTAAAATGTCTTTCAGAGGGATGCAGCACTCTTGAAATTGTTAAGATAGTGGGGCGTGATTACAGAACAATCAAACATTTTGTTGCAAATTGTCAACATTATGGCAAGAAACTTGTTGAGAAGAAAAGATGCAAATGAACTGCCAAAGATTTGAGAAGAATCAAATGTGAAGCTGCCAGGAAGCCAGTATCCTCCAGTGCTGAAACCTGACCACAAATGAACAAGACACATGAGTTGAAACGTCAAGACTGGGCCAAGAAATATCTGAAGACATCTTTTTCTAGGTTTTATTGACTGATGAGATGAGGGTGACTCTTGACGGTCCAGATGGATGGGCCCGTGGCTTGATCAGTAATGGGCACAGAGCTCTACTTCGACTCAGACACCAAAAAAGTGGAGGTGGGGTTCTGGTATGGGCTGGTATTATTAAAGATGAGCTAGTTGGACCTTTTCGGGTTGAAGATGGACTCAAAATCAACTCCCGAACCTAATGCCAGTTTTTGAAGACACTTTCTTCCATCAGTACAGGGAAAAGTCTGCATCTTTCAAGAAGACCAGGATTGTATGAAGGACAATGCTCTCTGAAGTACACAGTGCACCTCTCTGAACAGTGTCTGGGAGGCTGTGGATACTGCTGCACAAAATGTTGTCAACAGATCAAGAAACTGACAGACAGAAGGCTTGTGACTGTTATTGAAAAGAAGGATGGCCAAATTGGTATATTGCCTGGTATTCTTTTTCCTTTTGTTTGGTGTCAGAAATGTTTATTTGTACATTTTGAGTCGTTGATTTATTATTCTCATTTTAACAGATGACAATAAACAAAGGAGATGGGAACGTTTTTCCTTTAGTTGCATAATAATTGTGCACACTAAATGTTGCGAACACATAGATATTCTCCTAATAAAGCAAAAACCCCAGTTTTACTTTCTTATATATTCAAGGTTGGAGTTTTATTAACATTTTGTATTGACAAAAAGCCCTGTAGTTGTTCAATAATTAAAATAATCCTCAAAAATACAACTTGCCTATTAATAACTTTGCACACATTGCAGTTAAACATCTCGATCTGCTCCCCTCTTCCCGCCTCTGTCTTTCCTTTTTCCGTCTTGTTTCTATTCCTGAATGTGTGTATTAAGAAAATGTACCTCTGTGTAATATATGTTTATGTATAATGGATAAACCGATCTATAATTGGCCTCAATTATCCTTTGACTATATATATGCTGCGTGGCTCATTAGTTTGATGAATATGATTGTTGTTCTAATCAATAACTGACCAGCTAATGAGCCAGATAACCAAGCATGGGAATACAGACAACATGAACACATAAAGCGCAGTGGAAGCATACAGCTGGAGCTTTACCACACACAGCACCTATATGAAGTTATGTATGTGATTTTGCTGCTGCGTAAAAACTAACAATGGACTCCCTGTGTCAAGGTGAAAAGTTTTGTTTCCACTCAGCCTTAGCAACAACCTTGTGAAGTCATGACATGACAAACCATGACTTCATGGTACGGTAGGCTGGGAAAGTGAGTTTTAATCAATCTAAGAGCTTACCTTGCTATACATGGGTGACAGGGTGAGATCATACTGTATTTACCTTTGAACAAGCTAAACAATCATAACATTAGGTGATCTGAAAATAGTCATAAACTAAAAACACAAAGCTACTTGGATGTATGCTCTCAAACGGATCAGGAAAATTAACTACAGGAAATCCTGAAGTGCATTAAAATATATGTCTAGGTATTTGACTAGCTTCCTCTTAAAATTCCCTCATTGGCTCAAGGTCTTAGAGAGATGAGACTGTGTTTATGTGCTGGATTATATCACCTTTCTATTCTCAGTGCCTCTAAACCAGCCAGCAGCTGCGGAAGATCACAACGAAGCATGCGTGTGATTTGACAGGAGTTTCTGTGAGCTCCAACAGCAGCCAGAAAAGGCTGTGTGTGTGTGTGTGTGTGTGTGTGTGTGTGTGTGTGTGTGTGTGTGTGTGTGTGTGTGTGTGTGTGTGTGTGTGTGTGTGTGTGTGTGTGTGTGTGTGTGTGTGTGTGTGTGTGTGTGTGTGTGTGTGTGTGTGTGTGTGTGTGTGTGTGTGTGTGTGAAAGTGCTGATGAGGTGGAGATAGAGAGCTGAAGGGGAGCTTGTGACTGAGTTTGGGAGTGAGTGGATGAGTGAGTGTGTGTATGTGTCAGAGAATGGATGTGTCAGTGAATCAGCTATTCATTGAGGATGTGTGTGAGAGAATGATAGTCAGGTATTGAGTGATTGCGTTTGTCAGTGAGTGAGTGAGAAGAAAATCGAGGCAAAGGGCCAAGTGAGGACCAGCAAAAGTGTGTGTGTGTGTGTGTGTGTGTGTTAAAGGGTCCGGTAGGGGTGTAATGGTATACGTATTCGTACCGAAATTATTCGGTATGGGCCCTTCGGTTCAGTACACGTGTGTACCGAATATAGCGTTAAACGTAAAAAATTGAGAAGGTGAACAACTTTTTGGAAGTAATCTCAGGTGCTGCGTCGCAGCATTCAGAGTAATTTTCTCACATTGGGTTCAACGCGTCATAGAGCGACCAAGTCATTTCATTGGACGAGAGGCACACTATGAGAGCTGGTCACAGGGATGCGTTCAAATTTAGTCAGTAATTTGAGGAACTGTCGAAATGGCGAACGCAGATAAAGTTTAGCTCGGAAATCCTCCAGCATCATTGAAGTCTCCGGTTTGGGAACATTTTGGTTTCGCAGTTACGTACAAGGATGACGGACAAAGACCGGTGGACCGAACCAAAGCTGTTTGTCGGCATTGTTCAACTAAAATTGTTTACGCTGCTGGCAATACATCAAACTTCCACACTTGCACACTCATTTGAAAAGGCATCACCCGAACGTGAATATCAACGGCAGTACCAAAAGAAAAAAGACTGAAGTACAAACCCAACTCCCGCTAGCATTTAAGCCTCCAACACTCGCAAAAAGTTCAGACCGAGCCAAAGCTATTACAAACGCCAAATATCCTTATGTTGCCATGTTAGCAAAGCGCTGCCTGGCTGTATCTGCTACCTCTGTCCCTAGCGAGAGGGTGTTCTCCACAGCAGGAGACATTGTTAGTGCCAGCAGATCTGGCCTTTCGGCAAGCAATGTGGACAAGTTAAGTTTTCTTTAAAAAAACATGAAATTACAATAACAAGCAAGTCTTAAAGTCAAACTGGCTGCTTAGGTACTAGTACAGTACAGTTCAAATACAGATTATTTCAGTTCATCGAAATGCTGCACCTTAAATGTTTATTTTATTATATTTTGTATTTAGTTGAGTGAATACATTATTCACAGTTTAATAATAATAAAACAAAATATATATATATATATTTTATGTTTTGTGATCATTTTTTCTGCTGTACAGAAAACGTACCGAACCGTGACCTAAAAACCGAGGTACGTACCGAACCGAAATGCTTGTGAGCCGTTACACCCCTAGGGTCCAGTAAAACATACACCATTGTGGGTCATTCGTCTATAGACAAGACACTGGCCACTGGCCACCAGCAGTAAAGAATATCACCATGCAGAAGCCTGACACACACACACACACACACACACACACACACACACACACACACACACACACACACACACACACACACACACACACACACACACACACACACACACACACACACACACACACACACACACACACACACACACACACACACACACACACACACACACACACACACACACACACACACAGCAACCCAATACAGCTGGGCTTACATATTTAAGAGGGGCATGTGATGGGCTGTTTGGACAGAGGTACTGTGTGTAAATTGTGTTTGTGTGCTGTGTGTGTCTTTTGGATCTAAGACAAATGTTTCCTGTCAAGGCATTGTGGAAAATTCCCTCCCCTATTTCCAGTTATAAAAATATGTTCCTTGTGTGCCATCTCCATTTATGTGTACAGACATTTTAAGTGTTACACAGGAAGACATTATGTACTGGTAAAAGTAAATACATGTGACAACATGCAATGAGCCCAGGCTTATTTAACGTCACAGATGATACATTCAAATTCAGAGGATCAGCATTATCCGATACACAATCAATCCAGTAATTTTAAATAAAATGTATTGACAACTTAGTATTATATTTTAAATGGAAATTGTTCAACTAAACATTTACAAAACATCTCCAGTAATGGCCCTGTCTCTCTGAATAGTGAGTAATAATGCACAAACTGACATTCAGTTATTCACTCGCCCCATAGTGGGGCGAGTGAATAACTGAATGTCAGTTTGGATTATCTTTCAGTTAATAGTTCCTTATTCAATTATTAAACTATTGATATATCCATCACTTCTTGAAGCATACATTGACTTTGTCATTCTGTCACTTATGAATGTCACGGGCCATCTCCACCCTGCATCCACCTGTGTGCCAGAATGTAGCAGTGCTGTTGAGAAGGGTCTCGCTGCAGATCTCCACATCCTCTGGGCCCAGGAGTTCAACATTTTTAATCCCTATCTGATCAGATCAAATTTGGATTTGGGGGAGTTCAAAACCAAAACAGGATTAGGATGACTTTGATATCCGATCAGATCAGGAAATCCAATCAAAGCTTTAATCTGGATCAAATCTTCAAAACGGGTAGTTCAAACCGACAACACAGGATTGGGATCAGTTTGATCCCAAAAAACTGGATTACCCTGATCCCACCAGAGGGGTGGATTTCCAGTGGATTACCAGAGCAAAATGTACTGTACCATTTATTTTAAAATATGTTTCAATTTAAATAAGATGGCAACGTTTGTTAACTGAAATAATACACACTTTTTAGCCTTCATGGGAAATACATTTTTATTTTTCCCATTTTTGCTCACGTTTGTGGTGGCCTATTTGTTTTTCAACCAAATGTTGATGACATAAATGTTGATGCTCATAAAAGTGTAACAGCAAAGATTGTCAATCAAAAATGTAACTTAGATTAAAGTAAAAATATCTTCAACAAAAAAAAAGTCCATCATCTGTCATCACCTTTCAAATAAAAAAATATAATTAGACATTATAGATGTCTCTGCAATGTGGTCTCTTGTCTTCCTTGTATAATTTTTCATATCCACTAGATGGCGATCGGTAGGATTAAAGCACTGATATTCAGGATCTAGTCATCTTGAAAAATCGTAATCTGGATCAGGGTGATCCTATCCAGAATTGCTTTGAACTCCAGGGACAACATTTGGCCGACTTGTCTGATCCTGGATCACAAAAAATGGGATTTCAAAATCTGATCAGATCTGATTGAGATTAAAAGTTTTGAGCCCTGTTGTCTGAATTTGTAATCCCATAACACCAATGTAAACATACAACCTTTATATTTCAATATAATGTACAGTAATTAATAAGGTTAGGTAAAATAACATTATGACTTGTTAGTACAAATAACTTACCTTAGGAGTTTGCCAAATGTGGCTACCTATGCTATTCTAGTTCAAAAGCTAAGATTTACATTAGCTAAAATGATCAAATGTAGCATTTCTTTAAAAAATGTGGTTCTTTATGTTACCTAACTTTGAAAGACACAGTTACATTGAAATATCATGGTTGTTTTGTTTACTTTGGTGTGACAACAATACATTAGTCTGCTCTGATTGGATAGCTGGCTGGCTCTGTTATGAGTGGTCATCTGCTGTGTGTTGGAGTGCCAGCCAATAAAAGTGTTACATACAGAGGTCAAAATGTTAAGGATGTAGAAACAAGGATTCCAATTGAGGCATGTCATGCCGCGGTGGTTAGCTTTGGGATTTTACATTTACGTGCACAAACATCTACTGTATATAACATACTAGAAAAAGGAAAACCAAAGATTGCATACCAGGGCCCCTTTAGGAAGGAACAATTATTGACACACCTGATTTTCTACCTTTAATACCAACTCTGCAGTGGTACACTATTAATGCAAGTTGCTAACTGAGCATCAATATAAGTCATCACAACAGTTACCAAAAAGTAACATTGTGATTCATTAGTGCAGTAAAAAAATAAATTGGTTGTCATCTTGTTTGTTGAGCTAGTATAAATGATGGCAGAGTAACACTGTTTGGCGTGGTAATGGCAATAAGATTTCAATGTCGAGACCCGGTTGGGATTACCTTCTACAAGGAATTATTGCAAACATTTTGTTTTATTCTCCAGGTCCTTATCTCACTTTTTGGGCATTTTAGATCTGACATCCCACAAATGGAATAGCACTTTCCATCCAATCTCCAGCTACAGACGCAGTACTAGTAAAGCAGAATGTGTAGGAACAAGGAGAAGGGCAAGTGGAGGGAGGACACATCCGATTGAAAAACAGGGGCAAGGATAAGAAGAAAAGTTTGAGTTAGAAAGGTAAGGTATTTAAAGCGTTTGTTGAGGAGGGCAGGAGAGAAGTATACATATGTATATGTGTCATATTTCACTCCTCTTAGCAACTGTACTTTAAAACTGCGGATAGTACCTGTAGTCATACTGTTGTATTTTCAAATGTGAGCTGGTGTTTGATTCAGTTGCTCACTACAGTGACATGACATAACTCCTACAGTAGTTATATAACTAAGCTATCCCAAACAGTGCTGATGGCACTGAGTGGGATGATGAATAAAGACTTAAGCGGGTAGACCTGCAGCTGCATCATAGAAATAACAATACAGTCCAGCGAAGAGAAGACAAGACAAGAGAAGAGAAGCAGTCAGTGATCACAGTAGAACGCGTCGGCCATGACTGATTGCCATCTCTGAGTTGTATTATTCACTTTATGGACATGCCATGTTTGTAATGCTTCCCTCTGCTTCAAATCGAACATATATCACGTGGTGGCAGAAAAATATTCGGGAGTGTGGCTCTATGGATTAGGCCTCTTGAACACATCGTTATTACATTACATATTTACAGAAAGCACAGAGGAAAGTTCCTCATGTATTTTCAACACTGGACCCCCCCTCATTTTGGGTTATTGCCCAATCTGTGTGTTCCAATGCAACAACAATGACACTTGTTTGGCTCTATAAGCATTCACATCACTGCTGCTATCAATACACAATTTAGATTTCAATTTAAAAAAGCTTTGGATGAGATAATGACCTCAAAAGGTTTCAACAGAACTACACAATCAGCCACTGCGGATTGTTGGCAGCGACTACCCCAACCCAACACATGGACACGTACACTAGGAGTTTCCCTGATTAAGAATCTATCTGATGTCTCTATATTTTGCTCAATAATCCTACCTCAGTTTTACCTTCGTTTATCAATAGGAAAACCAATAAAAAGGCACTGTCCGTCATACTAAAACAGAGCAAAGGGCATTAAAAGACTAACAGAACATTGATCCTTAGCCTTTTTGTGGTTGTAAAAATGACTTTTGGCCTAATTCCACTTCCACTATTGTAGCATTGACATAGAAATGAACCACGACGAGAGAGACAAGAGGGGAAGAGCTTTTTCTGTGAAAGCAAACAGCTGCTTCTACGTACCTCCACCTGCTTATCTGACAGATAATTCTTCCTAAATTCTAAATCTATGTAGCTCCCCAAATGAGCTTTGTTCTAATCTGAGTGCTGTTTTATAGCCTTTTTTGCTCTATAGCAAGGAAGCTGCTCTGATAGTCCTCCAAGTTAGGATATTGCCAATAAATGCACATCCCTCAAGGAGACAGAAAGGACATGAGTTATTTAAAAAATAAAAAAACAATATTATTATTATCGCATGATCTATTGGCATAAGCCAAGCAGTTCTTTAACAGCACCATCCCTTGATTCATAACCACATTTCACTGCCACCGCAACAATTAAACTATTCAGTGTCACCCATAAAACACACACATGATGTTTAGTATAGCCTGGCAACAGCATACCAAAACAAGCCCTGTGTTTACACTGGGATACAAATACAAAAGCTATTTAACATGATAAAACCTGCATCCTATGACTTTCCAGCAAATGCCAAGATGCATAGGAATGCATAAATACAGTACATACAGTAGTATTAATACGTGTAGGTGTACATTCATCTATCTTCATATTTATATGAATAGTACCAGAAAACCACAGGCACAATTGCAACAAAGTCCCCCATGTAATGTGACAAACACAGGACAGGTACATGCAATACAGTTTTAGTAGGAATATAGATAATAAATGATGATGAAAGTTAATTTACATCTCAGAAGAGAATGCAGTTCAAACAAAGCCCAAAGTGAAATACCCTGGGAAATCATACAAACAATAATGGACTACAAATATTCACAGAAAACCAATAGTTCCTATCATAACCTATACAATGATACAATCAGCCAATAACCCATTTAAATGCCTTTGTTGAATATTAAGCAGTTAAAGCTAGTGTCCTGGCTCAGTCATGCACCAACAGCGATGTTGGTGCATGAGCTGGCAGCCTATGAACAAACAACAGGTGTTAGATCATTAATGAGAAGACGATGAATATGCATTGATCTCCCTTTTCTTTCCGTCCTCAGCTTGTGCTATCTTTTCCTCATCAAGAAAGACCTATTGGCTCTTGCTATCGCCGGTAATATGTCTGACTGCTTTCAGAAGCTTAATGATGATAGGAGTGAAGCTGTGGGATCTGGCCCTGACCTCCTAAGAGTTCCTCCATAGCTTCACAAAATGCAGCCAGCGACAGTTTTTGAAGTATCATTACATTTCCTCTCAAACCAGCACTAATCTCCAGTTATTTATCTGCCAGGGGAGATGTTTAGTCCACTAACCAATATATATTGCGTGAAATCCTACCGCTTTTATCGTGTGCTTTTAACATTTTTAATGTAGGCCCTGACCTTTGTAAAACACAGTAGGCCATGGAAAAGACATCAGTATACTGAGGCTTGAGGGGTTATCATTAATCTACTGGAGAGAGGAAGATGATGATGCCAGCGGGAGGGCATCCATCTCATGCTGCTATGGGATGGGGCTTGATCCCTGACAAAAGAAGAGGCCATTAGCAGGTAAACGGCTTGACGTCTTCATGAAGCTTTGGCCCATAGCAATTAAAGAGTTATTACAATGTCAATGGTTTTGCTTCAGGCAAACTCACACTGTCCCAAGATATATGCAGAGGCAGCAATCTGATCTGAGCAATTAGTGGTTGATGGCAACACTAAGATGAAGAGCGCTTGCACTCCTGCTCCTCTTTTCCCATGTTTCTTTGGCTCAGCCTCTCCCTCTCCTGGGCTCAGCCATCAGTTTCACTCCTTTTCTGTCAGAGCATCTTCTCTCACACACCAGGGTGTCTCTGTCTCTATGCTTCTCTACAATCCTGTAGAGAAGCAAGAGTCCTTCTCAAGTTTGTGCTGTTCATCTCTAATTCAGCATATCCTATCCATTATTAGAAAATAAAGGCTTTTTGTGTCCACATGGCTGGAACAGCTGTGGTCCCACAGATGTGCAGCCTGATACCCGAATTGCGCAGGTGTAGGTCTGTTGTTCCAAGCCTTTCCTGATCCACACTCCATTTCAGTCAGTGATGGTGTTGTTAAATAGTTTGCCAATAGTTTGACTTTTCTTTGAGGACAAAATGTATGTGCACAGACAACCTATAGGGTGGTGGTGGCGGACTTGGCTTGCCAACTGGAAGGTCACCAGTTCAAGTCCCGGCAAGACTAAGTGCTACCGAGGTGTCCCCTACACTGCTCCTCGGGCGCAGCCCACTGCTCCTAATACTAGGATGGCTCAAATGCAGAGAAACCGTTTTGTTACTATGTAATGACAATAAAAAATAAAAGGGTTTATAATTAGGTTATGAATTAGGTGGTAAACACTTTATTAATCATTAAGAACAATTTATAAACCAGTTCTAACATAGTTTTCATACATCAACACAGGCTCACTATTTGGCAAGATAAATAAGCCTTATATTGGCTACTTAGCGAGAATCAACTCAGTGAACAACAGATACCAAGGATGCTAGCTGATGAAGAAGACAAAGTGAGCTAAGTAGCCATAAGGCTTAGCAGTACAGATAAATGTGGGCTCACTATTTGGCAAGCAACCGGTCACAGTTGCCCTGTTTATCTCATGTCTTATAAAAGCTTATTAATGATTTGTAAAGTGTTCACAACCTAATTAATAAATGAATTACAAACTATTCGTAAACCCTTTATAAGGGTAGTCTTATTGTAAAGTGGTCCCAAAAAACCTCTTCAAAACAATCATTCATTTTTTTCCTTCTTCGTGCCACAACTCGACTGGACCGTGGAACTGGACAAAGTAAGTGTAATCTTGCCTTTGTGATACAAAATGTTGCAGAGCTCAGCTATACCTTCAACTGTAAAGCCCTAAGAAAACCTATTTGGCAGACTGGGGAGCTTTGCGTTAAATTGAGGGAGGAAGTTAGGCTGACCTAGGCTCTGAAGCATAGCTGGCCTTGTCTGGCCGAGTCAGGAACGGCCCTGACCTCTGAGACTCAGCTATTCAATTAAAAAAGACGGGACTCATCAGCCTGCTTGACTGGACTGGTTCCATTCTGTCAGATGGCCTGTCTCTTACCAAGAACCTGATACATAAAGGTAGGTAGGGTGACAACTGGGGGAGCTGCCACCCCCCCATCCATCTTTTCCTCTTCTTTATTCAACTAACAGGGGGTTAGTTACCTTCTTTGATCATTTGTTTCCTTAAGAAATGTAACAGCATAAACACTTTTGTAGTTTCCTGTTTGATCTGTACACGTTGTTAGCAATACTGTGGTCCTTAGCAGAGATCATAGGTCAACCTGCCAGCGTGAAAATGGCACTGATAATGGTGACTCGGATTTCACAGAGGCAACTTGACCCTCTTGTCTATCCTTGATGAGTCAGGGTACTTTTAAGACCATCTCATCTCTCGGCCTACACTCCTCACTAATTGACAGGCTCAGAAGGGTGTGCATGCGCCATGTGAGTCAGCATTAGCCGAGTGAGCGATCTCTGTGTCATCATACTTCTCCACCGTAGACGAAGGCCCCGGTTGGCACCTGTCAGTCAGTGGGCGGCCAAGTGTGGCGCCCTCCATTAGCCTGGCTGACAGACTTGAACCCAGGGCATCACTCACTCCCTCGCTTCATCAACTTGCGCCACCCTGCCAGCATTTGCTTAGGGCTTTTCATCAGCGCAGGCACATGTATGCAAACACACACACACACGTCCTTGCTGAGAGATATTCACCTTGGACTCTGACAGAAAGTAGTGACCTGGAGTAGTGGCTAGGGTAAGGCATCACCAGGAAAGATAAGCCCACTCTGACATCTGCTCCCTTCGTCCTTCTCTTCGTCTTTCTTACATACATCTCTTAGCTCCTCTCTCTTTATTCTTCCAGGACATCTTTTTCCACCTTCAATGTTCCCCCGCCCCCACCACCAACCATGTATCTGTTCTTCTGAGCTCCATGGTTAATTCATGTATCATGGCTTAGCTTGTGTACTGGTAGCCAGGATCAAGTCATTTCACTGATTCATCTTAGCTGGGCTTCAAGGTTACAGAGGGCACACATTCATCCAAAACCTTCTGGATGCTCAAAGCTTGTCAAAGCCCTCACTGTTCCTCTTCAGCCCCTATTAGCCCTCACCACTCCCTACTTTTCTCTACCTGTTCCACAACAGCACTTTTTGGAAAGCCCAGCTGTATTTTCTTTGACTTATACAGAATTGAAGATGAAAGGATCCTTGATCTCAGGTTCAAAATAATGCCGGTGCCCTAATTAGGTCAAAACCAAGGTGTATACAGAAACAGCAGGCCGTGTGCATGATCCTTCCAGTATCTTGTTAGTTGATCGGGGGCCACAGGGTTAATTTCAGATCGATATTCACCTCCTCAAAATTCACAACGCTCCTCAGCAGAGGGCAGATACCTCCCTAGTTCTGCCACAACTCCAAATCCACCTTGCTCAGTGAATCGATACAATTCATTGGCTAGTAAACATCTCAGACATTGATGTGGGATCTCAACACATGAGGTTTCCTATGTGACAGTGTGGCTTAGAGCAGTGTAGCAATGCTGAGGGGTAATTTATAAGAACGGAGAGGGTATCCAAAAAGTGTTGATGCTGTTGTTTACACAAGTGAGAGGATGGTTCCAATTGAAAAAATAATTTTGCATAACAATTGTACTATTTGATCAAGACAACCACTAACCTCATAAGTAAGCATGTAGGCACTTGAATGCTTTTTTTTTTTTAGACAAATATATACATTTTTTTGACAGTAAACAGGACCTTTGTTCATTAACACGTGAAAAGAATATTCATATATAATTTCAGTATTCAGCCGTAACAGTTCTGGAAAATGAAACCTGTAAAAGCACCTAAAACCTAAAAGTAACTAAAGAGTTCATCATTACAGAATATAAGTATAATGGGTTGTGATGACTTAATATAACATCAAATGTTGCAATATCATAACTGTGTACAATGCCACATCAACACTTCTCTTTAGTAGCTAAAATGAGTACTTGATGTGTGTATTTACGTGTGCATCTGTGTGTAAGTGTGTGTCATCCCTGTCCTTCTGTCTGATCGATGGAAACATGAGTTAATGAGTGTTTACTCCGCGGGTCACTGGACCATCAGGGTCTAGTGCTAACCTCCTCTGCCTGCTACTGATGCATTGTTGGCCTGGTACACCCATAAACACACACAGCCATAGACAGAAACACAACATTTGAATATCTCTCCAACTCTCTGAAAGACATATACACACATTTTGGATGTGTCAGTATGAACACGACAAGAGGAAGATAAGAGAGAGATACAAAGTGTGACAGCAAACATGATCTCTGAAAAGAAGTGTCAAACAAAGAGAAAGTTAAAAGTCTGTGTGTGTGTTTGTCATAAGCAAGCATGTAGAGAAAACGGATGTAGCTGTGTATTTGTAGAACGAGCGGCGAGGCAAACCAAATCTCTGTTTACTGTATAAGAAAAACTGAAAAGCCATCAATGTGAACTTATTAAAGGCAGTGCAAATAAAAAGGAGATAAGTATTCCCTTTTTCCATTTTTCTGGTGCTTAATGTTTACCAGCTGTCTACCGAAAAGGTTATCGCTGGCCATTACCATTCAGCTCCTCTGGGGCCTGGCCATAGATACCCAAAGGCTCAGAGTAAATGTCAAAATATGGAGGCTGAGTGGCTGTTCTGGCCATAAAAATGAGGAGCTGCTCTAACATTCCTGCTTGAGGGAACGTGTCTCAGTTACAACCATCTAATTTACAACACTAACTGTGGAACAAAATGACAGGAAAAGAGCAGATTTGACTGTTTACTCTGACTGAGTATAAATATCCTGTGCTTAAGACTCACTCCCATATACTGTTGAAGACCTGATTTGAATATAGACATAACATTTTCATTTAATGATAGGAACAATTCTGAAATTGGGAATGGCTAGATAGCTGTAAACACAGCTGCATCTTGCCATGCTCAAAATGCATCTATTAACAAAGAAAAACAGGACATTGGCCTTCTAATCAAAGCGGAAGGCACTGGACTTTTTTAAGGTGGAAATTTCCCAAGAGAGACGGCCCTGGTCGAATCCAATTTCCCTCCAGATTAACTGAGCGCTCATGCAAATTATAATTCAAGGAGACGGTGATGTGATTAGAAAGAGCTTATCCTCTCTCGTATGGCAGTTTAACCAAGCCAATCAGCAACAAGGGAGGACAGCAGTGCGTAAGTGTTGAAATCACAAATTGTTTGTCGAGCTTTGAACTCCATTTTTTGTATTAGGTGCATGTTACCTCCAATCAAATGATGAAAGGAGGCATTGATTCTGAACACTTAAGATAGGCAACACGCAGGGAAATGTACACAGATCGCATGACACATTTGTAATTGAATGTGATCGGAAACTGGGATTCATAGAGCGACGCCTTGCATTGTAAACCCAATGGGGCGATATAGAATCACATGTAATATTCTCTACTCTGTACAGTATGCCGTGTTTGCTTGTTAAACAATGTCCCTCGCCAATGATACACACACTTTATTATGTTTGAAGAAAACAAATAACAATGCAGACATCCAAAATCGACTCATCCCTGCTGTACTGTGTGTCAATACAGAGTGTGTTGTTTCTAGAAATGTAAAATGGAGCCTTTGAGGATTGGATTGGATTGACAAATCAAGATCCAGTTGCTTGTAAGATAATGATTATAGGTGGGTTAGATAAAAAGAGAACACTTATGTATACATAATTCATTATAATAAGCTTGCCATGATGCAGGAGAGCACTCGGGTTTGATGGAAAAGGTAGGAGTACTCTTTTGGTGAAAACCTTGATCTGTCCACAGCTGACACTACAGTGTGAAGAGCACTTAGAAGAAGTCCTCTGTATAGATCTGTCTCACAGGGAATTTACAACTCCCTTCAGCTCAGCATTGTGTTCCTCTCCGCATCACTCTCTTCCTTCCTAATCAGTGTGCCCAGGCACTTACGCAAAATAAATCACGCTCCTAATTATTACACAATTTATATACAACAAAGCAAGACAGTGTGGAATACTGTCATTTGCATTATAATGACAAAGGAGTCTGAGCAGAGTTAGATTTAAGGAGCTTGTCGAGGGAGACATTGAAAACAAGTCGAAACAGGTCAAAGACGATACACTGCCACAATGTGACGCTTTGATCAGCATCAGCTTGTTAAAAACACTCAGCCTCTACCACTGTGTGAAACTTGATCAGTTATAGTTACAGTTTGTGTGATGTGTACTGCAGAAATAACAAGGTTGACTTTGAATGAGTAATATTTAAGGGCCATCTTCTTGATGTATTGCAGCTCACTTTTCACAAACTACATGTCAACTGTGTAAAACATTCACACAGATACTCAGAAAGGAAGCAGGTGACAGGGGTGTCTCGCCTCTCAATTTAACACAGACCCTACAACAATTCTGATCAAATTAAGCCACACTTTACCAAGATTCTAGAGTGGGGAATGAAGCCCAGTAGGCATCTTACATTGTCTATAATAAAGAGAAAAGAAGAGACCTCCATACAGTAGCTGTCATGTTTGGGATAATTCAATTGAGGAAGCAAGTAGCTCAGGCTTTCTGTAATTCAGACATTTTGGTCGATTAAGTGGCACTGAAAAGTGACTCGCAGGTTCTTGTGCCTTTTCCGTTTTCCTTGACATTTGGAAAACAAGGTTAATTCTTAGCTTTAAGATAGTACCTTGTCACATTATCTGTCTCTGTTTAACTCTGTAAAATCTCAGTATGAATCGTAATGTTGATTTTGCATTGCAAGTTAATTTTTCAGACACAAGGAGCTCCCAATCTATGTCTCCTGTTCTCAGGATCTCTCCTCTTGCCTCACAATTTTCACTATCTTTTCAGTTCTGTCTTAAACCTTCCATTTGTTTATAAATATCTGCCTTTTCCCAGTCTCCCCCTATTTAACCTCTTCTGTCTTCTTTCTTATAGACGTTTTTCTCTCTGCATCTCAATGACTATTTCTCACGCTCTCCAAATCAATCACTCCCTTTGAAATTCAGCTGAAGTCCACACATTTAATTGGTATAAAGTGCCAAAACAGGAATATGACAGCTGTATATTCAAAGCAGGAAGAAGGGAGTTGTTCATTTTGCCACAGCCTCCCACCAGCCATCTTCCAGGTAGATGGACTGTAGGGGAAAGAGGTTGCTGAGCCTGGTGGAAGCTGAAGGTGAAAGTATTGGTGTTAATTCATCCTGAACTGTACAATTAAATCAGAGAGAAGTAGCGTGAATGGGCCACTCCCCTGGAGGGCGGCAGATAAAAAGGAGAGGGCTGCCTTGGTAGGGAAGAAATACTTTATGGAGATCCTACACAAGTACAAAGAGCAGTGAGACCGGACGCCCTGCTCTCACCTTTAACAGAGGCTCTTTCCCTTTGTCACACACTGTGATGCCCCTGTGGGTTCATCTGGAGAGGGTGTGGCTGTGCTGTGTCCAGCCTTGAATGCAGTAACTCAGGGCACCTGGGTCTGGTGCCCTGCAGCTACTTAAAGCCTCTCTGCTCCTCCCTGCTCTGCTCCCCTACAGGTTCTGTTGAGTATGCTATTTGTTACTTCCGTTGCTTTACTTTGTGCACCTCAACACCCTCATACATACACGTCCATGCAACCCTCACCTTACACTACTGATACCACTGACGTCCACATCTCATGCTTTACTCACTTTGCACTTAATTCATTTGGTTAACCCTCCTATTGTCTTTGTTTCCCCCCCCCTTACTTTGGTGTTCGCGGTCAAATTTGACCGGTCCTGTTTTAACTGCTATTACATTAACACAAAAAAGCATTAATCACCAAATTTCATTTAACACCCTTTCAAACTGCAAATAAAACTGTATCAGACTACTGGTATACATGAACAACTGCTGTAAATATACAAAGAACAGACACTGAACATGTATTGCGTGTGCCAGGTGGGATCCATGTGGGGGGATGGGCACATACGAGCGGGAAATGTGACAAATTCTTCTGTGTGTTTGTGTGTGCCAGGTGTGATTCACATGGGGGGATTGGGCACATAGGTGGGGGACACACATCTATGTGTGTGTGTGGGTGTTTGTGTGTGTGTTTTATCTGATCCGGATGGTTACTAATTCCTTTTCTTTATGGCGGTCATTTTTGACCGTGAACACCATGGATGTTACAAAGTTGACTAAATCATCCAAAATTCAATGAAAGTGGTGATCAGCAATTGTATATGTTCAAATGTCTTCTGTGAAGGATATCGTAAAGCCTTAATGCAATCGAATCTAAAACATAAAAGTTATGATTGATGAAAGTAGTAAATCGGTCAGATTTGACCCGAAGACAACAGGAGGATTAAATAAACATAATTTATTAATCGTTGATATGGTGTGTCTCCTCTTTGTTGTGGCCTTTTGAGCCAGGCCATAACACACACACTCACATTCTCCCTTACATAATCCTCAACGTAGAACATTTCTGAAAGTCATTTGAAGTGTTTTTCAGGTACAAATAAAAGCTTTAAAGGTGGGGTAGGTAAGTTTGAGAAACCGGCTCGAGATACACTTTTTGTTATATTCCATGGAATGCTCTTAACATCCCGATAGCAATGAATATCTTAAGTGCTTTGACAAAAAATCCATAAAAAAATGTCATCTGTGGAAGCCGTAGCACTATAAAAAGCACGACCAATCATTTTAGCCGGCCCGGCTAAAATAACTGGATGGCCTGCCTGCCTGTCAGCCTTCCATCTGTGCACAAACTTATCTTGTGCCCTCATTGGTCATGTGCGCATTCGTGTGTGTTGGAGGAGGAGATCTGTAAGGAAGTGACAGATTTTTTCCGGCTGTGTATTTTCAAATTCTAGCGCACTCGAGCTGGTTTCTCCAAAATTACCTACCCTACCTTTAAGTGTATCAATACAAATGTGAATAATAATTAAAGTTTGCTAGAATATTGTTGAGAACTATTGACTAATGGAATGATAACTGAAAATTGACACCCAAAGTGTTAAGAGTGTTTACCGTATGTCAATATATTCCAATAAAGAGCATGCACACATCTTTCTGTAGAACCAGAGACATTCACTCCACTTGAACAATTAAATACAATTCTCATATTTATAGACGAAAGGTGTCATTACATGGTTTTTTCTTACTCTTTAAATTCAACTTTTGTCATGCCCAAATATGCCTCAAATAAAACCTTTCCAAAGTTACAACTGCTCTCTCAACTGTGCTGTAACTAACTTAAAAAAGTACATACTTATTGGAGTAGGATGTGATGAAAATGGAACACTTGAATACATTCATTTTGAAGTCATCCGTTGGATGAGTTTAATTTCAATATTTCAATAAATGTTAATTCATTAAGTTTCCCTTTTCTTGGTCGTATAAAGTCTGTTTTATTATAGACTCATATCCTCTCTCTGTCCTATTTCCCTTCTTCCTCAACCTTTACTCATCCTCTATTCTCTGCACCACCTTCTCCGTCAGCCGCCGCAGCTTCAGGGGAAACCACTGTGGTCTCTCAGTGGACGGAGTCAAACCCATCCAATTCAAACGGCTGTGAAATTGGGTCGGAAATGATCTTTCATGTTGAACGAGGGGGAAGTTAAAATGTAGGCAGCGTTAAACAGTTTGGTTGATGGGGTTTATCGATAGTCTGCTGTTATGAAACAAAGCACTATGGAGAGAGTTGCGTATGAACTGAGACAAAATGACAAAATGTCCTATTATTTATTAAAGAAAGGCCATGCAAGAGTGCATCATCTTACTTGACATTAAAGTTTGAGATTCATGTGAGAGGTTTTTGAATTAGGTGGTTCATTTTTCAGATGGAAAACCTCCATGCTTGGTTTAAGTGAAGTGACCCGTGAAAGGTCTTTGAATTAAAATATTTATACGGCTGTGTAGCAAATGTATGGGGATCAGAATGACAGGGCTACATTTCCTTAAAATCCTTGAGTCGAAAACTGGAGTTAGGAGCACTATCAGCCATCAGTTTCCCTTTCTCAACAGCACTGCTTCTATGTTTTGCTTATTCCCAGCATGCACTAGGAGGTTTCCATTACCCCATTAAGCCTTGTTGGAGAGATAAGATTGTGAACAAGCTCTCCTGAACTCCCAAACACACACACACACACACACACACACACACACACACACACACACACACACACACACACACACACACACACACACACACACACACACACACACACACACACACACACACACACACACACACACACACACAGACACACACACACACACACACACACACACACACACACACACAGGTTACAAGCTCTCCCTAAGGAGGCTGTGCTGTTGTCAGGAAGAGTATAAACATACACATGTGGGGTGTGTGTGTGTGTGTGTGTGTGTGTGTGTGTGTGTGTGTGTGTGTGTGTGTGTGTGTGTGTGTGTGTGTGTGTGTGTGTGTGTGTGTGTGTGTGTGTTTGTGTGTGTGTGTGTGTGTGTGTGTGTGTTCATACTGTGTCCTGTGTGGTCGGTCTTTCTGTCTCCCTCTAACCCATAGTTGTTTAATGTTACATATAAACTATAGGAAAAATATATTGTATGAACTATTAAACATTGAATAGTCTAAATACATAACATAAAAAAAAAATAGCACATAAGACTCCTCCTAATTAGTAAGGAACATTATATAGAGTATGTTTTAAGGTCTGTTCTTGATTGACATTCTCCGGATTTTCAGGAACAGATTAAAAAGATTGTTGGCCAGTGAACATGGGTTTCTACTTTTGCAGATTTGCTAGCTAGCTGGCTATGTATAAAGGTTGAGGTAAACTCATACCTCTCAATTCATGTTGAATATTTGTCAGTGTAGAATCAATAACTGGTGAATGTTTCATTAAAATAAATCCTGAATTCATGAAACACATCTTTAAATTAAACAGCAAACTGCCCCTTTCTTCAAAAGAAAACAAAGGACTTTCTAATTCTGAATATGTTTGAACCCTTACTGAAAAGGATTGACAGTCATACTGTTCATAAATAATGCACACACTTTAGATTCAACAGATATAAGTTCTAAATCCATTACAATGTAATTTATTATACAGCTATAAAGAGGAAAGAAGCCAGGAAACATTAGAATACTGGTGGTGTTAAGCCACAGCAACCGCTTTACAAAACCTTTTATGCCCTAATGCTTGAGAGGGATTCAACATAAAGAATGACATTCATATTTCAATAAAACAACAAATTTACGCAGCAAGACTAATACATTTGTGGTGGGAAAAACTAATGCATCTGGGAGAGGCACGCCATTAACCAGCATGACATCCCTTCAGGCTGTGTGTGTGTGTGTGTGTGTGTGTGTGTGTGTGTGTGTGTGTGTGTGTGTGTGTGTGTGTGTGTGTGTGTGTGTGTGTGTGTGTGTGTGTGTGTGTGTGTGTGTGTGTGCGTGTGTTTGTGTGGATACCAATGGTGAATCATGGGGATAAGTGGCAGTGGGCCGCTGAGGGGCCACTAAGAAATGGAGGACAAGATATGCAGGAGGAGTTAAGGAGACGAAGGGTGGTAATTGCCAGTGAGGGAGGACGATGTGCATTAACAAGAGGAAGGTTTCGTCATGAAGACTCTGAATGTGGGAGTTCAAGAAGAGGAGGGTGAAGAATCAAATGGATGGACAGAGTTTGGTCCAAAAGAGGTTACAAAACCCCACCAAAGGTTTCTCTAAATGAGTTTTGAGTGCTGGAGAAAAAACGGTTTCCTCCCTGATCATGATGATGGAAGCTCACAGAGGGATGTTATTAAGGAGAGGAACTCAAGAGAGGAAATACTAGCCATGAGGGGTCCAAAGAAGGCATGATAAGCACTGTTGGCGAGGGACCCAAAAGAGTCAATATACACAGCATTTCAACAATTGCCCAACTGATTCAATTACAGGGGGCTATAAACTGGGAGCAATCAGGCCTGAGGTGAAACGCGTACATTTCAGAGGAGGCCAGACCTCAAAGTAAGACGTGAAGGGAGTGGAGATGCCTTAGGATGGCAGCTAAGATATATTGCAGGCGGTGTGAAGTTGGATTTAAAGTTTGGTAAGGAAATATAGCATCCTCACCAACATATTTCCTCTTCCAGGCTGTGTTGTGTCCCTGAGTAAATCACTGGGAGGAGAACCACTGCTGCCAAGTTTGGGGATTCAATTCCGGCTGGCTAATCACATAGTAGATTTATATTGTCACTTTTTCACAGGCATTGTAGATGCACTTTCAAGTTTCTAGTGTTTACCAACAAAAGGCCTGCTGCTGGCAGAAGATGTTCACATTAAGAAGCAATACGTCTGATTATATTTGGGTATATTATCATTTAGATCCCTGCAGTTTGACGAAAATATATGAATACCTCTAAACAGAAGAGAGATATTAAGGATATGTTAAAGCTGACTTGATGAGCAGGAAAGAAATAAAGGTTTTAGTGTGGCAAAAATACTGTAGATTCAGATCCCTTAACACAGGCAAGTGTCTTAAAATGTCCCACAATAATATAAAATAAAGAGAATCCAAATCCCCCTGAAATGTAAGTGTGATGTCATGTAAAAAAAAAAACTTCCTATAGGAGGAGCAGAAGGCGAGGCAGTGCTGTTTGATGACACTTTAGCGGCACACTGATTAGCAGATGGATGACTGCGGAGATGGAGCTGACGGATACAGATGAGAGTTGTAATGGTTCTGACAGAGAGCCCGGGAAGCCAGTCGCCAAATAAAACACAAGCTCCTAGAGGCTGCAGTTTTGAAGATTACAGTCGCAAACTGTTAATATCACTTCGTGTTTGGGGAGTTCTTTATCGTGCCACCACATGCATGAAAAGGCAGCACAGATATGTGCCTGAGCAGCTTTAAAACCTGCTGACTGGTAATGCTACTGTGAAGATATGTTCCTGTTTTCATGAAAATGAACTACTGAAAACTAACTTTTATTTTGATTAAAATAAATGGTGGCGGTATTGTCGAAGTAATGTAATCAGTGTCTGCCCTAACAATGTGTAACGTCAGTAACACATACTACTACAGCAAGCCTACTGCTGACCCATACGCCTAACACTGGATAGAAGCCCTCTTGGTAGCAAATTCAGCAACAACATTGACCTCAACTTGATGCCTTGCTCTATTTTAACAAATTCTTTTTACACCTAGTCGTTTAAGTCCTTCACAAAGACTGGCCATGTTCAAAATGCTGCTGCATAAACTGCTAAGTGAAGCAGTTAAGGACAAAACAATGCTGAATATGTCGGTAACAATGTCAGATCACACATTAAGATGATCATCTCTGAAATCTTCCATTCTTCTTCTGTCTTCTTTTCTTTCAAATGCTCCTTAAAACCTCGTTATGTGCATTTGTTGTATAGTATTTGAAATACATTAAAGCATAAGATACAACTTATATACTTGCTCTTTTTTGTGGCCAAAGAATGTCCAAGTTTAGAAGTTCCACTCAGTCAGTGATAGAGTAGGAAAGTGTAGAGTGATTTTTCTCCTGCTTTTGTGAGAGTTCCTGACACTTGTTAAGAATGTGAGCACTTTCAGATGGTATCACGGCAGCACTTTAAAGCAACCGGTGCCCACTTGACACAGGGCCCTGCCGATATTCTCTTAGCTGTGGCAGTATATCCCACTTGGACACTTCCAGGAGGGGTCATTGGACCCATTTGAAGGTGGATGCATGGTGAGGTAGGTGAGTGCAGAGTCCATTAACTTAGAGAAAGCTGTAGGACAGATAGAGTGGCTCTTCGATGGAGAATGTTCACCTTGAGCGATCTGTGTTTTGAATACCCAAAGGACCTCTGATGCTGAATCCACACAGTAAAATATCTCTACCTCGCCTTGTCAGCTCAAATGACCTGTCATAAATTCCCAATGGATTGTTGCTGCTTACTGCTACAGATTTACCAGAGAGAGAAAGAGAGACAAGGTTAAGAGTCGTATCTCACACTTTAATTACAGCGTGCCAACGTCATTACCCGGAGTTAAAGTGAAAGGCCGACACCAGCTCAGTTTCCGAACTGTACACACAACACAACAATGCACAGCCAATCAGGATGAAGCACTAAAAAAGACAAATGTATTTGTGTACCTCCCATTACGGTAGCTTTGTTATTCTGCAATGTCTAGGCCTAAAGCAGCTGTTGTCTGCTTGGATTCACAACATTACAAATTTGATAAATTACAGCTCAGAAGTAGATAATGCTTTAAAAGCAGGTTTGTATAAATGTGTTGATACTTTTCTATATTCAACGTAAATATTCCTAATTACTAAAGTAGTTGTTCTTTAAAGGGATAGGTAACAACTATTTAAAAACACCTATCATGGCAAACGTTTTTGAGTACTTCAATGTTATTTACTTATTTTACAGACTTAAGTCTTGTTTTGATTTGCTAAATTAAAAAAAGTGATAAATAAAACTAAAATATGACGAAGAACAAGGGAAAGAGAACTGATTCAAAGCGAGGTACTTTACATAATGAGTTGGAAATGAGAAAGATCTTATGCTACCTCTAGATGCCAACATACTGATGTTGATCCATGCTGTTAGCAAAGATAAACCAGAGAGAATCTGATTTCTCAGTAGCAGGTGTGATACATCCAACACCTGGAGATGTGTGTGGCACATACAAAAACAAGAGTCTGCACATATGAGATCGGATTGATGTTGTAATGGCTGCTAGAGAGAACAACATCTCAACATGAGCAAACACGGCTGCTCACAGGCCTGCAAGAAATAAAGTGTCTCTCTAAGGGGGTTTGGGGAGAAGCAGCATTGAAATACAGAACAGACCTGCAGGAGAAAGTTTGGCAGGAATACACAATTGGAGAACTGCTTGGGAGTTTTTCAGTGAATCCATGCCTCTCTGCATGAACAATCCAACAACTGTGCTTGTGAGAATTTTAATGGGCGTGCAAGAGAGAGAAGGAGAAAAGAGAGAGCATAGGTCCATCTCCAGGTGAGGGACGGTAGGAGAGTGTGAGGGCAATTAGGAGAGTGGTGCAGCACCAACAGCCCCCCACCAGCGTTAACTGGAAAATCACCCAATCTTATATCTAAACTAGCATTAGAGTTGAAACGGTGTTAAAAAAAAAAAAATAAGGTTATCAGTATTATCACAGTCAGTCTAAGGCAAAGGTAATTCAGTTTAGTAATTAGTTACAATAGGCTCTTAAAGGTACATTTTGTTTTACTTTAAAATATGTGCTTCAAATCTCTTGTTTATGCACACATAGCTGGATTATATTGGTGTTGCTGTGGCACAGTGTGGGACTGAACCTGATACATCAACAGATACATCAACATTAACAACACAAAACAGAAAAGCCAATGCAAACACACACAATGATGCAACTGGTTGGACGGAAAGGTAGGCGATAAAAAGATGTCATTCTTTATGAATTGCACAACATGATGTCGCAGCACCTAAGTTAGCGCACATGCCAATTTTCTCTTAAGTGATAGGAGTTAAAAAATACTGAAAGCAACAGCAACTTGCAATCCTACCTCTAAGCTGCCTTTGTTTTCTCTTGACTACACAGCTAGCTTAGGTAAAAGACACAATATGATGCTAACCTAGCTTGCCGAAGTACACAGGCAGAAAAGAAACCCCTGCTAGAATTTGACCATGGTTTAATGTGAAACCGGTAACTGTTATATCCCCAAATACCGTGACGTCTGTGTGTTTATTTTAGTGTCATTAAATGAAGGAAGGCCTCCTTCCTGTAGTCTTATCAGATTGGCTACAAACATTGAGAGACATATCTGGGAGCAATTGCAGAGAAAGCTGTAACAGCCTGGATCTCTCATTTTAGAATGTCTAACAGCTACTGTGTCTTGTCAGCAATAGGCGCTCTAATAGCTCGGCTGAGGCCTGTAACAAGTAACTCCCCATCAAAGGCCAATATGGCGGCAGTTGGAGTAATGACAGATTTTGGGAATTCATGTTATATTATTAGAACTCCTGAGTGAAATAAAAGTCATATTTTATGCCTACTGCCAGGAAGAAAACATTCTAACTGTCGGAAAATGTTGCCACAAGTTTCCACTCCC
The DNA here is from genome assembly GCF_949606895.1 of Notothenia rossii. Lineage (NCBI taxonomy): Eukaryota > Metazoa > Chordata > Actinopteri > Perciformes > Nototheniidae > Notothenia > Notothenia rossii. Next base: position 10,545,475 of record NC_136911.1, on the reverse strand, counting down.
ATGTCAGTTAAGGACAAGAAACGTATAGATTCAGATCCAGATTGGAGGAGGCAAGCATGCGTCAAAGAGAATTAAGTTATGACTGTCAGAAATGTCTCAAAAAATGTGAAGGTTGGATCGTAGTGATAATTCACTGCTACTGTTCAATAGATCTTTCATCATATTTATAGACCATGGCTCCGTCAGAGGATCGGACAAAGACCAGTTTAACTCTGACTTGACTCAAGAGAAGCATTTAGCTTATTCATACTATTTACAGTGTTAGGTCGTTGTTATGCAGGTTATCTCTTCCCATGCAAGTAATCACAATCATCCAAACAGAATATAGAGAAACACACACGAGAAGAAGTGGTTTATCCCTTTTTTGAAGTAAAGGTCTGCTCCCTGCGAGAGCCCAGCTCAGAAGAAGGTCACTTCTTAATCTGGCAATGTATTCTGCATCTTCTTTTTTGTTAGTTTTTCTCCTTCTTTTTCATTCACTTTCATTTACAAGAGACGACCAAAAGCAGAACATACAGGTGTTATCTATATACAAAGAACATTTTCATCCTCACACATGTAGTTGAACGCAAAGTCTACAGAGAGCAATGAAGACAAAAAGACATTTTGCTTGATCATGAGTGGAAAAAAGAGAGAAAGGAGAGATGGTGCTGAGGGAGATTTTAACAGCAATCAACAAAGAGATGAAATGTCTTTGAGCTAAAAGGGAATCAATATATCATGGGTTAAATCGTAAAGTAGTAGAAAACCAGCTGTAGGGAAGAATGTACAGAAGCATAAAGATATTTAAGACATTTATTATTTAATAAACAGCTTCTTAGAGGTGGCTGCTGTGGCGTGTTGCTTTTAGCAATCCCAGCACATCTGTTCCTAAATCTAAAGCGGCCGCCCAGGAATAGATAGATATTGCAAGCAATAAAAACCCTCCAGTCTGCTGCTTAAAATGAAACAAGACTAAAACACTGAAAAGTACAATGTTCTTGGAATTCATGAAGTTTAGGTTTGATAAGCATACATGATTTCTGCCACTTTGGTGTTTTATACAAATCAATTTACCAGACTGCATCACTATTAATAGTCATATGAAACAAGCTATGCAAGAAAACGTTTTTCAAAAAGTTCAGTAATATACTGATTGAAGCCATCCAATGCAGAGATGTCACAGGTTAAATTGGTTTCTTGGGATACAGCTAGCTAAATGTATAATAATAAACAATAGACATTACAAAATATTTGTAAGAGAACATCAAGTCTTCTCTAAAAGTAAACACTGTATTTATTTTTACAGAACCCAAGTCAGCCTCATCTGGAGACACACTCTTCATCAATCATGGAAGAGGTCATTGTTGATCATCAGCTGTTGCCATGCCAGCGCAGAGCTCTGAGGAGCCCTTGGTCCCTGCTTTGATGGTGAGCTGTGTGTCAGACATCCCTGTACTTTAGCAATCTTTGTTTAGGTTTAGAAGTCTGTTCCTGTTTGTATGGGTTTCTCTGTTTATCAATGCTAAACTACATGATATCATGTATCTGTATGAACCTTTTATAGGGCACTATTAGGTTAACCCTAACCCGTTTGAGGCCTCTGCTGATTGGTCAAATTCCCCAATGGCGCGCTCTTTGGTGTAGAGTGATCTTCGCTGATTGGCTGGTAGAAAACCACATGCTTCTCGACCTCACTGAGTCACGGAGGGGGAAACGCCATGTTTGGGTAACCCTAACCCAAATATGGTTCCTCGCCCGATAAAGGGTTGAGTGGTAGGAGGCTTTTGTCTGTTTGTGTGCATGTCTTGCAAATCTATTTATGTATTAAAGTATATATCTCCTCATTATTTTCCTCATTCATTCCTGTTAGAAGCCTACTGTAGCCATCTCCCTGCTCACTAACTTGAAAGTAAAAGTAAATACCATCATAATATCAACTTTGTATCTCCATGCATTCTTAAAGAATCCCTCTTTATACGTATTTTACTCTGTACCTCCCTGCGTCTATTCTTACCTTACCAACTTCTAACCTATCCTCCTCCCAACTTCCCTAGACAGTTCTTGTCCATACCCACTTCTTTATTTCCTGAAGTACCTTTCTCTTTCATCCATTCATCTCTCACCTTTTGTCTTCTTTCTCTCTTTACCTCCCTTCCCTTTCATTTACTCACCTGCAGTGATCATCCTCTAGGGACATTACTCTTGCTTCCCTCACACTCCCCTCGGTGTCTATCATTCCTCTCTTTCTTTACTGCATTTAACCTTGAATCAAGTCATTCCTAACTTATTGATGTTGTTAGCATTGCTGGCGGTATACCAACTTTAATTCACCAAGCAGAGAAAAGGCAAAAGGTCTGTTAATTAATGAACCTGTCACACACTTAGATAAATGATCCAAGCTTGGAACCTTGTAAACACACATAAATAATCTAATCTGTAATGTTCTGTATGCACACATGGTTTTTTGATCATTGCGGGGAAGTTCTGCTCCATAACTGTAATAACAATATATGTGAATGAAATTGTGTAGAAACTAGGAGTGGAACAGTTAACAAAATCAATGGTTTGGTGTGTACCTTCGTTTTTGGGATTTTGGTCTTCACATACTGTAACAGTTAAAAAACTCAAATAATCGTATAATTTCAACAGAAAAAACTAAACGAAACATCACAGATGTCTGTAATGTGAATGTAAAACTCCATTCTCAGGCAGCTGATATATCACATTAACCATTTGCTATAATTTAGTATTGTCTATGACAGAGTAGGGTCACACATGCGCAACAATAAATAATATTGCATAGTCCACATTCCATGATCTACATATCCAACTTCAGTTACACAATGTTGGCATAGAATTTGACACAAATTGTTGTCAATTTATGAAAATTGCTAACCGAGCGCAGGTCGCATGTCCTAACACACGTTCTGTACGAGACAGACGAATACAAGCACCTTTCAACCCCAAGTATAAACCAATTCTGACTGTGCTGTTACACGTCAAAACCACAAATACCAGGCTTTTATTTCCTTTGAGGCAGTTGCAGGTCACAGAAGAGGTATTGAACACCCCCTAACAACAGCCATCAGCACCTCCTGCCCTCTTTGTTTGCTGGGAAGGAAAGGATCAAAGTTACAGAGAACACCATCATCACTCCTCAGGAGGGAGGGAGGGAGGGAGGGAGGGAGGGTAATGATGGAGAAAGGCAGAAAACGGAGGTGAAGATGAAAGGGAGAAAATTAGAGCGAGTGAGAGGTTTGAGATGGAAGAAATGGAAAAAGAGGAGAGTGCGACTAAGAGCCGAGATTCGAAATCAGGCTTTTACCCGATGGGCAGCAACGGCTATCAAAATGTGTGAGTGCGCAAGCGAGCATGTGTGAGTGGCGTATAACATGCCATTTACAAGATTTGATGTAAAGCAAATGGAAAGCCATATACTGTGCAACACACACACACACACACACACACACACACACACACACACACACACACACACACACACACACACACACACACACACACACACACACACACACACACACACACACACACACACACACACACACACACACACACACACACACACACACACACACACACACATTAAAGTGTGTTATTTGTTTCCATACAGTTGCTGTCATTCTATTATAATGTAGCATCTGTCTGGTTGCAGAAAATGTCTATTACTTAAAGGGTTATGTGTCTGTTGCTCTTCACCATGGTGGCTTCACACAGCATATGTTGTTCTATCCAATAAATAGATTTGGCTATATGAGTTTCTTTAGTCTCTAAGGAGTGTTTGGATGGTGTAAATCTTGTTTCAGAGAATTCATTAGTATTGAATAGAGTGGGTAAGGTAAATGGCCCACAGCAAAGAAAATAATAAATGAATTTACAGTAGTAGATTTCAAAATGCTCACTCTCCTGCTTTGTTCCTTAAAAAACAAATGTTTTCTTTTTGATGTTGTTCGGAGGACTATTTTAGTTTTCAGCCGCAGCTTCATGTCTGTCCCATTCAAACGTCAGTCACTAAAAACGCTCATAATTTGGCCATTGTTCTAATGATAGAGCACATAGAGATTCGGGGTAATTGTGTGTACTATAGGTATTTCCCCATCTTTGGAAGGCAAGCATGAGCTAAACCGGTTTCAAAGGAAACACCAGATTCAGTTTACCAAAGTTTGAAACGAGCTTAAAAGGCAGCTTCTCTGGAGACAGTTGAGAACACTTTTTTGGCTGTTCATAATGTGGAGAGGAAAAAAAGGGGGGGGGGGGGGGGGGGGTGCCAAGCTCCAGTATGAGGGATGCCTGGTGGTTATCTCTGAGTTAGGACAATTTCAGCAGGTGGCTGGCCAGAGCCCACTCCAGCCCCCCTATTATTGGCAGTGTTTGAGTGTGTGTAGGTTTGGCATGTGTGCGCCTTGTAAAGGATCCAGGGGATTATGAACGTGCTACTGTATATTGGGTTCATCTCTCCCTTGTCTCCACGACAACACACAATGCACCTGCCACCAAGATTTACCAGCTGCTACCAACACACATCTGCTATAATGAGATGCAAACGGGAACACAAGTTCTGCCAAGTTGTGGACAGAAGCAGCCATTTCAAATGACCAAAGTGTAGTTTCCTCAGACAGCAAAAACCTAGACCAGCTGTCTCTACAAGAAAGTAAGCTATTCTGCCTGCCTTACTTCGATATGCATTTTAATGCACTTGTAGGGGTACTCTTTGGGTGAATACAGTCACAACACTTGGTAGCGCAGGCACTCTTAGGATGTTCGCAAATAAGTGTTATATTGGTATAAGATTGTGTATTAATTAATGACTTAAGCATACACTACATGAACACAGTTTTTCTCTTTTAAAGCCTTTCTTTGTCTTCCAAGCCTAACCAAAAAAATAAAGCTCTGGCCTGGCCCATTATCGGCTGTGATATTCAACATTTTTCCCACTATAAGAATTATTGTCTTTTTTTATCCAGTTGCAGATTCAAATAAATACATTCAAAACATATTGGCTCTGATTCAGCAGCTTCTACGTGTCTGTATAGTCTCCGTAGTCTTGCTCACACTGTCCCATATTTGGTAATCCCCCACAAGTGATAGCTTATCAACAGTAACAAAAGATGTCGTGCCTCTGCAGGCAAAGACTAACACAGAATGGAGTTGGTACAGTGAATGAGAGAGCTATGTGTCAAAGCAGGAGATGTTGCTGACGTTGCAATAAACATTGCAAACCTTTCGGCAGAAGTTATATAAGAAAAACAAACTGCTGGTAACATTTTCCCATGTTTTGAAAAACACAAGGGGAAATAGTAGTGACCGGATTTAAAAACTGTAAGAAGTGGTGGAATAGAAGTCATATGAAATGTGGGCTGAGATCATGAATCACATGACCAGCACCCAGTGCACTGTACAGCCTGACATTGACCACAGTCAGCTGTACTGAGCCAGCTGTTCACCTTCGACCTTCAGGAGGCTCCTCTCTCCCTACAGTCACTCCCGGAGCACTTTGATCATGTGCCAACCTGACATTTGCCAAAGCTGCCAAGCATACCGCCGGAGGCCCACCATCACCGCCTGCCCTTGGGCCATGCGTGATGCAGAGATGCAAGCCTCTGACGGGTGTCCTGTTACCAGGGTGAATTCATGAAGACAGCTTGGAGGCTCAGTGGAGCTCTGGTCCATTAATAAAGTCCCAAGGCGGGGCTGCATCAGGGCCATCAGGATGATATAATCAGTACCTTGCTGTCATGGTCCTTGACATTCAGCAAATAAACAAACAACAAGAAAAATCTGCACAACAAGATGCATGTGATAGTCGCCATAACTGTCTCTTTCTGACAGGATCCCCATTGGGACTGAGTTGAAGAGAGAAGGGGAGGCAGAGAAGAGAACATTGGGGATAAGATGACATTATGATAAAGGTGACGAGGCAGACAGATAGACAGCTGCTGGTCTCTCATCAAAGAGACGAGACCAAGTTTCAACAGTAAAGAAAGACAAGTTACTAGTAACCTTCAGGAAAGTAACATACTCTTTCTTAACTTGAAATCTTAACTTGAAAAATTACCTCAAACTCAGCAGACTGGCTTGAACCACACGGCATATGTTTCTTAGCAACCATAGCTTATTTAAGAGTCAGTTGCTTCAGCACCACAACAGTTTTAGACGGGAGCTTTTGAAACTGTGCTTAATCAGGAACAAAAATAATACATGTATTAACAACTAAGGAAACTAAGATGACCACACTAGGAGCTCCAGGGCTCTGGGCCAATACTACAAGCTGTTTAAATGTTTATCAAAACCCCAATTGCTGTCTATTTAATTTGAACTGGCTATATTTATTATTTTGTGGTTAAGGTTGGACAAGAAATGTGTGCGCAGAGAAACATATTTATTTTAGCTTTACATTTAATTCTGAATACATTGAGGTATTCCACAATTATTTAAAAGTATTGGCCATCATGAAATATTCTGTATAAATGACCCAAATTGAAAAGATTACCGAAACACTTCAAGACTGCCTAAATGCAATGAACCAATAGAAATAATCTTTTTATAATTTTCTTAAGTAAAAAAGAAAACCAATTGTCATAATTAACATTTTGTAGAATTACAGCAACAGTAAAGGCATTATGGTGGAAAACCTTTTTTTTCAGAGAATTGCCTAAATGAATGCAAGTAAAGTATGGATAAAAAGAAGCCAAATTGTTGGTTTGGCTCCAGTGCTATTCTTCCTTAACCTGAAACGTCATGACATTTATTTAGGTGTTTACTTATTTCTCTTCCCATTACTCTTCAACTTTCTCTGTCAGTGTGTTGCTTTGTTGGAATTCAACATTTTACCAATATGTAGCTGAGCAGTTAAACTGTCAAACTGTGACCCTGTAAAGAAATAACACTGTGGGAGAGTTTTGTTTATCCTAAATGATCAAATCCTTCTGCTTTTTGAAATGCTTTAATACAAGTTCCCCCCAAGTGTTGCCACCCACTCCCCTCCCTCCCAAAAAAACAAAACACACACACACACACACAGTGAGGTAATTATCTCACATCTTCCTGGCACTTGCCTGGTTACTAGATGCCCCAACAGATGGAAACACGGCAGAGAATATGTGATTTTGCAATTATAGCCAACAAACACTGAACATGTGGTGGCAGACTGGTGTCCAACAGACTGTGAGGCCACACACACACACACACACACACACACACACACACACACACACACACACACACACACACACACACACACACACACACACACACACACACACACACACACACACACACACACACACACACACACACACACACACACACACACACACACACACACACACACACACACACACACACACACACACACACACACACACCCAAAAGTCAAAAGTCAGAAGATGCCAGATGCTGTCTTATTAAATCCTCACACTGTACAAAACGGGCACTCCAGCTCCCCCCTTTCTCCCTCTCTCTCACTCCATGCATCTCTCTGTATTATCAGTCAAGCTGCTAAACAGTGAAAACAAAAGCCCTTTGAAAAGAAGACCTTTGCAATATGAGTGATAATCGTATCCACACTCTCTCCTCACACACATCCGTACACACCCTGAGGATAGGAGATATGTGCGACTGCTTGTATAACCTTGAATTGGTTTCATGTCATGTCTTTGCATAATGAGATCTGCTAATGCTGCTTCATGCCTTCAGGGAGGGATCGATGAGCTGATAGGGAGAAGCTGAACACTAAGCGGTGTTTGCTCCGACTTTTCCATTGACATGTCTGCAGGGTGATGACAGCTGACAGGGCATCGGGATGTGGTGGACGTTTTTTAAAAGGTTGAAAAAGATAGAAAAATCGAACATCAGGCTGAAGCAAAATGACAGAGACAGATAAGCAGATAAGAAGAGATGAATAGTAGAATAATCAGGACAAAGGGGGAGATGGTAAATACATTTTAACATGTATTGTTCCAGAACACACATAGTGGGGGGCAACAGACAGGGACAGACAGAAGGGGTGAGAGGAATGGATTATTTTTGTTATCCTATTGGGGGGTGTGAGGCTGACAAGAGGGCGGCCCGACCAAGTAAGGAGGCAGAGGCAGAACGTCCTGATACAACCTGGTGTGGGAATGTATTCATCCTTGGTACATGGTTGACAACATCAACATCCCCATATGACTGTCTCCCACACTATCCCTTCCCTCAATGAGCCTAACATGCCACCCTTTATAGGCCCATCAATTGGACCGTACCATCAAAAGGGGTGGCATGTGCAGAGATGGTAAACTCAGATAAGGAAACCAGTTAAATAACAATAAACATTTAGTTGAGAATAACAAACATCCATTACTTAAATTATAATGAAAAGTATGAAATTAATGTATGAAAAGAAAAGTATTATAAACCAACAAGATCAATGTACATGATATAAAACAACCCCTGCCTCCAACCTGCTCTTTGAACCCCATCCGGAACGATAAAAGAGGGTTCGCCGTTTCCCCGGGGACTCTTTACGGTGACGGACCTTGGGACCGGAGACATGAGAGCAGGTGGAGGTGAGTGTTATGATTTTAACTACTGCAGGGATGATATGACAAATTGATAACCGAAATGTTTATTGCTTAGTCCAAACATCTAATGAATTCCTAGAAATGCTAATCACTTTGTTCACCCATAGGTTGGCGTGCCAATCCAGCCCCGACACCAAGGACCAACGCGCTCTCATACCGACGTCTTCCATTCAATAAACGGCTTTGAACGCCACACAAGCTCTTGTCCTCTTTTATTTCAAATGCTTCCTGTGCAATGTTTTACCGTGGAGCAAATGAATATACTTCGCCAAAAGTGAAGCTATATAATACGTAACTGAGACCGAGAGCTACGGCCCCAGAGATCACCTTCGTTACAGGGCAAAACCACAATATGGAAGAATATTAGTGTTTAATCCAAACTTTTTGCCCTACATAATTGTGCATTGCCACGCCCACAGCCCAGACTCAATAGAGTGATACATTATCTCATCATGGCAGGAACGCTCCGTAAACCTGACTTTCTAATCACAGCATGGATTTCTCAATTGTGCTTCTCCAGCAATTGGTGTCCAATAGTAATATTTCGGAAGGACTTGTAACCCTTTTATCAATTCTCGAGAGTTAAACATGTTCAAATTGTACACTAAATCTGTGTAACAAATAGTATCAGCCAAAATACTGCTGCAAAAACTTGTGAGACATAATACAGCATTGGAATCGACGTCATATACACCGATCAGCCATAACATTATGACAGGTGAAGTGAAGAACATTGATTATCTCGTTACATTGGCACCTGTCAGAGGGAGGAATATGTTAGGCAGCAAGTGATCAATTTGTCCTCAAAGTTGATGTGTTGGGGAAAAAAATGGGCAAGTGTAAGGATGTTAGCGACTTTGACAAGGGCCAAATTGTGATGGAGTCCATCTTCGACGGGTCAGGTCTGTTTCGGCTACAAAAGGGGGAAATACATAACATTAGACCGGTGGTTATAATGTTATGGCAGATCGGTGTACTTCCATCATAATGTTCTAAGCCCTTTTACACACTCACATTTGATTTTAAATGATTATTATTGTGGTAAGGGTTTAAATGGTTATATGGTTAAGAGTAGCAGTTAACGAAAAATGTTCTACAGTTTCGTAAACAGATGAAAACTGTTTGGCATTAACATATTTCTTAGGAGAAATTTGAAAGTGAACAATGAAGGAGCAAAGGCATCTGAAAAACAGAAAAATTGTCCTCTCTGAGGGAATTCAGCACCAAGGACAGAGGCAGAGGCAGTGAGGAGAAATGCTAAACTGTCTGCACTGAATGGAGATGTATTTACACCAAAACACAACATCCAGCCACAACCGAGGTAACCCACTCAGCACTAAACCATCCCTTAACTGACAGGTTAACCCGAACACGGTTAGTTTACCTGTTTATCTTCTGCCACTTATAGACTGGGCTACACTGGCAACATATTGCAATTGTAATGTTTCATAAAGAAAATAATGTGTTTTTGTTTCCTTTTAAACTCTCTCTGTAGGATGTTTGTTTGACTCCAATACCAAACCTGATTGTCCGTCTTTACAAAACAAACAGGAGGGTAAATGTTGCTGTAATACACTGTGTGCTACTACTAACCTCAATAACCTAGCAACAAAAGTGCCAGCCTTCAGGAGTAATTCAGATGCAAACCACATTTCTCTCTTACAAACCACATTTCTCCCTTACATTTTATTTATGACTTTTAATCAACTGCAGAGTTAAAAAAAATGTTATGTCTGCTAAAAATCCCACAACTATGCTGTCAGTCAAGGAAGCAGTGAATATGTGGAGTTTCCACAAAGATCAATGACTAACTTTGTATTACATGATCAACCTTACCCAGGGATGCCATCTCAATATATTGGCTGAGATTCTTATACAGTATAAGCCCAGAGTGCATTTCATTACCAGTCCTGTCTCAAACACTCAGCTTGAGTTATTTGCACAGATGATATGTATCAAGCCATATTCAATTACATGCCATCACAATAAATAGTTCCTAAGTGCTGAATATGATATTAACTCCCCAAAAATATGGCTTGAGTTCAGAGGCAAACATGAGGGTTCATTTCAAGTAAATATTTAATGAATAACTTTGTTCTTTATTAAACCTGGATATCAGGGGAATGATTTCAATGACATGTGGTTCAGTATCAAAAGATATATGGACATTTAAAAAAAAAAAAAGTTTATTTATTTATTATTTAACCTTTATTCAACCAGATAAAAGCATTGAGATACAATCTCATTTTCAATGCTGACCTGGCCAAGAAGGCAGCAACGTTACACATAACACATAACACAAACATATAAAATACAGAGAACATAACTAAGTAAACAAAGACGAAAAGCAGTCACTACATTGTGCACATTAGGACCGTAAGAAAGGTACACTACTTATTACTGCAAGAGCAGCTGGTGGTAAGGACTTCAGACAACTTCAATTTAAAACATGCTATTGAGACAAGTGCCATCAGTTTTAGGCTTGATTGAAGGTCATTCCAAGACCAAGGACCATAATAAAAAAGACTCCTTTTTCCAGCCTCAGTCCGCACAGCGGGTAACTGGAACCGTATCCAGGCACTGGATGTGAGGTTGTAAGAGTCACAAACTGGAGCAAATCTGGCACATATCTACAGTGGAAGCTTACTGTACCTAAAATGGCTTCATACATTAATAAAAACCAATGCTGCATCCTACGCATAGTAAGTGAGGACCATTCAGTTAGTTAGACCATTAGTTAGGCCAGGGCTATTCAACTACACATTCAGTTGGGCCAGATTTTATAACTACAAAATTCAGCTGGGCCAGACATTCAGCGGCTTGTAAAAAGCGGGTAGTGACACATTTTAAACCAACACATATTACTGCGATGAAAAACATGCAATTTGTATTCATTGTTCATCTAACAAAGGTAGGTCAAAAAGTGCATAAAAACACAACAAATTAGCATTAATTTAACAGAATCTGAAGAAAAAGTGTACAGTTGTAGCATTACATTTGTTTGCTTTAGAAGTCAAATATTCAGGTTATGTTTTTTGAACCAGGCACATCACAAAGTGCATTTACTGAATACAATAATAGCAGTCTTAATAAATGTCCTCACATACAAAAAAAACAGCTAAAGAGCTCCAATGCAATACAAAGAGGTAGTACTGTAGCAATACTCTTATTTCACTTTTCAAGTAATAACAAAAAAAATCATACGTTTTGGTCACATTTGATCCAGGCACATTACAAAGTGCATTTAAATGAATACAGAAAGAACTGTCAAGTTACCCTTCAGTGCACAAACCCATAACAAGGGATACGAGTAATTATATGAATGAATACTACACAACACGTCTACTATAGTAAACTACTCTAGGTGCTTACTATCACCTCATTTGTGATTTGTCATCGCTGACTTTCTCAATGGGAGAAGGGACATTTTTTGTTTTGAACAAGAGCAGTGATTTTTGGCTCATAGGATGTCAATGCAATCCTAAGACATTGGTGAAGAGTGCTGTCAGTCAGGGAGCAGCGAGTGCTACTTTTGATTGAGCTTGTGTGTGAAAAGCTTGATTCACATGTGTATGTTGATCCAAACATACTGAGCACACAGATCGCTACTTTCTGAACGTTAGGGAACTGCTGTTTTTTGACATCACTCCAAAACTTCGCTGGCCCATTAGTGCGCTGCATGTCAATAAGTTCCAGTGTATATTTCCCCTTGTCGATGCAGGGGACCACTTCCTTTGCTCTGGTTAATACGTCCCCCTCTTCTGCAACAGTGAAGGGGTCTCTGGCAAAGCCCATCATCACGTCTGTGGGCAGAGCAAGTCCATCCAATCGACCGGCAAAGTTCTCTTTCAATCTCGCAATGAAATCTGTAATCACATCCGTGATTTCTGCCGGAGATGTGATGTGTTTGGGGAGCGTCGGAAAATGCAGCATCCGACCCGTGCTCAAGTCGGTCGCGAAAAGGTCCAGCTTGACTTGGATCTGCTCCACAAGATTAATGACCGTTTTGTCTCTGTTCACGCTTCAGAGTTGAGAGAGACATGTTTTAGAGTTGCTATCATAGGACCACCGTTACTAGCACCACTAGATGCACTTTCAAAAAAACGTGCTGCCTTGTGGTTTGGTGGTTTCTATGCAACGCGGAGTGTTGCGTTCATGGTCTGTACTAGTGTAGGAATTTGGCTACAGGAGGCTGGGCCACTCGGGAGCCGCATCTGGCCCGCGGGCCGCCAGTTGAATAGGCCTGCAGTGCAGCATGGTAGAGTGGGTCAAGTTTGGCCAGAGTGTGACAGGCAAAGGACGCTGACTTGGGAGCAAAAACCATTGCTTTGGTTTTCTTACTGTTCAATAGCAGTTTGGAATCAAGAAGTGCATGCTGCAGCGTGATACAATCAGATTTTAAATTTTAAATGTATCCAGAGAAAGAGCACATGAGTATACAATAGTGTCATCAGCATACATATGATAGGTAGAAAATGGCATCCGATTACAAATATTGTTTACATATAATAAAAAGAGCAAGGGCCCCAAAATAGAGCCCTGTGGAACTCCCTTCTCCAAGGTGACAGGGTCAGAGACAGTACTACCAAACCTGACGCATTGAGTACGGTCGGTTAGATAACTCTTAAACCAGCAAATGGCATTATGACCGAAACGAGACAACAACATAACATTAGGCATAATGTGGTGATCTACAGTGTCAAATGCTTTGGCTAGGTCAATAAACAATGCAACATTAATACCATGATGTGTTTATTGTTAACTAAGTGATGTAATACCTCTATTATCTCCTCCCTTGTTGTTTTTATTTGTCATAGAAAACAGGGTATACCGCCCACTCGGAGTCTGATCACCTAAAAGCAGAAGTTTAAATTAGCTGGTGACTCAGTGAGCCCCTACAATCCCTCTGGGGTTTCGATGGCGGTCTTATGTGGGTTGCTGGCAATGAGACAAGTCTCATTATGTGGGAAATCACAATGGCCCAGACGATTTCATGCCAGGCGATAAGACAGTCGCGTTGTCTTTCTATGCAATTTAATCGTCTACCAGACAATTGGAAACAACAGTGGCACCTCAGAGATCACGACGAGAGTTGAGCAAATTGGACAGTTGGCTTTTCAGGTCTGTATCGGATGCTCTGTAAAGTTTTAATGTGCCCAGAGTGGGGAGGGAAGAGGCAGTTCAGAAAAATATATCATAACACACATGGCGGACACATTTCTATCCCTACACTCATAATCTCCTCCTGCAGACATTAAAAGGGAAGAAAAATAAATTGGTAAATATATTGAACTATTCCTTTTATCAAATACCCATCCCTCGTGAGAGCACATCTCATCTGCCTAAAAGTGAGAGTATGGATGGTTAAACAGCTATTACGATTGACATTTCCAGTCATTAAAACCCAGAGCAAACTTTATCGCAGCACTTAAAACAAATGTTAAACCATCATTAGAGGAAGTGGTCGTCCCACAAATTGAGCTGGCTTCAAGTAGCCTGCCAACCTAAAATTGTATCCTAACCTGGATCAAAACGACTAATAGCAAAATATCCACGGAAGAGCTGCCAGCGCCTAAATCATTCATCAGCTGTGAAATATTAAGGAGCTGTAAATCAGGGTGGGGAGGAGAGGGAGGGGGGGACCTGTAACTTAAACTGAGCTGAAGAGCCTGTGGCTAATTAAGAACGGAGGGAGAGAGAGGAGAGGAAAGAGACAGAGAGAGGAAGGGTGAGGTAGGGGGAGGAGAGACTGACCTACAGTGGGACTAAATATGATAAGGTGAAAGTAAGAAGGAAGTTGACACATACATGAGGAATAATGAGGTGCAGAAGAGAATAAGGAAAAGCATTTGAAAAGAAATAAATGCTAAGAGAAAATCACATTCTTCATATACTGTATGTCTCATGAGCGCAAAGACCCGTGATAGGGTATTTAATGGGTAGTATCTATGAATTCTATAACAGTAGGTTTTTTTGCAGTTGTCTGTACCTGAATGATGAAAATCACTGACAGAGCAGAACATGCAATCATTCTTCAACCATATTTTCACACCTCTCTTCTTAAAGATTACACATCAGTCAGTGTCGCCACAGAGCTATGACATCTCTGCCTTAGGTTTACTCTTCTCTTTATTAAAGTGGCTATCACTGTCAATACCCATTTCTTCCTCTTTTAATTAAAGTCAATTTGCTTTTGCTGCCACTCGAAACCAAGACCTACTACAGTATACGATTGGCTGTTAGTATTAGAAATATAAGAGTTCTCATGAACTTGTTACCTCAATTATATAGTTTGGCAAGTGCAAGCAGAAAATAATTAAATGAATTCATTTGTGTCAAGGGTTGTTCTTAATTGCACTTTAAAAGCTTGTTAAAGCGTAGAAATGAAGTTATCCACCATTCCTGGCGCGCTCTTCTACTCAAACATCTTCCAGTTGGCGCCACAGAGGTCAGGGCCACAGCTTTGGTTTAACAAGGTGCAGAAAACCTACAGGAGAGTCCTCTATGCAGTGACAGGGTGCCAATAGCCTGTTGCAGCCCATAGAGCCTCGGAGAAAACGTGCTAAATCAACAACCATAGCCTGTCAGATGCAGAGGAAACTGACAGCTGCGATGCCAATAACGGGGGTGTACACAAAAAAGAAAAAAAGAACAGAAGTAAAGAGAGCTCACAAGGAAAAGAGGAGAAGCCTTCAGCTGCCCCTACCTAACCACGACTACAAAGAACATGTCTTTCTCAAGCAGCCCATCCAATCACAAAACCTATCAATACAAAAAGTGGAAAACTGCTCAAATGGTTTCAGAGCCAAATTCCAATCAACATGGCTCTGTCCGTGCACTGGTACACTGTTGAAGTATTAGTCCTTTCAAATTGCTCTTGTTTTTTGGTTGAATCAAAACATGACTGGTCTTGCTTTACACAAGGACAGAAAGTCTGTTTACTGTAGGTAGGAAACATACTAGCCTTGCAAACTGTCTATCCCACTGTTTTTTGTATCAATGTGTGGTTTGGAATACACTTAAGGATAAGGACTGTTGAGGTACATCATTCCACAGATTGTCCTCTAATAGAAATGTATAGAGGAACATATTGTAAGCTATAATTATATCCATGGCAGATTGCCTAAATCAATATGTAAATGAACTTGTTTACTTACTGATTGGATACATACAGCGCAGGAAGGTGATGAGATGCAGAACCCGGATGTTGCATTAAGAACTCCCACAGTGTGTGTGTCATTTCTAAAGTGTCCAACAATTAATCCGTTTTGAAATGTTTGTTTTTGGTACGGTTATCTGCAATTTGTTTAGCCTTTGTTTTTATTAGGATTCATCGACGAGGCCATTTTTGAACAATAACTTAATGTCTTGCACATCAATCTGGGAAATGTTAAGCTGTTGACTGTCATAAAAATGGATAACATGAAAGATCTTTTCTGTCTGCTAAAGGGCTCAACTCAACTATGAATCACACTTTCCATTACATTGACATTTTCATTTTTAACTCTCAGTTGAGAATAAAACTAGATTAATGTGTGTTTCTTCTTTTTCGGGATGTATTGTTTGCATTAGTATGTCTGCATGTCTGTCTGCATTTGTCTTTGTCTGTTTATTCTTTTGGTAATTACCAGGGCATCAGCAAAATATGGGCACGGCATTATTAATGGTCTAAAGATTAATCTGAGCTAGGAAAAAACACCACTAAAGATTTTAGTAATAATATTGTTTTAACATAATGTATATGAAGTTAAAGTACAAAAGGCACAGACAGTTCCCTCTTCATAAGCAGCCTAAATCAACACTAATATAACCTACAAAGCAGCACACATTCCAGGAGAATTTCAATATGTAGATGCTAGTTAATGGACCTGGTTCACCGCTCTCATTTTCCTGAGGTTTCAGGGTGGCAGCAAAGGAAAATATGACTGCATCGTTATCTAACAAGGACAAGAGATGGAGCAGCAGGTGCTGGGACTCAAAGCGACCCAAAGCCAACATGACAGGACCAATATCAAGAAGATCACTATACAAACCCACATATGTACACCGATTGGATTTTCAGAAAATACAGTTCAACGTATTCCTGGGTCAATAACTTGTAAACAAAAAAAAAGGATTTGATTCCATATGCGTGTGTGTGTGTGTGTGTGTGTGTGTGTGTGTGTGTGTGTGTGTGTGTGTGTGTGTGTGTGTGTGTGTGTGTGTGTGTGTGTGTGTGTGTGTGTGTGTGTGTGTGTGTGTGTATGCGTGAGAGAGAGAGAGAGAGAGAGAGAGAGAGAGAGAGAGAGAGAGAGAGAGCATGTGATAGGTTTGTGTGAATGAGAAAGAGATAAGGTAGTTGTGTTACTCTAATGGTACTGTGTTACTTATTTACCGCCTAGAGATCAATGTCAAGCACCAACAACCACACATTTAGTAACAACCTATCCACTTTCGACAAAAATACCACTTTCTACCCTTGCTTTAGTCCTTGCAGTTTTTCCCTCTGGATCTTATTAAAGTCTTACACAACTGCGGCAAAAATCACAACAGCTGGAGAGGGCCACAGTGAGAAAAAGGAGGGGTGTGAAACCATAAAAATCTAATTATACCAACTTAGAAAAAGATAAAATAATGTTATTACAAAGCATTTGTCAATTCCCTATTTAAAAGAATATAGTTTGGGGGATGAAATGGATAATGGTTATCATCATGTGTTATTTAATAAACCGTATCTTAATTAAAAACTGCCTGGTTGAGGATATGGGTGAAACCAATGATCTTGACCAGTGTTTCCATGAATAAAAAGCTTGTCCTAATATGTGCAGGGCCGTCCAGTGCAGCAAACCCATCTTCATTCTCATCCAAAAATGGTGCACACATAACATGCCTCTATAACTACTTTGTCAACTGTTATTTACGCAGGCAAACAACACTTGATACGCGAGTCTGATGTTGCTTGCTGATGATTGATTTTGTATCCAAGGATTATATCGGGCCGGATTTAGAACTGGTGATGGTATCGGTTTGGGGTTATTACAAAACTATGAAAACCACAGCACGCTATGGTGACAGATGGACAGACAGATTGACTGAATGACCGAGGCCTGCAACATTCTGCCCTGATCATCTGTGTGCATGTGGGCGTACATTCCATAGACGGTGTCTTTGCATGTCTGAGAAGTGTGAGGGACATGCAAGGAGAAAAGGAACACACTGGTCACGGTATTTGTGTAACATTACAGAAAGTGGAAGAGAGAGGAAAGAGATTTACACAAACAATTTCTGAACTTCAAGTCAGAGAACATTATTGTTGTTGCTGTGTGATAGTGTTCTACGTCGTTGATTAATGACCACTGGCACCCAACCCACGCCCTCTGGGCTGCACTGTGGAGCCATTATACAGAGATCTATTAGAAAAATGGCATTGAGAATGAATGGAGTGGCTCCCTGCCTCCTATTAATTAAGCAGGTTGTCCATTGAGCTCTGGTGGCAGCCATATTAAATGAAACCCTAATGTCATAAATCATAAAGTCCGTCTCACGTGCTTGTGCAAACCAACACACCCCAGAAAGATGAAATACACATGTGCATGCTTGCACACATACAGCGCAAATACACACTTCCTCTCTGTCTTTGGCTGACCTGGTTAAGACTCTATTCAGCCGAAACAAGCCCAGCCCTGTTCAGCAGAGCCAAGACTAACTCATTTTACAGAGTTTAGTCACATGCATTTTCTTTGGGAGAATGTTTTCCGTTTCTACGGGGTTACAACTCTCTGTGGTATCATGGTTGGCATCATGTATTGATTCTTCTGTACCAGCATATTTGGTATACAAAAATAGTTGAAAAAGCCTGTAGGCAAACCTTATGATAATAACATACAGGGATAAGCAAACAGACAGCCTATGATATAATACACTTAGTAATTAAGTCTGTGTGACCCCATGTGGCTACAGAATGTGTGATTGTGCTTGAAATTCTCTGATCCATGTATGCATAATAAACCTCCCCATGTTAGCACTAATCAGGAATCATCCCATTACGTTTTGTAATGATGGCCAGATACTGCTAATATGACAAGATGCAATAACCTTAAAACAAACAAACACACATTAATACTGGCTCAGAACTACATGTGAGTGGGTCAAGGCATCAACCAAGCCAGATTGGGCCCCACCAGAGGCCTTTAGTTTTGGCGGAGATTACAGCCTGAATCCTTCTGTCCACAATGTAATCACAGTTCCAAGACACATCAGATAACATCATCACCATGGCTGTAACCGGGAATTAAAAACTGCCAAGATTGCTATTGCAGTTTAACAACCAGACTAAGTGCATTATCCACTGAATTGGCACATCATAGTGATTCTATTGACACAACCTATTGGGTTGACCTTTCTGTCAGCGGCTGCTTTGAGTGAGCACTGCAAGGCTTCAAAAGGGAGATTTCACAATGAAAGGCCACTCACTGGTTTCAATCACATCTCACTTCTGAGGGAGCAGTTTAGAAAGTTCTTACCTGGTCATATAGATGAGAGAGATGGAAATTAGTCATCACAATTTCAGTCTAATATAATGTAGTGGGAAGCTCACAGTGTAATAAAAAAAACTTCATTACAAAACGTGTGAATTATCTAAGGCCTCATTTGCATTTACTTTAATTTCAGCTATGCTTAAGGGATCCTTAAAAGAGATTTTGATAAAACATTGAATAAACATAATACATTTATTCATTGTTATGTTTCCAAATGTTGGTTTCCTTTTTTATAAGATGTTGACAAAATGTCAAAAACAAGGAATAACTAACTTAAAATGAATAATGGTCAGGTAATCAATGGCGAGAGTGGAAATATAATTTGTATTAAAAATAAATAATGAATTGAACTAAATCAGATAGAAATACATTGGACAGTGGACTGTGGACAGTGGACTAGAGTCATCAGCAGGAGAGTGCAATACAACATTGCCAATGGGTTGGATGGAGCTCAGTTTACAACATCGCTGCATCCATTATCATCAATTAAACTGGTGGCCTGTAGGCTCGCACTCACACACAGCATTCAGTCAATAAATGGATCATTACAGGGAAAGTAATGAACTAATTGGAAACAGCCAGAGGTTTGCATTACGAGAAGGGAGTCAGGAGGAATGGGAGAGGTGGGACAGAACAGGAAAAGATGTAAGAGAAGGGGGCAGGGGGGCAGTAAAAGATCAATAGATTCAGGAACTTAAGCCAGAAAGGTCCCAAAACACACTAGAATTATACTTTATATTATATGATTATTCTTCAACAAAAAAAAACTCTAAATCAGGTAAAAAGCTGTGAAGGTCCGAAAGAAGAAGTACAAAAAGACTACAAAAGTTGTATATATACTACTTTTATTTATAGATCATTGTTTTCTCCCTTACTTGAGATGAGGTGCATTATCATCTCAGATCATTCATCTCGTGTTTAATGAGCACTAATGTAACATCCTGTAAGCACACCTAAGAGGGGATAACATTTGATTATCTCCATTAAAAAAGTAATTGTCAAGGTAAAGGCAAATTGAAAGGAAATTGAAAGATGGAGGAGTGTTAATGCCCTTCCGTATTACTACTACTATGTCAGAACCTCTTATTTAACATCGTATACATACCCCGTGTCTAGAAAACCCCACTTATGTTCCTATAGACATATGTATGTCCTTAAATCTTAACCTGAAAAGATCAGTGTCATCTCCCAACTTAGTTTTTCAGAAGTCATTTCTTTTTTTGACAATTTGCTATTGGCAATTGTCTTTGGCTATTGCTTTTCTGGTTAAGAAATGTCCACTGTTTGCTGCTGAGCAGACACAGACACAGTGTGTAAAACACGCAAAGAAGTAAGAAAGTGAGAGATTAGGCAAGACTGAAAAAGAGGGAGAGGGAGAATAAGAGCAAACTTAAAATTGGCCATAAATTCAAAAATCGATTGAATAATGGAGCAGTTAATGGCCAGTCTAATTATAACCAGGCCTGCCATTAGCAGATGCTAGCAGACGCTGTCCCAAAGCTGGAAGAACGCTGTCTCTACACAGCCTAGAGGACTGACAGTGGCTTCAAACACACACGTACATGCATGCAACACATCCAGAAACATCAGCCTGCTGTATTACACATAAAGGAAATGGTGAAGTGTCTACGAGAGCTGCCATCACTTCTGGCTTTAAATATAAGTAATGTTTACAAAAGGAATTCCCTATTATGCCATATTTTAAGTCCCCAGGCTTCATTGGGCCCGAGGTGCGCTGATCCTAACCTTATTACCACCACGTCAACAGGCGCCTTATCCTTATACTTCTTAACCAGAACAATCTAGGCCAAGCCAACAGTCACATACACAATGTACTGTATACAGTATGTATGTGTGTGCTGTACTCTGTGTCTGCAAACATCTACGCTGTCTGTCTACTTTTTTAAACTGACCAAGGGTGTATTAAAGTATGAGTCCGATAAACCACACACGTCAATAGCATTTATGGTACAAAAAACCTCGGGACTTTCCTTTAGAAAGTAAAAAAAGTGGAGTGTTATGACCATTGAAACCAAAATACAACCTCACGTAAACCTTTCAGCACCTTCACACAGGTGTTTGTTCCCTGCTAACGTAATTAGGTGCAGAAGATTAAAGTGCACAACCGAAGGCTGTTGAAAGTTTTAATTAAAACATCAATTCCTAGCTTGACCTATTAATAGACTGATCTTTTTTGGGATACTGCATTAAAAAATGAGGGCGGAATGAAGTG